>NW_026057576.1:78616087-78703754 GCF_023721935.1 Panthera uncia
CCCTCCTTCCCCTCCTCTTCCTCCCCTCCTCCTGCCTCCTCCCCTTCCCCTCCTCCTCCTCCCTTCCTCCCCCTCCTCTTCCTCTGTGCCAACATATCTCTGCACCATGGCCTCAGCATTCTGACGATCTCTTCTCCAGAAACAATTTTATAACAAACTAGAATAGGCTTCAATCGCACATAAGCAAAGCGAGACTTTATAGTATTCAAGCACACTTCTGAATGTACTGAAGATACATATAATCTGAATGTAAATTTTATGTCTATTTTGGCTCCCAGAACTTAATGACACGCAGAGTTTCCTACAATGAGTCAATAGCAGATCCCAAAATACAGAACAGTTTATTGGTTGTCTACCAAGCAAGACTTCAAGGCTTTGGGTGTGCGTGACTGGCTCTCGGGCCAAGACCACACGTGTGTTCACACACACACAGATGCCCTGTCCTTGCCCGTGGCTCAGTGCTGTACTGAGAGACAAGGCCATAAGTGTCCCTGTCACGGGAGGAGGTTACAGAGGCTTGCTGTAGGACGTCACTATTTTCAATCCTATGAGTCATCACAATATTTCCTGAAAAGAGCCACCTCAGCGTGTGAGGGCAGGAAATGGCATGTGAGGCCCACGGCCAGGCCTCAAATCCACCTCCATCCACCCGTGGCGGGGGACACGTGGGTTGCTGGCAGTGCCCGTGCTGTGGCCTGCGAGCCCAGCAGATGCCAGGTCACCCTGAGCCACAGGGCAGTATTTCCAAACTTAGCAAGACAGCCTTCGAGGACACGCACCCATCTACCCCCAACCGGGGACAGGGCCACGCCCCCATTCACCACCCCGCCCCCCCTCCCCCTGGTGACAAGGTGGTGGGGCTTTGAGGGCTGGACGTTCTGAGGGCCAAGCATTGTCCTCCCACGTCAAGAGGGAAGAATATGCTTGCATTCCCACAGGAGACCAGATGTGCCAAAGGCCACCGCAGCCCTGCGTGGCTTCCTTGCTGCTCGGCCCTAGCACCCACGGCGGGCAAGGATGAACACCCGTCCCAGGCCACCCGACGCGCCAACAAGGCCACTGCTGCCAGGACCATCGGCCCTGTGCACTCTCCCAACACCCCCCATCCTCACCGCCGAGGGCCCACCTCCTCCACAGGGTGGGGGTGCACAGGGGATGAGGCCCAGAAATGGGTCAGGATGTCTGTTTCCATCATTCTTAGGTGACTGAAAACCATGAAATGCGGTGGCCTGATTTTCAGGTCCTCTCCCCCATCCCAGCACCTTGACCGTGGGGGCCATGTCCACACAGGCCTGTGGGAGGCACGAGATACCCCGGCAGACCACCGTACCGGCCCCATCTCTGTCTCTGGTTGCTGGTGACTCCGGGCACTCAGGCCTGGATGCAGCCGCACAGAGTGAGGCCGTGACAGCCACGTGAGTTCAGGTCCCACTGCTTCCCTGGGCTCCCAGGGAGAGGCCAGCCCACATGGGCATCCCCCATGCCCAGTGGTTCCACTCAGCCTGCATGCCCACACCACGGCCAAGGTCAGCCTTTACCCCCAGAACTCTGAGGCCACTTGGAATGGGCCACAGAGCCTGCGATGACGGCCATGGGGGCAGACCTGGGTCCACCCGCACAGAAACAGGTTCCAGAGGGTTCTAGCAGGCCCCAGAGGCCCAGCTGGGCTTTGGTGGCTCGCTGGCCTGGGGCCCATGTGGCCCCAAGCCAGGTATCTGTCCCCCCATCAGACATGACCTCCTCCCAGCTCCTGCACCCTGATTGCTCACCCCCTGTCAGACAGGATGCGCCAGGGGGCAGCGCCGGACCTCAAAGCTGCTTGGTGCACAGCGTCCGTCCTTTTCTCACACACACTCCGTCCCGGGAGCCTAGAACCTGGAGAACGTGGCCTGGGCGTCACCCCGAAGCAGGCTGGGGACCCTCAAGGCAGAAGGGCTTCCGTGGAGGGTCCTGGGAGGATGGGGCAGGGGCAGACCAGGCTTCCCCAGGCAGTACCAGTTTAGTGCCTTGACTTCAGGCTCCCGAGTGACGGTCTGTCATTTCTTCTGGAAACATCCACCGAGGCGACTCCACCAGCAGCTCTCCAGGCCACATGGGGAAATGTGGAGCCACCGCAGCCAAGGCCTCGCATGCAGTCAGGGCCCCAAACAGGTTCAGGAGGCTCGCGGCCCTCAGTGCCCTCTCACCTTCATCAAGGGACCCATTGAAGCCCCGAAGTTCCCTTATCACGTGGAGCCACAGCCACGGCCCCACAGCATCCCCTGCTCCAGATCTGCAGAAGTCCCACGTCAGGGTTCTCTGCGCCCAGAGCCGGCCCCTCCCTGGGCTTCCCCACCTACGTCCCCGAGCCGGTCCCTCAGCCTCTGGAAGAGGGCCCGGGAGAGGAGGTCCAGACACGGCCACGTGTGTTGACACTCTGAGGACCACACCTGGGCCCCAGGCGTCCCCCACCCTGTTCCAGTGCCCTGCCCAGCACCCCAAGCCGGGCCTGCATCCACGCTGCGTAGCCCCAGCGCCTCCTCTCACGTCTGCCCGCGAGGCTTCGGGTCCCGGCACAGCCGCGTTCTGGGCACTCCACCCGCTGTGTTCTTCTGGCACCTTCCAGAGGGCGCCCACCCCAGACGGCGTGAACGCTTGTGACAGTCCCCCCACAGGGCGCACGGTCGTTCCCTAACTCGGTTCAGATTTCTCAAGGACGGCGCTCTTGGGCGGCCCCAGCCCACGGTCTCCTGGGCCTGGGGTGTGTGGAGGATTATTTCACTCTTTTTAAAAATGGGACGAAAGCTACTTTTCATGGAAACCTTGGAGAGCATCCTCCACCATATTGGCGGCAGTGAAAAGACACACACACCAGAGCAGATGGCTCAGGCTGTATTTACACAACAGGAAAGGACGTTCTGTTACTTTAATGGGCTGTTTTCCCCAAATCCTTCATCTGGACAGCGCAGCATCCCGACTCAGGGCGAGCGCAGGCTGGATTCGGTCCACGGCAGGCCCCGAATGGCCCTGGTGCGGTGAGGGCGCCAAACACCAGCTCAGATCCCGCTCCCTCCCGCCCAGCCGGCCTCCTCCCCTCACGTCATCCTCCGGCTCTGTGGGCTTTTCTCCCCGAAAACGGTACTTTGAAGTGCAAGCTTCCCCAGAGCTGTTTCCTGCAGGCGTCCTCATAGGGAAGGGGACACAGCCACACTGAGGGCAGCACTGGACTGCGGGAGGCAGGGGGCTCCCGGGCTCAGTCTGCGCCAGGCAGGGGTGCAGAGGCCGGGGCCTCTGTCCAGGGTAGATGACAGGTGCAATGCCCGCCTCGCCTCCGGCGGGAGTGTGGGCCTGAACGGGGAGCCCACAGTGCGGATCACAGTGGAGAAGTCAGAAAATTGGAATCAGAGCAAATTGCCACAACATGTGACTAGAAAGTAAGAGCTCTCGACTGAAGGAGCGTCCAACGGCCAAATGTGGGACCACTTCAACCATAATAATAACAGATTGTGTCCCATGGGACATAATAAACACCCAAGGGCTTAGGCTGATACAGATAAATAGTTGATACATAAGGGGAAAGGGAAGCTCTTACCGCGGAATCTAACTAATAAATGTAGACTCGATGATGGAAATAGAAATCACACTTGGCAAGCGACACGGTGATAATTGTCGAAGCCAGAGCCATCAATGCCGGCAAAAACTGGTAGGTGAAAATATAACGAGGAATGGGCTATTTGCCTTGTCCCAAAATATCTTCCCATAAATACTTACTGGTTACCAAGAGGAAAAGCACAAGTTCACAGTGGAGACAACTGGCAGGCAGGGCCCTGAGCACCTGACGGAAGCAGCCTTCGCCACGGGAGGGACACCTGGGCACCGGGCACCCCTCAGGCCCCACTTGGGTGGACTTCTGGCCAAAGACGCAAACTCGGGCTTATTCATGAGGAAGCCCAGGCAAACCCCAACTGAGCCACGTTTTGGAAAATCACAGGCCATCCCTCTGCGAAACCGCCAAGGTCATTAAAGACAAACGTATACGAAGGAATGGTCTCCGATGAGAGAAACACGCAGACATGGAGCCCGAGGCCAGCTCTCAGGACGGAAAAGGGACGTTTGTGGGGAGGGTGGCAACCTTTGAATCGGGTCCGTAGATTAACCAGCAAGAATGTACACCAGGACATTAACTGCCTGATGTTGATATCGAGCTGTGATTCTACGAGACGGTGACACTTGGGGAAGTTGAGTGAAGGGTAGGCGAGAACGCTTTAGTTTTGAAATTATTTTGTAAATCTGAGGTGATTTCTGAATGAAAAGTTACAGAATAAAGTAAGGCTGTTGACGAACGGGTGCTCCCGCGGTCTTCTCCCAGGACCTGCTTTGACCACGGGCACTGCCCACACCACACCACACACCCCCCCCACCAGTGTGGGGAGACTCAAGTCCCTGCCACTCAGCTGGTGGCCGTCCCCGTGGGGCCCAGGCCTCTGTGCACCGGGAAGCTGGCAGGTGTCCACTGGGCCTCATCTCCGCTGTCACCCTGCGCACTCAGAGCCATCCAGGACCCGCCCCAAGCCTCCCGCTCTCCCCTTCGGACACTAGGACCCTGCCACCCACCCAGACAGGGACTTTCCTGGAGGACAATAAGGGCCAGGACTCCGAGTCGGCCGGCTTCTCACACCCCCTCCGTGTGGACGGGTCCGGCTGCCTACGGCACCTGGACAGGAGCTCCACACCCTCATTTCCAGGTCTTGCTTTCGTTGTCCTGCAAAATGGTTCTAAGGATCACCGGGTCGAGCGTAAGGAAAGGGAGAGGCATTTTCTACAGACTCTGGTACTGTCGCCAACAAGGGTGACGCACTCATTGTTCCCTTGGCTGAGACGCATGGTGACGTGGTTTCAGGAGCAGCACAGCCCTGCAGGCCAAAACACCGGGAAGTGGATGGCACTCCTCTCTGGGTGGGCGCGAAGGAGCCGTGTGGGCACAGACCTGGCACGGTGCCCGGGCCCAGAGGGCAGTCTGGGGTGGGGAGGGGGGGGGACGTGGGGTCTGTGCACCACCCATGGGGGGCACCGTGAGACCACCGGGTGACCCTGGGGGTGAAAGCATGCACAATGTCCGGCACAGCTAGGAGCAGGTGTGGGTGAGGAACACACAAGGAGGATGCAGTTTTGTGTCTCAGCCCCAGGGAGCAGCCCCCTCCTCACGGGACCACCGACACCTAGGCCTCGTGTTAGCGTGAACTTCACACACACACACACACGTGAAGTACACGTGCGCACACAGATGTATCTGTGAATAACACGTGCACGCTCACCTACGACAGGCACAGAGAGCAATGGCACACGAACACAGCACACGTAAGGTACGTGTGAGGTGTGCACAACACTCATGGAAAAAACCCACACCCGTGTTCTGTCATGCGTCTAAGAAGTACAACGTGCAAGCATAGCAGCGTCACGCATGAATGTCACAGACACAACACGTAACGCACACGTGCGGTACGCATAACCCGCGTGTGAGGAGCCCACGCAAAGATGTAGGTAATATCGCACACAACACACATCGCAGCGTGTGCGGACGGCACCTGTAACATATGTAGTGTAAATGTGTGACACGCTAGAACACACGTGTGTAAAATGACAGGCACCTGTGACAGCGCATCTCCATGGCAGGTGTGGTGAACCCACAGAGCGCTAACACCTCCCCCCATTTTCTCAGAGGAGGCTGCACACACCATCGTCACACTTCGTGAGTGAGGAAGTGGTTGGTTTGCTGAGTATCAGCTTTGGAAACATTTTCCCATTTGGGAAACCTGGCTGGTTCCGCTTTCCTGGACTCGCACGCAAGTGTGGGCGCCGGCATCAGGGCCCAGCCGCCCTGCACGGCTCACTCGAACTCCCGAGCGGCGTCCAACCAGCTAGAAGCTTCCCTGGGTCATTGTCCCCGAGCCTCAGGCTTTTCCAAGAGCCCGCCCCACCCCGAGGGGCCCCTCCCACACACACTGGGCGCCTGGCCTCTCCTTCTGGAAGCCACAAAGCCTCCTGCGGGAGTGGGAGCCGCCGGAATGAATTGCCACAGTTAGCACTTGCAGCAAGGGTCCCGCATTGTGGCCAAGGAGCATAATAAGTGTGTCGTGAAAGGAAAATACTTTTAATTAAAGCTGCTAAGAACAGTGCCAAGAAAACCGAGGCTGGAACAGGACTGGGGCCGGGGGCTCACCCTGCACCTGCCTCTGCTGCACAGGCGGGGCGGGGCGAGCAGAGCCGGGCCAGGCAGCCCCCCACCCCCACCCCGAGCAGGCCGGTCAGAGGGGCAGAGAGCGGGCGCCCCGGTGAGCAGGCCTGTGCTCCATCACGGCCAAGGTGGGCCCATCTTCTCCCCGTTCTCCTTCCTCGGAGCCTAGTGGGGACCCTGCTCTCGGCCGTCAGGCTCTCGCTGCTAAGCCCTCTGCTGAGCCGCCCACGGCCAGCGCGCCTGCCGTGAGCACACGCTGCTGCCCACAGGTCCTGCCCTGCTGCTGACGCTGGGGTCTCCCGGAGAGACACGTGCACCTCGGATGGCATCCGGGGCCACAGTGACCCCAGGGAAACTTCAAGAGGCTCTTCTTGCCCCTGTTACTCGGAGACACCCGTCAAACTGCAAGTAGACAGCCGGGCAAGCTGGTCGTGAGCGAGACAAGCTCAGGAGAAGGAATGGGGAGGGGTCTGTGGGGTGCTGTGAGGTCACGTTCACACCCTCCCCGACAGAACCCGGGAGACGTGAGGGCTGCTCACTGTGGCCCTACGACTTTCGAAAGTCGGCCCCCCAAACCAGGGACGGACGTCGCAGGAAGGCGCTGGCCGGGCCGCCCCTTGGGCCACAGGTGTGCCGCGGGCACAGGGCAGTCAGCTCCTCACTCGGCTGCATTGAGACCCGTTCCTGGCACGACTTTTACCAAAAACTTCTGTCTGGCTCATCCGACTCCAGAACGCCTCTGGTGATTTTTAGTTGCTTTAATTTAATTAACTTTCCGAGACCCAGAGCATATTGGTAAAATACAGTCCCCGGTCACATCTACACGATTGCTAACAACCTACCCAATTACAGGAGGGGGTCCTGACCTCGCACCTGGTAATTAAAATTGCTAATCACTAGCAATTATCTGGCTCGGCTTTAGAGGCGAGGGAAACCGTGTGACCCTTCGCTCACAGCGGGAACAATGTTTGTGTCCATCCCGCGCTTAGCAAAGCCGTCCTGGCCCCTGCCTCTTAAGTGCCACTAATAGGAGATCCCACAAAAGAGCTGTGACATCTGCAGGGACGTCCGGGCCCAGGTCTGCGCACACAGGTGCTGGCATAAGGCTGCCAAAGCGGGAGCCCCGAGCAGGAAAATGTACCAATAATGAAGCGCCTTCGCAGCCGGCCTCTCAGCCAGGACCCGGCCCCAGCCCTCGGGGAGCGGCGCACGACCAGGCCTATTGTCCTGCAGGCCCGCCTGGTCAAAAGCACTGGATGGGATTTCTTTTTTTTATCTTCTCTTTAATGAGTCTTCTCCGTGCTCCAGCAGAAGTGAAAGATGTTGCCTAGTCTTTTATTTTGCAGGGAGCCGGGGCTTTCTCCCCCCATCTCAGAGGGCGGAGGGTCTGTTTTCACTGCTGGGCTGAAGTGGTTCTTGGACAAGACCGGCTGTGACCGGCTGCTGGAAAGAGGCCCTCAACTAGTTTAGGCTCCCAAGAGGCGGCTTCACACAGCCCCGGGGCCCAGCGGGGGCTCCCAGGGCCCTGCCTCTCCATCCGGGGTCCCCTCCTGCAGGCGCAAATGCGCCTGCACTTTCCCCCTGGCCGTCTGAGGAGGAGATGGCCGGGCTTGGACATACGAGGTCATCAACACAACACGGGGACCTACGTGACCCGGACCTAGCCACCGGCAGACAGCAGGGGACACTCCCAGGGGACTTTCGTGCTGGCTGAGGACGGTGACGGGAAAGTCAGTGCAACACCCCCTTTGGCCCTTTATAAAAACATAAAGTAGAATTAAGTACCACGGATTTTAAAGTATGTCTTCTAAGGAAAAGATAAAAAGAAAACACATAAAATGAAATGCCTTCCCGTGTTTGGCTCCCCACTTAGCCCTCTCTCAGACCGTCTTTCCCTCTCCCTGGAACCCAGGGGTCTGCCCTAGGCTCTCCCCAGAGTGTGGCCATGGGACCCCGGGGTGTCCAGCACCTTCTGGGGGTCAGAAAGGTCGGAGTTGTTTTCCTGACAACGCTGAGATGCTCCCGGCCTTTTCACCGTGTGGACATCTGCACCGACGCCCCAAAGCAACAGCGGGTCAACTTCTGGGACCTCAGGGTGAACCAGGGCAGCGGCACCCAAGTGTCTGGTGTCGTCACTGTGCTGGCCACCATCACCCTCAGAGCAGGCCCAGAAAAATGCCAGTTGCACTTAACAATGTGCTTGATGAAGTCATTTTATGAAGTCTGGATGCACAAGAACGCGGGGCTGGCCTCCCAGGCGAGACACCCAAGCACCCCCGTGGCCTCGGTGCACAGAAGGGCCAGTGTGCGGCCGATGCTATGCAGTCCCCATCTCAAAACTCCTCATTTGTCCTTAAACAAGAGCCCCACACTGTCCTTTTGCACCCAGTCCAGAGTCCGGGTTTTCCACGAAGGCTCTTTGTAGGACATCGGCAGTGCCGTGCACGAGGCACACGTGTGCACACGGCACAAGAGAGCCGCGCTACCGTGAGGAAAAGGACACCGTGCCGCCGTCTGAGCTGCAAGCGAACTGGCCGCTCCCTCGTGGAACATCCCTCTTCCTTAAAAGACCCACCGGCAGCTCAACGTTCAGACCCGGCTGTGGGGCAGAGACATTGTCCCGGGAAAAGGGCAGTGCGTGCCTGGATCTTTAAGGAGAGAAGCTGGCAGTTACCATGTGGCCTTTCAAGCAAAAACCAAAGAAAACGGATCTGTGCCCCTGAGCCTGACACACTTGCTTCCTAACGGTGTCTCATCTTTTCTGGTGAGGTCAGTGGGGCTACCAAGGAAGGTGATCTTTTCTGATATCGCATGACGATGTGTGTCAACACCTGGAAAATCTACGTCACCCTTGCCAAACGGGCAAAAGATGTGCTCAGAGCCCAAGACAGAGCAACGGGCTCTAACGTGACAGCGTGGGAATAGCTCACTGCGAGGGTTTTAGACCCCACCGCATAAACACCCTGGAGAAAGCCGCCACACGTCGCTGTTTAGTGCGGCCTCAACGAATATCCACATTCACCTGAAAAAGCTGTTGAGATGCCCTTCCTGTCTCCAACCCGGGGTTCCGTGTTGGGCTCTGACGACAGAAATACAAGAACTTATTTTCTGTTCTCTTAACACTAATGGCACTTCCCAAATGAATATCTATCACTTTAAAATCCGGTGTCACTTTGGCAATAGAAAAATATGCTATGTTTTATTTTTAAAAGAATGAGTGCTCTCCTAGCTAATTGATCCAGAGGAACTGACGAACTTGATACTATATTCCGAAGCTCTATAATGAGTTCTTGCTGAGACACGAGCGAGGGTCATTCCTGGAAGAAACCACCCTGGTTCTCAGAAGAGTGGCCCAGAGATGTGAAATCCCAGCTCCGAGCCCAGAGCCCTGGGAAACAAGAGTAACCAAAAAGCATTTCCTTCTTTATGAGAACCACAGTGCTTTCTTTTTAGAGTAATAGGTTATTTAATCCAATATATCCAAACTGTTACCAAGTCAAAATGTAACCAATACACAATTGCAAATGAGACATTATGCGTTACTGGTGACGAGTCCCCTGTCTCGGGGCAGCTTGCCCCCAAAGCCCCTCCCCATCAGACTCGTGGAGCACCGTGGTCCGTGGCTGCTGTGCTCACATCGCAGTTCTGGCCTTGGAAGCAGGCTGGCTGTCATCCGTGTGTGTCCCCACTGGGCCGTGGAAAGAGCTTCCCACGTGACCTGAAATTGGCCTGGGAGCCAGGGGGCGGGGGGCGAGGCTCTCCACTTAGCTCTGGCCAACAGCAGAGGCCCCGCCTACACCTGCCTGGCTCTGCCTCAGGCCCCACAGGCTGTCCTCAGGACCTCCAGCAGGACCCTGTATGGAGCCCCCGCCCTGAACTGCACACGGTCTGCAGTCTAGGACAAGAAATATCCAGCCAAGCTTCCAGCCCCCTCCCCACCCAGGACATGGCTCCCCCAGAGGACAGCTTACACAGGGTGTCCAGATCACTCACCCTCCGAGGACATCTGCCCTCCTCTGGCCTGATTTCTGGTCTGGGAGCTACAGAGCCATACCTACCCTTCCCCCTCTCAGTCTCCAAGTCAGTTTCTGAGGGTAGATTTCTTTTCCACTTTTTAAACCATTTCTCAGCAATCCTACGGCTTCTCCCCCATGGCCTCTCTCTGGATTTAGGCTGGCCTCCACCATCGGCCTCCCTGCCATCCATGCTCCATGCTACCACCCAGGACTCAGGGTCCGTCCACCCACGGCAGGGTGTGGGGGGCTGATGGGGCCTCCCTGACCGCTGACTCCCCTGCCAAGCAGCCAAATCCCCAGTGCCTTGGGGTCTGGGAACTTCGGGCTCAGTGACACTGTCTCTACCCCAGTTTCTAGTCACTGAAGTTTCCCCTCCAGGAGGCTGGAGAGGCGGGACCCCAGGTCCTCAGCCACGCACCCCAAGATGCCCACAGCCTCAGATGGGTTTGCCTTGAAGAGGGCCACCCCTCGCTGCCACTGTCAGCTCCAAAGGGAGGGGGCCAGCTGTGGGCGGTGACGACAACGGCTGCACGTGCCAGAGCCACCAGAGGAGCCCCGGGGCTGTGCGACACACAGCAGGACAGCCCTGCCAGCAACGGGCCTTCTCCACCACGGCAGCGCCACCAACCTCAGGCAAGTCGCTTCACCTGTGAGATCCTTCAGTGGGACTGCAGTGGAAACTGGACACAGTAAGTGGGGCACCAACACCGCGCCCTGCTCTCCAAATGTGATCCGTGAGCGGTGGAAGCCCGTGTTATGTCAGTGCACCCAACGACTCCCAGTCCAGTGAGCCCTCTGCTGCTACCAACCCGTGTGTGCACATGTGTGTGCGCGTGCACATGTTACCAACCCGTGTGTGTGCACATGTGTGTGTCACCAACCTATGTGTGCACGTGTGTGTGCACGCACGTGTGTTACCAACCCGTGTGCACGTGTGCGTGTGCATGTTACCCACCTGTGTGTGTGCATGTGTGTCACCCTGTGTGTGCATATGTGCATGTGCATGTTACCAACCTGTGTGTGCACTGTGTGTGCGTGTCACCAACCTGTGTGTGCACGTATGCGTGTGTGCGTGTCACCAACCTGTGTGTGCACGTATGCGTGTGTGTGCCAGCGTGTGTTACCAACCCGTGTGTGCACATGTGCATGTGCATGCACGTGTTACCAACCCGTGTGTGTGCACGTGTGTGCGTGTCACCAACCTGTGTGTGCACGTGTGCGTGTGTGTGCACGTGTGTTACCAACCCGTGTGTGCACGTGTGCGTGTGCATGTTACCAACCTGTGTGTGCATGTGTGCATGTTACCAACCTGTGTGCGTGTGTGCGTATGTCACCAACCTGTGTGTGCACGTGTGCGTGCACATTACCAACCTGTGTGTGCACGTGTGTGTGCATGTCACCAACCTGTGTGTGCACGTGTGCATGTGTGTGTTACCAACCCGTGTGTGCACGTGTGCACATGTGTGTTACCAACCCGTGTGTGCATGTGTGTGTTACCAACCCGTGTGTGCACTGCGTGTGCGTGTATTTGTGCATGTGTGCACATATGCATGTGTGCATGTGTGCGTGTGTTATCAGCCATGTGTGTGCATGTGTGCATGTGTGCCTGTACATGTGTGTGCATTCATGTATGCACACATGCTTGTATGTGTGCACACATGTGCACGTGTGTGCATGTTTGTGTGTACACACACGGGGGGGGAGCAGATACAAATGAACAAGTAACAATATCTACACCTGTGATGATTGATTTTCTGTGTCAACTTGGCTGGGCTCAGAGGTGCCAGGATGGCTGATAAAATATTATTTCTGCTGAGTCTGTGAGGGCGCTTCCGGAAGAGCCCAGTGTCGGCAGTGCTGGGCTGAGTGGACACACCTTCACCCACACAGGCAGCCCCATCCAATCTGTGGAAGACCCGAAAAGAGCAAACGGGCAGAGGGAGGGCATCTTCGCTCTGCCTCTGCCGGGGCACCCGTCCTCCTGGCACCTCTAGTTCTCTGGCCCTCAGGTCTGGACAGGGACGCCCCCTCCGCACCCCAGCTGCCCTGCGCCTGCAGCTTGCAGACAGCAGGTGGTGGGCTGGGCCTCCATGACCACAGGAGCCCGGTCCCTTAACAATGCTCTCCCTGTCCATCTCTATCTGTCTACTTGTCCTCCTTCTGGGAGAGCAGCTCACCTGAGCTCGTGGTTAAGAGAAGCAAATCTAGAAGATTCCTTTCTCCCACATGACATGCCATAGCTTCCTCTCTTGCTAAATGTGCATTTCTATTTCACACATCTTACTAAAATTTCTCTAGTTTAAGTTCCTGAAAGAGCAGGCCCTCTACTGCCATGAAACTGCCACAAAACATTCCTTTTCTTTTTTTCTCTTTTCCCTTCCCTTCTCTTCCCTTCCCTTTCCTTTTATCTTTTCTTTTTTAGCTCCTCGCGTCTCCAAACTGCAAGCCAGGATGAGACCCCTCTCTTCATTTGGCCTGTAGGGACAAGACCCCTGAACTGGGTCTCATGAAGGACCCAACCATTTCTCCAGATGCCTGTCCCTCTGCTGTCCCCAGCAAAGGAGCGTGCACGTACGTGAAAGTCCATTTGTCAGGATCACATTAGGAAAGCCTCAGAGGACACCGTCTGCATGTGCCCGGGATTCTGATGCTAATTCAATTCTGCAGGGATGAGCAGCTAATGTGAAGGATGGGACCGCGTTGATACCCCTGTGACCCGAAGGAGAAGCTTCTGGGCCACTGCAAGCTGCTGCAGGTGGGGCAGCCTCTCTTTACAATCTCCCAAAAGGTAATAAACCGATCTGTACAAGTACCACTGATGCCTCACATGACAGCTCTCCCAGGAGCTCAGTGGCCTTGCCTAATTAGCCACATAATAACTGGGAGCTTCTCCCCACAAACTGGACCTGGGTGCCGTGCCCTCCCCCATACCCGCGTCACAGACACTCTGAGCAGCAGAAGTGGTCACAGGAAAAAGTCTAACATGCCTCCAACTTCTGGACGAAAAGACACGTGTGGAATCAGCCCTGCTGCCCAGGATGCACAGCCCTCGCATCTCCAGACTTATGCTTTCCAACAGGCCCCCGACGCGGGCTTTTCCATCCTGTGCGGAAGCTCCACACTTGCTGCTCAGGAGCACGGCGGACAACCAGCTCAATTTCCAACGGGGAAACTCCTGTGGCCACCCCCTGGGACCCGTGGGTTCTGCGGTTTTCTGGAGTCACCGTGATGACATCATGATCCCAGTCGTGTGAGTTGAAGACCACAGGGTCAGGGTATGCACGCACCATAAAGACCACCATCTCGGCACTTCTGAGCGTGTGGCACGCTGTCGTGGGCGGGATCTGCAGAACGTTTCCGTCCTGGGGAGCAGAGACCCCACCTACAGCCCTTGAACCACAACCCCTATCCCCTCCAGCCCCAGGCAGCCGTGCCAGGTGTCGGCTTCTGAAATTATCGAGGAGGGTCTAATAAGAGAACATGGAAAGAAAGCAGGTAAGCAGTGTCCAGGAGGGAAGATCCCCGCCGTCCTGGGGTCTGGGCATGAGCCCACACAGACCCAGGCAGAGTGCATCACCAGTGAGAGCTGCTTCCCTGGACCCGAGACCTTTTCCAGAAGGCTCATCCTTCAGATGGTTGTGGCTGGTCTCCTGCACAAAAGGTGAAAATACACATACAATCAAGCCTTCCATTAAGTCGAGTTGCCGTCTACCAGTAATTCTGGAACTTGCCAGAACTATTTGCTTTTGTGTGCTGGGTTACCTCTGTTCACTTACAGGCTTGAGGTGCTATTTTAAACATTTGCCATTTGGATAACACAGGGTCACAGGCCCAACACCCTGCCCGGATCCTGTTGCCGCGGCCATGCACTCAGTGTGAGCACACACACATAGCCGAGACCGGTCTGGAGACACAGAAGGTGATGGCACGTCCTGAACCCTACAGCACAGACCCATCTCTACCCGGGTGTCGACACTGTGCTCTTCGCACACACAGGAGCTAAACAACCTCATTCACTATGTGGCTCTCATACAGCCCACAAGCTTTGCAAGACGTGTTCTAAGGCCACTGTTCCACGAGAACCGGCGATGGCCAGGAGAGCGCTGTTGTCAGGGGGTGCTGTGGCCCTGAGCTCGAATCGGCTGTCCCCAGCAGGCCGGCAGGGATGAAGCCCCACACACAGGAACCTGGGAATCTTGACCCAGGAGAGCGCGTTTCCCGCCCACTTCCGTATGGACGGCCTGTAAATGAGATGCTGTCCCCACCAAGTTGAAATGCCCTGGTGGTGCTAGGACATCCAGGCTTTGCCACGACTGAGTCACCCGGCTGACACGTGGCCTCCCCAGGTCCCTCTGGGGACACTGAGGGACGCCACCCTCCAGTGGCCGGGCCACCCTGTCATCACTCATCAGAGGCCTCAGAGAAATCACCTTGAACGCTGAGGCAGGAGAGAGAGGCAATCCCCTGTGATTGATAGCACTAAATACGAAACCGCATGTACCTTGTCCATGAAGCATGGAATCATGCGCATTGTCACCGGGGGAGATGAATGGAACTTGAGATAACCCTGGCAAATTAGGCGTATGTTAGCGTTAAGCTTTGTCAGTAAGCAGGCTATAAATTACAGACATATTGTAACTCCATAAACTCTTCTAATGAATTGAATGACGGCGGTAATTTAATGCGGAACATGCCAGCTTAACCCTTTTAAGAAATTAGCCCCAGGTCTCCACCACGCAACCAGCCAAAGTGCATTTTCAAAGTTGGTGCTTAGATCTCCCGAGAGAGCATATACAGCGGGCTGTAAGAACTTCTGAAATTTTCCTGGATATTAAAAACAAATGTCCAAGAGCCTCTGAGTAATTACATTATTTCATAGTTAATTCTTTCCTGAGCTTTTTCTCCCCCCACACATAATCTTCATTATAGTCCTTTTTTTTCCCCTAAAACGATCGCACTAAATATATGGAAGCCATAAGCCCCAGCGTGCAGTGCATTTCTGGGTGATTATTGAACCCATCGGGGGGTACCAGGAGCTCTGCGGCTGAAGGCGCAGAGACTTTAACCCGAAAGGGGGGCAGGAATCCCACATAAATGCACTACCTGCGGTGTCTTGTTGCAATAATGAAGCAGAATTTATAAATAAGAATCAGGTGCAAGGCAGAGCCTGTGCACTTTCCGGCCGTCACTGACAGAGGCAAGACACCCGTGACAGCTGAGTCGTGATGTGAAGCTGTTTCAGAATCTGCTGTATATTTTAGTGGAAGTTGCATGTAGAAATAACTGACAAATCAGTGTTGATCCAAAGAAAACTTTAAATTCAAATGGGAAAATTAAAGGTAATATGTCATTATTTAGAGTGTGTTGGCACAGTAAAAAGCATTCTTTAGCTCTTACTCAAATGGAAGGATGCAAAACAGCGCCAGTGGACGTAATTACTGCATAACAGGTACCACTCGGCTCCTAATGTTACAAAACTAGGAATTTTTAAAATAAATGACCCCTCTATGGGTGTGTTTTCTCTTTACAGAACACAATTATCTCTTGCTGGATGTGTTAAGCGTGGTCTGTCCTGCGTCACGGGGTGGCTGGTCTCATCACACACACACACACACACACACACACACGGCACAAAACTCCAGCCAGACCTCAGCGCCCCCTGGGTTTTACAGGGGTAGATCCGCAATATGGTCTCCGGCTCCAGCAGGAGTGTCCACGGGGCACTTGTGTTGAGCTGGGCCACGGCCTTTATGCTGGTGGGAGGGACGAGTGACAATTACCCATGTGTCTTGGGTGTTACCACTGCACCCCTAGCTCTAGGGATCTTCCAGCACCTTGAAGAAAAATGTCAGAATATTGTCTGTTTCAGTAACTTCTGAAACACGATCACTGAAGAATCTGAATTCTTTACCTAAAAAGTGAAGTCCAGGAAAACAATCTGTGTGTCGCTTGCTACAAAGACAGAAGAAATAAACTCTGAAATCCCAAATTTCCTTCTGGGAGTCTGGATTCCTTCTTTTGTTAAATTGGACCCTAAAGGTCTAAGCTCCATAAATAGGCGTCATTCCAACCTCCTGACAGAAGAGCCTTGCAGACGTTTTCTGAGGTCATGGGTCCTGCTCTGCGCACCTGCGGGCTCTCTGCAAGGGGCCGTGGCTGAGAGGGTGCGCTCGCGGTGGAAAGAAGTGGGTGCTGCTGGGTCTCCGCCCTCCATGTGCTGGTACCACTTGTGGCCATGAGGGCCTCCAGCGGACTCCAGGCTCTGCCAGCACAGTCACCGTTGACACCGTGACACCGCGTTTCACGAATTTCTCAGCCCACAAGGGTGGCTGCAGGCTTATTCCCTCTGGCTGCAGAAGACTTAAAGTCACAGAGTCCACCTGAAACCCCCCTTGGAGCCTCTCTCAGAAGACGCAGCCTCAGCTCCCTCCCCTGAGCCCTGGGTCTGGAATCGGCACCGCGGCCCAGCCACCTCGCTGGCCAGCCTTCCCTGCCCTGTCCCCACAGACCTGTCCCCAAACACCTAGCATAGGGGACACCATGCCGGCCCCGCGACAGCAATTCCCCTCTTTGTGCGTCTTGCCGAGTCTCATGTGAACACCGCGACTGTTAGCACCTTGTTCTTCAGCGTGAGGCCCGGGACCTGGGCATCACCTCTGCCAGGAGCTTGTGAGAACTGCCATCTCGGGCACCTGCTGGGCCCTGCACGTCCCGCATCTATTGGGATCCACAGGCCACCTGCGCACAGAGGTTTGAGGCACCGCCATCGGGCCTTAGGGAGCTGGGTCGGGGCTGATGACGCTCGGCTGTGCGCAGATGGCGGCGGGAGGGAGGAGGGGGGCACTGGCAACTCTGGGCCTGACTTTTAAGCCAACACACTAACCCCACACACGGCTGATGGGAGAGCGAGCCACGCCCAGGAGCAATTCTGGGGCGGTCAGGGGATCAAGGAAATCATGGCCCAAACACATCATCCTGGTTTTCAAATGGCCGCCATGCTGGAGGGTTGGGTCCCACGGACACGGGCTCCTGAGGACCCTGAGAGCAGCACCCCTCCCGCCCGATGGAACGCAGGGGTGTGTGAGGTCGGGCCCCCGGAGATTGTGCCGGCTGTGAGTCCAGAGCTCCGCCTCGTGAGCAGACTCCAGTAGCAGCATCTGCACATCTCTGTGCACTGCCCGAGAACGACAAAGAGATGCCCGGCGGCCAAGGTCCTCGTCAGCCTGAGAGCTGCCCGATGGTGCGGCTCCCCGGCCACGGCCATCCAGGCGCCAAGTGGGCAGGGAGGAGGGGCTGTGATGGTGGTCGGGGGGGCACACCCGTGCATCTGTCTCACTGACACGTGCACCACGATGCACACATCATGGCTCTGGTTTTGTTTTTTCTAGTGTTTATTTATATCTGAGAGAGAGAGAGAGAGAGAGAGAGAGCAGGGGAGCAGCAGAGAGAGGGAGACACAGAATCCTAGCAGGCTCTAGGCTCCAAGCTGTCAGCACAGAGCTCGACGCGGGGCTCGATCCCCTCGATCATGACCTGGGCCGAGGTCGGAGGCCTAACGGACTGAGCCCCCCGGCGCCCCTCTGGCCTTGGTTTTGAATGAACTAGGAATTGAGTCATCACTTCTGTCTGCAGAGAACAAGAAAGTCCTCACAAAACAGTGCACGCCTGAGCGGCCTCTGCAAGGCAAGCCAGATTTGGGTATCTTCTCTCTAACGAGGGTCCTACTTCTGGTTCTGTCCTCCAAATGTCACTGCGTTTGGGACACCGGCCAGTGCTCTCCTCTGGCCCCTCATGGGGACAAACTGGAGGAAAGTCTGGATTTTTTGTGCCTTCCCTTGGTCCAGAGGCCCCTCCTGTGGGCTCGGGAGCCTGACAACCTTCCCCCTGAACCGACTCACTCTGCCCCGCACCCTGCAGGACCCAAGGAGCCGCACCTGAGTCCCCGTCACTGGCCACGGAGGGCACCTGGGGCTCATCTTGTCTTGGGCACAATGGGTGTTGCCGGCTTCCCAGAGCCCCTGACAGCAGGGCGCAGGCTCTCGCGATGGGCTGCTCTCCTGGCATGGCCAGTGCCCCACATCTGGACCCCACACCTCTGCATACGGCCCTGGCCCACAGGACTGGCCCACTCAGCCTGGTCGCCCCGTGATACTCACCGTCCAGGGGAGGAGTGACACCCGGGCCCCCATTCTGCTGCCAACAGCCCAGGAGGCAATGGGCCGCGAGGGCCGAAGCAGCCTCAGTGTTTTCCTTCGTCAAGGAGGAGCTCCAGAGCGCCCCGGCCAGCACCCACCTTCCGCAGTTACAGACATCACTGTCCGCAGCTGCCTCCCTTTTCCACGTGTGATGGCGTGCTTGCACTTGGCTCCCAGGCAGTGTGCAATCCAGATCCGTGTTCAGTCCCCACCAGTTGTGTATGGCTGCAGTGCTGGTGCAAGGCTCTGGATGGCTGTACGTGGTCGTGCACGGCTGTGAGTGGTCAGATGGTCACGTGATTGTGGATGCACGTGGTTGTGCATAGTTCTGTATGGCTGCAATGCTGGCATGCGGTTGTGAATGTTTCTAGCAGCCCTTCTGGTGTGAGCAGGGTTCAGCTCTACTCTGGCGAATAAGACCCTGCAAACACCACCTTCCTCACGTGGACCATAATGTTTATGCCGCGGATCTTACACCCAGACATCAGTGCAGCCCAGCAAAGCCCGAACTTCGTGGCTGAAAACAACAGTGTACGATCACCTCCATGGTGCTGGGCTGATAGGCTTGGCTAGGGGCTCTCCCTCAGGACCCCCACTTGGCGTCAGCTGGGAAATGATGCTGGCGGTGTTGGAAGGCACCCGCGTGGCTCGTCTGGGCCCAAGCGTGGGTGGTGGGACTGCCGGGCACTTGTTGCCTTGCTGTGTCCTCAGCCTGTCCCTTCACATCCAGAAAACATGTTGAGTTACCCAAGTCTCACATATTATTCCTCAAAAATTAATTATAATAGCTCAAAAACCCACAGCCGCTACAAAATACCTCAGGAATGTGCAGCAGTGTCGGGGAAGCTCCCACCGTATCAGCAACGACTTGGGGCTCTCGCGAGGGGGTGCGAGGCATCCCAGGGCAGGGCGGGCCCTTCGCTTTGTCCATTTATTTGATCAGATCGTTGTGAAGAGCTGCTCACCAGTCTGGACGGTCGTGCCCCAGGCACCTGACAGCACCGTGGCTGGTGTGTGCGACGCACAGACAGGACACGTCTGCGGATCAGCGTGTGCTCCTAGGGGCCCGTCTCTACAGATATAACGTGAGTATAAACAGACTTACCAGCCGTCGCTTCAAACATCAGCCATCAGATGTCAACACCACCCAGCCGGACACGCTCCCTTTCTCTTAAACTCAAACGACTCCTTTCAAGGAGGCAAATGCCTGTCCCCTTCCCTGTGCCCAGGGATTCACACTTGGAAACACGTCAGTTTCCTCTTCTGACAGTCTATTTCCATTTCCTCTATTGAGTCAGCCATCATACTGTTCTCCACGTGTGGGTTAGTCGTTCCAGGTAAAGAGAGGTTAGTGCTATCTGTCGTGAAACAGGGAGGTGGAATCGGCAGCCCTGGGGGCCTTGCTCTGTAGCACATTCGAGTTGCTGGCTGATAGATGATGCATCCACGCAGGCAGCTCTCTGCTCTCTCCACAGAAAACACACACGTTTCCTGCGACAAGTAAGTAAATAGCTCTCAGATAAAGCCCAAAGGCTGTCTACAGTCTCTTGATGCCCACCCTGGAAAGCTGCTGGCTACTAAAGCCATCAAAGTTTGGACTCCGACCTGACCGCACAAAGACAGTAAACAGCGAGAACCTGCCTTGTACTATGAGCTGCAGCAGCTTTAGAACGAGCAGCTCTCAGAGGCTCCAGAACTGACCCAACCCCAGAGGCTTGCATCCGTCAGGTGCTCCAGAGGACAGCTCAGTAAGGACACCCGGCCCTTTGAAAGGAGGCATCAATCTTGTTGCTTAACCCTCAAAACATGCACTGATTTCAGTCAAAGGAGAGCAAAGCTGTTTCAGAAATTCTTAATAGCTTCCCTTCTTGAGGACGCTTCACCTTGGAAACTTCCACTGACTTCTCCTCTCAGACGCCCACGAGGAGCCGGTAGATGCTGCCTGGCGATCAGAACTTAACGGTACAATGAGGCAGCTCCCAAACCCTGTTGACAGAAGAAGAGAAAATCTTAAAACGCTTTCAGAAGTCAAATCAGTGGGCAGGCAGCAAGACAGAATAAAATCGGGAGGGAAAGAACAGGGTGGCTGGGGAAGAGGAGAAGAGATGTTGTCACTTAGATTTGAGTGGGATGGAATGGCTAGAAAATACCAGAAAGTCACGGAAATGCTCTCCAGGGCTGAGATGTCTATGCCAACGCGAAGACACCATCACCCATAGGACACTTATCACTCCTTTAATCCCCATTCCCACCGGGGTTATGAGCATCAGCAGCCCCACTGTACAGATGGGGAAACCGAGGCACCGGGAGTCCCAGCTCCTGCCTGAGGTCACAGATGACCTGAGCTCGGCGGTCCGGCTCCTAAACATGGTGCTCCCACCTCTTCCACACCCACAGACACAGCCAGTATTTGAAAAGAGGTGCAGGGTGCTAGGGGGTGGGGTACAGAGGAGGGGGGGCAGTGTCTGCAGGAAGGTGAGGGAGGGTGCAGGGGTGCAGGTTGCTGGGGGTGGGGTACAGAGTGGAGGCAGGGTCTGCAGGAAGGTGAGGGAGGGTGCAGGGGTGCAGGGGTGCAGGGTGCTGGAGGTGGGGTACAGAGGGGGGGCAGGGTCTGCAGGAAGGTGAGGGCAAGTGCAGGGGTGCAGGGTTCTGGGAGCTGGGGTTCAGAGGAGGGGGCAGGGTCTGCAGGAAGGTGAGGGTAGGTGCAGATGTGCAGGGTGCAGGGGGTAGGGTACAGAAGGGGGGGCAGGGTCTGCAGCAAGGTGAGGGCGGGTGCAAGGGTGCAGGGTGCTGGGGGTGGGGTGCAGAGGGGGGGCAGGGTCTACAGGAAGGTGAGGGCAGGTGCAGGGGTGCTGGGGGGTGGGGTTCAGAGGAGGGGGGCAGTGTCTGCAGGAAAGTGAGGGTGGGTGCAGGGGTGCAGGCCCTTGCCTGGGCTGTGGGGTCACATTGGAGTTATTCCAGAAGCTGACTCGTTCTACTTGGCAGCACGTACTTAGGTGGGCTACGGGGTCAACGTGATGGGAGATGTGTGCAAGTGGGGTGCAGGTGCAGCTGGAGAAAAGGCGGGAAGGAAAGTCTGGGTGGGGCATTACCACTGGGGCTTGGCCAGCCCGCCATGCCACTGCTGTGACTAAGACCTCACGTGGCCATCTCTCCTGGCTCGGTCCCTCCCCCCTCCTCTGCCCCCTGGCTCCCGGCCCGCCCCCTATTCCTGTCTCAGTCTTCTGCATGTGCCCAGAGGGGAGTGGACCCCAAAACGGGGAGCACTGGGGATGGGGCAGGCTCTCTGAGGGTGGGATGACCTCAGGTCCCAGGGGCATGAGGAGCCGTTCCCCAAAGCTGGCACGGTGACCTGGAGCTTCTCCAGAAGGAGTGGCATCCACGGCAGGTGGCCCCATCGGTCCCCCAGTGGCACGCACCCCTTAGCAACTGCCACCCTCGACCCGGCGTCCTGACGTGAAATTTGCACGGCGGAGAAATGTATCTAACACCATAACAAGACCAAACTCTGATGAGGCTTCACTCCCTTCAAAATGAAATGAAATTTGAAACCTTCAAGTTCAAAACAAAATTGTAAGATTGGGTTTTTATTAATGTAGATATATGCATGGTTATGCTCAGCCAAGTTTTTCTTTCCTTTGCCGGGGTGGGGGGCGGTGGTGGGGGCTATCCACTGAGCGCATCAGTTGGCCGTTTGCAAAGAGAGAACTTGTAAGTGGCCTGGCCTCCTCTTCCCATCAGTGTCCTTCCTCCAAATGACACAGTAATGGCTTCGTGGGAAGCAGAGCGTCTGTCATCCGATTGCCGGGCCACCTGGACGCCAAGGCTCAGGAACCGGCATCTTTTTTTTAAGATCAAAATTCATTTGGAAAACTAGACTGTTATTTCAAGCGACAGTCTGAGGAGACGTGTGCCTGGAAGTATTTGGAGCTGTCCCCTTGCAACAGAGAAGGACCGCGTCTCGGGACAGCGCCCAAACCCCCCTCCCACAGAGCGCGCAGCTCTACTTCCTGGGTAGTGCGGCATCCTCCCTCGCGGGGCCCACCACCAGGGGCTCTACGTGTCGGCCTGCGGCCTGCTCAGGGCTGGCACGAGCTTGATCTCAGAATAAAATTAGCCCCGATCCCTCATCCCAGCGGAAATTGTATGACTCTCCCTCTCCACTTTCTTAACGGTTTCTTCACTACAAAGCCGCAATCGAATGACCATGTCGGCCATCTCCAAGGTTTGGAATTAAATGTCCCTAACATAAATCAATAGAAAGGAAATCGAAACGGAAAGGCCAATTATTTTTGCAGATGTCTTTGTGCAAAACGACTTTGCATTGAACTCTGGGCCACCTGGAGACTGCAGAAGGAGCCTCCTTCCAGTTTCAGGGACGCTAATGTAACGAAGAACTTTCATGAGCAGATGCTGATGACAGGATCTATTAAAATGGACTCACAAGGCTGGCCCATCCACCTCCCAGAGCTACTAGATAACAATATTAGAAAGTTCAGAATTCTAAGTGTTCAATTTCAAATCGACAGACAAGTGGCCTTTGCGAACAGCCCCGCTGCCTCTTCTCGCTTCCCCCCTCAGCTTCCCAAAGAATTCCACGTGCACATGGGTTTTCAGGGTACCGCCTTCTCGAAACGGGGGGCTACAAGAAAGCCCCACGGACACGTTTAGAATCGAGTGGAGGGTACCTTCAGGGAGCCAGCCCCTCCTCCCTCCGGACACCCACTCCCAGAGCTCTGGGGCCTCCTCAGCACAGCACGGCCCGTAGGCACTAGTCACTGTGATCCTGTGCCGTCACTTACCATGATTTACTGCAGCTAGTGAAGCCGTTTCCTAAACTAATTAGCTCTTGGGTATCAGCGGCTGCTAAATTATTAACATGTTATCCCTTCCAAAAGTATTGAATTTTTAAATGGTAACCCCCAATTACATAATATTTTAAGCAAAGGAAGAACTCTCTAATGGTAAAAATTCAGCCACCTGAGCCAAGAAGAAAACAATCTGTGCCTTTATGGTTTTAAGGAGCCGCGTACTGTGTCGACATCTATGGTTGGTTCTGTGAACTGCAGATTCCCAGCTGAATTTCTGCCGTGGTCCCCCAGAGCCCAGGCAACGCAGCGGAACTGGGATTCTATTCTGAACACTTGAAAGTCAAAAGAGAACCATTGTGCCTCCACCTGCTTTCCCGGCTCCAAAGCACGTCGGCTGTTACTTATTCTGCATTGTTAAAAGAGACACGAGTTCTTACAAAGAAGCATAAACTTGGCTGAGTGGGTGCTGGAGATATGTAATTCCAGCGGGAAAGCAGATAGACCCAGCACCCGTCTCAAGGCTCTGGTGTCATCTTTAAAAAGTCAGCAAATGAGGGGCGCCTGGGGGGCTCAGTCAGGTAAGCCTCCGACTTCGGCTCAGGTCATGATCTCGCGGTTCCTGGGTTTGAGCCCCACGTCGGGCTCTGTGCTGACAGCTCGGAGCCTGGAGCCTGCTTTGGATTCTGCGTCTCCCTCTCTCTCTGCCCCTCCCCTGCTTGCACTATGTCTCTCCCTATCTCTCAAAAATAAATGAACATTAAAATTTTTTAAATAAATCAAACAAAAAGTCAGCAAATGAGAATAATATTTTTCAGTCATTTGCAAAATGTAACAGCAGTGAGAGTGAGCTTTTCTGCTAAGTTGATCTGACCTGTAGAGCATTAGAATGACAAAAAGAGACCTTTGCACTTTTTTAAACTGACAGATTCTACCACTTTTCTGGATGCCCACAGTTCTCGGTGCACGTCCCTAAGAGAACACGAGAGAAGAGGAGAGAGCGGAACCAGATCAAATGGAAGAAAGAAAAACTGGGTGTGAGTGTGTGTGTGTAACCAACGAATCCGTGCTGGGACCGCGTGCATCCACAGATGCTCAGACCTGCTCTACACACGACCTTCTGTCCCTGTGCAGAGAGCACAGCCTCTGATGTCCTTCCCGGAGGGATTTCGGGAGAAAAGATAACATCCCAGGTGAAGGTGACATTCTTAACAAATGTGGGTAAAATGTCACTGCCAGTTCACACAGTCAGCCAGAAATTTCTTCACGTTAATTACATGTCGTCCAGACAAGCATACACACAGGCAGGCCCCTCATATCTGTACACATTTGCTAGCACTTTTGTTCTGATTTTTAAAGAACCTTGACTAATTCACTTGAGCGCGGAGCTAATCCTCCAGCAGAGGGCTAAGTATAAAACAAGTAACATTCTCAAACGGGTGACAGAAATGAGCAGACTGGGGGTCATTAAGTGCTCATTAGCTGTATGTTGTCACATTAACTACGGGGTGTAACACCAATTTTCTCTTCTTTGTCAGGAGCCGACTCGGTCCCCTTTCACGGGGCAGGCCCCCGGGGGGTATGCTGCCCAGAGCGCGGCCCGATCAGCGCTGCCCGCGTGAGGCTCTCCCAGCTTTCTCTCCTTCGCCCCCCGTTTCAGCAGCTTGCCAGGAAGAAGCCGTTACCTGGGTCTGTTGGCCACGGCGACGAGGAACTGAAACGATCAAGGATCAGAACGGGATTCTTTCCACGCGCGCCAATATTCACGGCTGAGAGGGCCAGGGGTGTGGGCAGAGTGGTCTGAGTTGAAGTCATGGTTCTGGAATCTTAAAGACGGTCAGGTAATCCAGACATTCAGGGTTTCCTGTTTCAATTCCTGGTCACCCTCAGCCCCACAGGGAG
The DNA here is from genome assembly GCF_023721935.1 of Panthera uncia. Taxonomy (NCBI): domain Eukaryota; kingdom Metazoa; phylum Chordata; class Mammalia; order Carnivora; family Felidae; genus Panthera; species Panthera uncia. Next base: position 78,641,223 of record NW_026057576.1, read on the forward strand.
GGGCAGCGGTGGCCCCCGCCCTTGGCCGTGACCGAGGAAGCCCATGCTCCCCCCGCGCGTGGCTGGGGCACGTCCTCTCCGTTTCTCCACCCTGTCTCCCTGTTCGTCCCTCCGGCTGATGCCCTTGTGAACAGAAACCAAAGACCCGCACTGAAGCTCGGCTAGCAGAGGTCCCCTCCTCAGCAATACGAGGGCACAGGCCTGGGCAGATGTTTCCAGCACAACTGTAGTTATGAAGCTCTGCTACCCTCACACAACACCGCATCTGGTCTATCATATTCCATTTTGACAAAACTCTACCCCAACGCAACATCAGGTTCCTTATCTGAATTCAGGAGACTGACTGAACCCAACAGAGACTGAAACCATGGAAGCTGATCTCAGCAGACATATCGGTCTTTGCTCTCATGGAGCCGGTCTCGGCCTCTCTTTGAGGCCGACAGAAGACACGCTCCGGGAGGAGACGAGGAAGCCGAACCAACGAACAAATGAATTAATGGAGGGGCTTCCTCACGTGGGCAAACCTTTCCCCGCTACTCCCACAGAAGAGGCGGTGTCACCCCTGGCATTTCACTTTTGCAGCACCCCCCACCTTGGGATTCCCTGTAGAGGGACCTCAGGACACAGAGCTGTCATCGGGGCCCATTGAGGTCAAGTGGGCGCCCCCAGGGACTGAGCCCGCCCTGATGCGGCCTCGGACGGGTTGGCAGCCCAGGCAGGAAGGGTCACTGGCATACCACACGGCTGCACCTCATGAGCACAGGTCCCTACCATTCATCTGCAGGGCACCAGAACTCTGTGGTTCTGACACAGTTAATTGTTCCCAGGACTCTATTTTAAGCGCTCTGAAGACAAAAGTAAGAAGACAATTATACAGATTGCAGAGACCAGAGAGAGAGGAGCAGGGAAAGGGAGCTCAGAGAGCCAGCAACAATGTAACACAAACAGCTCAGCAAATAACAGTGCGGCGTCCCCGCTAATAGAACGTTGTAACACCTGAATACACCCGCACGCCTGATTAGGCGCTGACAACATACACCCATAAAGGAAGATTATAAGTTGTAATATGTCTTTGCGAGAAGCAGCATATTAACCACTGTTTGTATACTTCTCCAATTAGATTCCTGTAATTCTTCATTTAGCAAACAGTTTACATTATAATAGCCAGCATCACTTCTGGTTTTGAAACAATTGATTATATGTATACTGCCAAATTATGGGTCTACGGGATATTTTCATAAGTGAAAACAACTCTGAACGATCTTCGAAAGGATCTTTAACTGGGGCGTCTGGCGACGTGCAGACAATCACCTGCGCCTGCTACCCCTAGGGCCTCCCAGTCAATAGAAACATCCCATTTTTCCCCTCTCCGGTTTTCCAGGAGCAGAGATTTGTTCCGTGGACCTGGAAACCAGAACAGCGGTGCTGGTCACAGCTCTGTCCCTGGCCCCTTGGCTCTCTGCCCCACGGACCCCAGCCCTTCAAGCTGTCATGCTGGGCAGGACCATGAGCTGGTGAGGCCAGTGGTTTATTCTGTGGTTTATTCTGTTTATACCTGAACCCCCAAATGCTGCCAGCCCCCCACCCCCACCCCGCCTAGAGCTGGCCAGCGTGGAGTCTCTCCTGGGACCACGGAACCATGTCAGAAGCCGTGCAGTCACGAGACAGGCCAACAGCAGAGCCCCCAAGACAAGACGTCGGTGAGGAAGAGAGCCACTGAAGGAGGGACTGGCAAGGGCACAGCCAGGTGAGGCAGAGATGACCCCGGGGGCCCCGACACAGCCCAGCGAGTAGGGGCTACGTGGCAAGAGGGGGAAATAAATGACCCATGGGAACACCTGTCCTCGTGGGATGGCTCGGAAGCCGAGGCTCGGTGTGACTTCTCTGAGGTCACCAGCTAGTAAGCGGCCAAGCTGGGAGCTGAGTCAGCCTAGTTCCCAGTGTGCACCACCTCTCCAAAGCTTGGTCACGCTGCACATGAACCCCCTGGTGATTTCTAGGAAAGCACGTGTGGACCTCTACCAGGAAAACCCATCCCCTGGTCTTGTCACTAAGCACAATGAAGTCTGTTGATGTTACTTGTAAAACAAACGTGAGAATTCTCCAGGAGACGCAGAGATGGCAGAGGACAAGGGGCCTCAGGACCCGAGGGACAGAATGGCAATGGGTCCCCTGGGTTCTCAGATTGCCTCATGAATCCCAGTGGGGTCCAGCTGGAGATGCTGGCAACACAGAAATACCCACAGACCCAGACTGCTCCCTCCAGCCAAATGACAGGGACGCAGGGTCAGCCTCACGAGACAGATGACATTTCCACAGTACAATGCCTCTACCCCAGCCAGACACCACAGAAAAAAATGTTCCCTGTCTCCAGCCCACCAGCCAAAGTTGCGTGGGTAACCTAGCCTTGCACCCTCACTGAGCTGTTAAAAGGGGCCAACTCACTGTTGGGGACACCGGTGCAGCAGGCTGAGCACGGCAGCCGGACCCCACCCCATCGACAGTAACGATGGCTCCAGGGCAGTGTCAGACGCCTGCCTACGGAGAACAAGGTCTAAATGACCCCAGAGTCTTATACGGCGATGCATGCACCGGCTGGATGTCAGTCAAAGCCCAGTCATCGCACCGGGACGGGACAGGTGTCTGAAGTAACTGCTGAGGATTTTAATGCACTGATCATACAAATGCCTCCCCGAGACTTTACAAACATGCTTGGCACAAGTGAAAAATAGAAAGTCTCCACAAAGATACAAAAGCTTTCAGCAAATACACAGAGAATGTAAAGAACCAAGCGGATATTTTAGAACTAAATATCCGCTAAATGTCTGAAGAGTTAAAAATCTCACAAGATGGGTTCAATAGCAAGAGAAGACAGAAAAGGATCAGTGGAGGAGAAAAAGGTAAAACAGTAGAAATTCCCCGCTGTCACTGACCATATTGGTGGACAAACGAAGAAGGAATCTATGATCGTATCAATTCACGCAGGAAAACATTTTTGACAATTCCTTCCAAACCGATCTAAAGGTTTAACAAAATTCTCATTGAAATCCCAGCAAAATTTTTCTGCAAGTATAGACAATATTATCATAAATCTATGTGGGTTATACATGATAATTATAAGCTATAAAGTATAAAACTTTTAGAAGATAAGAGAAATCTTCCAGACCAAGGGCTTAGGGAAAAGACAGGACAACTATGGAAAACATGACTACACTGTGTGGCACATTCTGATTGGGTGGGTCCGGGCCTCAGGCGGTGAAAGAACTCACCCCCCAGGACAGAACAAAGAGACAGAGGTTTGTTGAATACATTGGGGGCGGGGTTGGGGGGGGGGGCGCAGGACAGCAGAGAGACTGTCCGCCAGGAGGCAGTGGTGAGGCGTTGTGGTTACAGGATGCAGTGAGGAAGCATGCGGACGGAGGAATTTTCCCTGTTTTGGTAATCTTAGGAGTCGGGCCTGGTTGTAGGCAGTCCATTGGTCCGCTGGGGCCAATGGCACTTCAGGGTGGGTCACTTACTGGGCCTCTTGCATTCAGCCTGGCGGTCACTGTAGGCCCCTGACTCAGACTTCCACTGCCCAGGCTCGTTGCCTGAAAGCAGCCTCTACACGTTGGATTCAGCAAAACCAAAAACAACTGTTGTTCCGCAGAACACCTTGTAAAGAAGATGAAAGGTGGGCTGCTGACTGCGAGAGACTGTTTGCAAATGGAAGCTCTAATAGGTACTCGTACTTAGTAAGAATAAATATATAATGAACTCTCAAAATTCCACACTAAGTCAGAAGTGGGCAAAAGACATTGTTGTCTGCGGGACGGTGGTCTGCACACCCAGGCCTGCAATCTCCAGAGCCTGCGAGTTTTCTGACTTAATATGGTCGCGGTAACTGCGGTTGTAGGTGGAATTCAGATTGCCAGCCACCTGAATTTAGAGGGAGGGTTTATCCTGGATTGTCCATGGGGGCCTGAATGAGGACTCTCCAGGGAAACAGAGCCAGGAGGCGGTGTGGATGCAGAGAGAAAAGATTTATTTTCAGGAATTGGCTCACATGATTGTGGAAGCCGACGAGTCTCAAACGGCAGGGCAGGCTGGAGCCCACGAAAGAGCGGACACTGCAGTCCAGGTCTGAAGGCCATCTGCTGGGAGAAGTCCCTCCTGCACGGGAGGGATTAGTGTTTTTGCTCTAATCAGGCCTTCAACTGATGGAATGAGGCTCACCCCCATTATGGAGAACTGTCGGCTTTACCCAAAGTCCAACAGTCTGAAAGTAAATCTCATCAAGAAGCCCCTCATGGAAACATCCAGAATATTTGGTCACATGTCTAGGCCATGTGGTCAGCCAAGTTGGCACCTAAAATTAATGCTCACAGAGAACCCCATGAAATCTCAAATGTCTATATAACCAGCACAGGGAGAACCAGAGAGAGGACAGGCTTTGAAGATGGAGAAGACCAACCACAGCCAAGGAACGTAGTGCCTTCTGGGCACTGGAAGAGGCAGAGGAAGAAAGTCTAGAGAGCCCTTGGAAGTCACACATCGCTGCCGTCCACCCAGTGTGGACTCTGTCCTCTGGGACTATTAAGATGATAAATTTATGTTTCTTTCTTAATGTTTTTATTTTTGAGAGAGAGAGAAAGAGCACAAGCAAGGGAGGGGCAGAGAGAGAGGGAGACACATATCTGAAACAGGCTCCAGGCTCTGAACCGTCAGCATAGAGCCCGACATGGGCCTCGAACTCACGAACCATGAGATCGTGACCTGAACTGAAGTCGGATGCTCAACCGACTGAGCCACCCAGGTGCCCCTAAATTTATGTTGTTTTAAGTGAGTGTTGAGGACACGCCTGCCCCAGGTAGTTCTCCCCAGGTTTGCTCCCCAGCCCCTCACAGGGAAATGCCCGGAGCTGCCTTCTCCCAGTGGCATAGGTAGGAAGTGGGACAAAAATTAAGAAAATTGTCAATTACTGATCAAATGCAGGTCATTTGGGGCTGATTGTTGTAGCAACTGCTGCTTAACCACTCGGACGGTGGCCCTGGACGGTGGGTCACAATTCTGTCACTCGAGGTGCCGCTGTCCATTTGTGTTTTGTTTCCACTGTCTCATGCGGGGACTGCTGGCTCAAGGACCTGAACAGCAGAAGTCCACACCACTGGTCTATATGTCATCAGTCCATTAATTAGCTCAAGTGGGACATGAAACCGACCACATCACCCGCAAACCCAAGCCACGTTAACATGCCTGACGGACATTGCAGATATTTGCAGCGTCCTTCATGATCACTCCCACAGGTAGAAGGGTTCCACTACATCCACCAGGAAGAATACCTAAGCAAAAATCTGCAAAAGTTCCCCATTTCAGCAATAAAAAAATCAGAACTCTAAGAGACCCCTGGTAGGCCAGCCCTCTTTAGAGCCATTACCAGGTTTTAGGAGGCATGGTTGTTCTCTTTTACCCTGGTCCACTCCCCTGGGACCCCACACCTGTTTACACAAGATCAGTGGCCTGGGCAGACCACCCACCCCACTGTGAGCCTGGGGACAGGTATCAGTCCTGGTCGGGCATGACCCAGGGGAGCCAACCAGAGTCCTTCCTTTGGGGTTTTCTCACAGATGTCAATGGAGAAAAGCCTAGAGTGTCTGAGACAATGAGCTGTGGGACATATGTAGCCATGCTCCTGTCTTGGGATGAGAGTCCACCACCAGAGAGAAGTCGGGGCTGCTGAGAAGGAGGGAAAGGGGGAGAGTGGCAGACCTGGGGCATCAGCCCTATTCTTCTGGAAATGCTGGTTCCAGCGCTCACCATCCGCCTTCCAAGGCACCTCTTGTCACTTAAGCTGATTTTGGTTGGCTCTGCCACGTGCCCTTAGAGTCTTGATTACTATCCCACCCCTCGGGCTTCAAGGACTGCAGGACAAAAGAAGGCTCCAGAACAGGAAGTGAGCACGCTAAGGGGATCTCTGTTACCCTACTGCGCCAGTCAGCCTCCCTGCTTCATCACACGGCCCCGACACAGCCCTCCCTGCACAGGGGGCAGGACGCCACTCACTTCCTGCGTGACGTCACAGGGCCCTGGACACCAGACTCCCTGCATAAGGGGCGGGATCCTGTGCACTTCCTGCCATGACGTCACAGGATGCTGGACACTAACCTCCCCGGAACACGGGGTAGGACCCCGCGCCCTTCCCATCATGACGTCACAGCTCCCCAGACATGGCCCTCCCAGCACGAGGGTGCAGGACCCCACTCACTTCCTGCTGTGAGGTCACAGGACGCTGGACACTACCCTCCCCAGAACACAGGGTGGGACCCTGCTCACTTCCTGCCGTGATGTCACAGGACCCTGGACATTCCAGGGTATCCTGGAGACCAAGGTCTTCAGGGCATGGTCTTCCTCCTTCAGCTGGAGGGAACATGGCAGGAGACAGAGGAGTGACCCTGTTTGTCCTGCTGCTGTCCTGCTGGCGCCACACGGAGCCCCAGCCCATCAACATGACTTCAGGTACAGTCACAGGTGGGTGGCTGTTGGGCGGGTGGGAAACGCACGTCTCCCTGGGGCTGAGTCAGGCCCCTCCCCACCTCCCCAGTTTCCCATCCATTTCTGGGAGAGAGTGAAGCGAGTTGAACACTTTTTCTACCTTGAAAGTCCTTTTCAAACTCCAGAACCCCATGGGGAAGGAGCGTATGCGATGTATTTTCACTTGTTATCACAGATGATTTCTAGGGCGCCTGGTGGTTCAGTCAGTTGAGCGGCCGACTCTTGATTTCGGCCCAGGTCTTGACCCCAGGGTCATGGGATCCAGCCCCGCATTGGCCTCCGTGCTGAGTGTGGAGCCTGCTGGGGGTTTTCTCTCTCTCCCCTCTCTGCCCCTCTCCCCTGCTCATGCACATGCTTGCTCTCTCTCTCTCTCTCTCTCTCTCCCTCTCCCCCTAAACTAAGGAAACAAAGACAATTTCTAACCTCCCGAAAGTCGAGGGGCAGCACAGAGACCCTGCCGCCCCCGCCCCGTCCGCCACCCCGCACTTCCTGCACACACACACTGCTGCTGTCCCGGGACCTTGTAGTCCTGTCCAAATGGTCTTACTGCTTCACCTAAACTTTTTCTTGCTAACGTGAGGCGGTTGTCCCTTACACGCCGGTGTCATGAAGACCCGGACAAAATTAACGGAAGCCTGCACAGCAGCTCATCCCGGCTGCACCCGATCCGCCGTGGTCCCCGAATGCCCTTGTCAGGGAGGGTGCCGATCACACCCAGGACGGCCCCCATGTGTCTCTGGCCCCGGCCCTCCCATGCTGGCCCCTTCCTTGTGGAGGATCTGAGCGGGGACAGGCCGGTCGGGACGGGATGGGACTCTGTGACTCCCCAGCAAAGGATGGCAGGGAGGGGGTGCTCCATGACCCCCCTACCCCACTTCCTGCCAGGAAGCTCTATTCTCAGGCCACCCGGCCACTCTTACACCTGCCGCACAGGTCACCACAGATGGAAGGAACGGGGCAGAGATGGTCCTCCAGCCCCAGCTCCCAAGGATGGCTGAGTGGACCCTGAAGGCTCACCCACAAGGTTTGGGGGGCTCCTCTGAGAGTAGAACCATGGGTGCTGCCCGAGCCGGCTCTGTGTCCCCTCCCGCCCTTGCCACGCCCACACGTCCGGGTTGGGGGGCAGGGGTTGGGCCAGGCTGCAGTCGTGCCAGAAGTCAGGTGGTCCTGAAAGGACTGAACATCCCCAACTTCCTTTTCTTCAGCAAACTGAGCTCTGAGGCGCTTCCCAAGGACAGTGTCCTTTGCGACGCCGTGGGTGCGGATGGGGCTGTAACAGGAGGGGGCTGTGTGTCCCCCATGGGAGGGCGTGTCCCTCCAGGCTGCTCCTTCCTGCTCAGACTGTCACGTGCCAGTGCCCTCGGGAGGTGCTCCCAGCGCTCAGTGACGGAGCACTCCTCCAGCCCTAAGGCAGCCCGCCCCTCCCCGACCTGGTCTCCTGTCCAGACAGGGACACCCTTAGGTGACCGTCATGGTCTTCCCGGCTTGAAAGGCCAGTTAAGGGCAGTCTCTAAATCATTTTCTGAAAGGAAACAGTGGGTTTCCTTATGGGCTTGCGGCTGGGGCGCAGGGGAGCGGGAGTACCCGTCTCCGGGGGTCCCAAACAGACCAGCTCCGGCCGCTGACAAAATCCAAAGGTGGAGACAGTGGTAGTGACACGAGAAATGAGTTCATTTCGGTGAGGCCGACAGCCAGAAGACAGCGCGGACTGGTGTCTCCAAGACTGTCTCCAAATGCAAAGACCCTTCCAGGTTTATCTGCAGAGATGTGGGACAGAGGCCAAGGCACAGGCAGATGGACAGGAAGGGTCATGTGCATCATTGTCATGGGGTCCATCACGTGTGGGCTCCGGCCGGCTCAGGCAGTTTCCATTCCCATCAGAGGAGGCTTTGCCCTCCGAGTCTTGCTTGAGTTAAGGGAGAAACTGGAAATGAGAACTTCATCTATTAGAAAGTTTGCAGTCAAAACGGGGATGGTTGAAGTCCCCCCCCCCGGGGGCTTACCGCCTCCCAGGGCACTGGTGACGTTGGCCAACGTGAGCCGCCCTGACCACGAGGAGAGACGGGAACGGCAGCCACGGGCCTGGTTTGCCTTGTTTTCCCCAAATTAACCAGAGCACAGCCGCAGAGGTCAGCAGCGAGCCCTTCCCGGTGTCCGTGATGCGCACTGTGCAAATATGGAGGAGTAGTCAGGGATCCTGGTAACTCCGGCGCTCGGCGGTTTGAAGCCGAGAGACTGTCAGTCGGAGGTGACAACAGGCGAAACACGCCACAGCCGCCACCGTTGACAATGCACTTTGAAAACCGTGCGGGTATTCTAGAGCATAAATATTTTTCTGCACACGCTTGCTGCCTGACTGGCACAATACTCCCATTATAATCACGGGACAGACACAGAATGAAAAGAGTATTTTTGACAAAGTGCTCGCTCGACGCAGCTGTGCCCATTCTTAATGACTCATTAATGCCTCATCCTCGGCGAACTGTACTTTTGTTTGCCTCGTTGCCGGGAGGTCAGCACACTGGGAAGCGATTGTCATCTCCGTGCAGACCTCCTTGCAGAGATTTCCGCATTGTTCTAAGCCCCGCGTGCAGATGAGGCCATTGGTATGCAGATTGTCCGTCATTAAAACCATTTGAAAATCAGCGTCGTCACTGGTTTACTGTTGGAACGAGTCTGCAGACGCCTGCGAGCTCTGTGCAGCCGGGCAAGGTGGCGCTGCCCAGCGGGTCCCGGGCGTGCCCTCTCCCCTCCCCGGGGGCGGGAGGGGAGGCTGACCTTGACCCTGAGTCGAGGAAATGGACGAGGACACCCAGCTCTGAGCAAAAGGAGTAGTAGGGAGCCCCCGGCTGGTGCCGCTGTACAGAAACCCTCACTCCATGCACTGTCGGGCCCCCAGTTAGGCCAGGGAGGCTGGGGGTCGGGCGTCCAGGGATCCCACGGAAGTCTGCCGTCTGGCCCGGCCGGCTCACCCCTGAGACCCCGTGCCTTCCCTGTAAACAGACCACCTGGAATCACTCTGCTTCTGAAGGGGAGAGAGCCGGTGGCCAGTCTCTCTGGGACCCCCTCCCGACCAGAGAACCCCCACCGTTCCCCAAATCACATCCCTAAGCTCCCAGAGGCACCGGCCTCTCTGGAGCCCTTCAGAAAGGATGTCCGCGTCCCTCTTGGTTGACTGTCCGCGGAGCACGTGCAAGGGCAGTCATCCCTGGTGCCAGGACGCGTGTTCCCTTCTGAGGGACGGTGCCAGCGAGCACTGCCCCACACGGCAGGAGTCAGAGCACAGGGCACGTCCCTCTACCACACGGCCACCTTGCCCGCCACTTTCCGGATGAGAACCCAGTCCTGGGAACCCCTTGCAGGCCTCTCCCCCCTGCAGCGGGCTGGTGGGCGCCGCAGAGAGAGAGATCAGTGCAAATTCAATGAATTGTTAAACTATTAGGGTATTTATTTCCCCCCTAGGTCCAACCACTGAAATGCCACCCAACTCAAAAGATCAGGAGGATATACCTGGAATATTTGGTAAGGAACCTCCTCATATCGGTATTTGGTCTGTATCTGGAGGGGTGGGTGCCTGTGAATGGGTGCTCCCCAGAGAACCTGGTGGTACAGGTGGAGGGTGTGATTTGGTTTGAGGTTAGAACCACACGCCATGGCCACAGCCATGGCCACGGCTTCAGTGCTTTCACCTGAGTCAAACTTCCAAGAATTCAGGAAAGAAGTAGAATTTTAGGCCATTAGACGCAAGAAGGGCCGTGGAGCATCGCTTCTGAATGCAGGTCCCCAGACCAGCAAACCGCGCCAGCCAGGAGCACGTAAGAAATGCCCAGTATCCAGCCCTCCCCAGAAGCCCTGCTGTCCTGGGAATCGCTGACTTTAGGGCTGCTCAAAAGAAGTACAACGCAGGCCACACATACGGTTTTAAATTGTCTAGTAGCCATATATTTTTTAAGTGTTTATTTTATTTTTGAGAGGGACAGAGAGAATCCCAAGCGGGCTCCATGCTGCCAGCACAGATCCTGATATGGGCCCTGAACTTAAAAACTGTGAGATGGCGACCTGAGCAGAAATCAAGTATCAGATGCTTAACCGACTCAGCCCCCAGGCGCCCCATCCAGTAGCCATATTTTTTTTTAAAAGAAGCGGGTGAAACTTAATCACATTTTGTTTGATGTTATCATTTCAACGTATAACCAACATAAAAGTACTAATGAGGTATTTTCAGCCTTTTGTCACACAGAGTATTCACAGTTCAGTGTAGTTCACGCTTAGAGGACATGTCAGTCGGACACACGTGGGTCCCACATGGCCAGAGCTACGGGGCCCCCAGTTCTGGTCCAGCCCTCACTTCACATTTGTAGAAGCCCCCTGGGCAGAGAGAGGGCTCCCGGCAGTCTCCCTCCTGCTGGGACGGCTCTCCCCCTAGGCTCCGGCTGGGGACTTGGACTTCCCTGGGTCTGAGCAGGAGCCCTAGAAACTCAAACAGCGGAGTGCCTGTCTGGTGATGTGGGCTCTTTCCAGCAGCGTCTCTGCCACGACGTTGGACTTTGCTGCATTTCCAAGTCTGATGCAGCAGAGGCCCTGGGAAATCCTCTCTGACCGCCAGAGGGATGGTAGACAGACAGACAGGTGGATTGGCAGATTACATGAATGAGCGAATGAATGAATGTTCCAGTTTGGTCTGGGGCTACTCCACTCATCTCTGCGCTTCCCGTCTCAGACTCAGAGGCAGTGGTTCCAATGCCCACAGGTGCCTCAGTCCCCCTGAAGCAGGTCCTGGCCGTAAAACGACAGGACATCAGCTCTGTGTGTGGTCCAGGCCTTGGGGAGAACTCAGGTGCATGGAGGCCCCTGCCCCACGCAGGTGTGAGCTTAAAGGTGTGACTTAGATGCCCTTAAAAATGCTACGTGCAGGTCAGGTAAGTCTGAGGGTGCCAGACCTGGAAGGGTGAGGCCTCATCAGGTGAACTTTCCAGCAAGAACGGGGCACCAGCAGGTCCATGAGCGGTGGAGACAAACGCTCCCAAGTTTCCTGGGGGCTCTGACCGTCCCAGGCCCCGCAGGACCATAGTCCTGACCCCAGCACCCCCTCCATCCCGTGGGCTGACCCCCCAAAGTCCCGGCTACTGTGGAGAAAGTCGGAAAGGATGAGTCACTGGGATTTCTGATCAACTAAGCCCAGAAGGGGAGCTGAGGCTCCCTGTCCACCCTCCCCATACTTCCCCCGGGTAGGGGCGGGCGAGTAAGACATCCTTGTCTCTGGAAATAAGTGAGGCCACCGCGTGAGAACAGTAGGGTCTGCCCATTCAGAGCTCCCTGTAGCAGGGCATCCGCCAGGCCACCGCCATGTGCTTGTGGCAGAGACTCAAGTGGGTGGGGCGGGGAGAGCTCAGGATGGAAAAGAGGTGGCTGGGGGCAGGGACCCTGGGGGAGGTGCTGGCCCAGGACAGCTGGGAGAGGGGCCTGGGGAATGTGTTGGCCCAGGACAGCTGGGGGGGGGGGGGGGGGGGGGGGGGGGGAGGTGCTGGCCCAGGACAGCTGAGGGGTGCTTAGCGGAGGTGCTAGCCCAGAACAGCAATGGGGGGGGGGGGGCGGCGGGGGGCGCCCGTGGGGGAGGTCCTGGGCCAGGACAGCTGGGTGGGGGGGCCCAGACGTGGGTGCTGGCCAGGACACCGGGGCAGCTAACCAGAAGCAGGTCCAGGGATGGGTTAGGGAAGCACACGGGGCTTTCTCTGATTGGTCCCAGGTTGGAAGCAGGACAACAGTTGGAGAAGCCGTCCTGCCTTCAGGGGCAGATTGCCCGGGGGTGGAGGTGCGGCTACAGGAGTGCCTTCTGGAAGGCACCCCCCCAACCCGGCCGTCTGGGCTACGGCCGACACCATGGGCTGGTTTTATTTTGACGTAGGTCTGGTGCTTGTCTGTTTGTATATTCAGTATCTCATTTATCAGAAACAACAAGTTACCCATAAGAAATTAGACACAATTCAAAGACAGCATTGTCTCACTCGTACAGCAACCTGATGCTCTGTCACTCCCTGAAGGTTTCTGCTACGATTACACGCACAGTGCCTCTGGAGGCCTGTTGGAACTTGTGGTTTGGGTTTGCTCACCTCTGAGGTGTCCCCCAGCCCCCCCTCTGAAGGTGGTGTGAGGTCGGCTGGCTTCGGCCTCCTCTTGGCCCTGAGGACTGTCCCCGCCCACTTTGAGGACCTCTCAGGATGTGTGCAGCTGATGGTCTCTAGTGTCCCCAGGAGGCCACCCGACTTCCTTCACGAGGTAGACTGGTTCCAGGAGCTCCCACTGCTTTGAGCTGGTCAGTCAGGCTCCTGTCCCGGCCCCTGGTGGGTGCTCTGTAAAGTGCTGTGCACAATCACACATGTAGAGTCCTGCCCCTCGCACGCGGCTGCGTATTTGCTCCAGACAGAGACCAAGGACCAGGGCTGGGCCGCCCTTGACCCCCAGGCACCTGGACAGTTTCTGGCACACAGTAAGTGCTCAATACAAGTTTATTATTCCCATGAATCTCCGCTCTTCTGTCTGACCCAAAATCTAACTAGACACCTTGATCTTCGGGACTTAAAATGGGCTCTTCTGCACAATAACTGGCCCAGAAGAGTGGCCAAAATCTTCTCAAGGTGGAAACAGGTGTGGCAAAAACCACTGGCCACATGAGCAGGGCCAGAATGGCAGCAGTAAGGGGCTGTGCTCCTGTGTCACCAGCAGCTCGGCGACATCAAGTCATGGCCCTGAGGCCACCCTGGCCATCACTTGAGCTTCTGCCTGTGGTCATGGATGGCGTCCACAGTCCCAGAACTGTGTCTACTTCCAGGGCAGGGAAAAGTAAGGGTGTGGGGGGTGAAGCCACCCACTTCTCTCTACCGGGAGAAGCAAAGTTCCTGTCAAAGCCAGTAGGCTCGCTGACCTTTGCATGTCCCGAGCCCCCAGCCGCCCCACGGCCCCAGCCAAGTTTAGCTTCTGTGGGGGAGGTTGGAGGACGCCACACAGAGCCGTGCAAGAGCGTCTTCCCGTACATGGTGGTGAAACCTTTGTTTCCAGTGGCCCTTCACGTCTGTTCCCCTGGACTCCTGTAAGTCACATGACTTGGAACCCGGGTGGGCAGCCGTGTGCTTTGCCCAGGATCTCAGGGCTCCCAGGATGTGGACCAGGAAAGTCTGGGCAAACTAGTCATCGCCTGCTAGGTGGGCTCCAGCCTCAGCACCTGGACCGATTGCTCAGGGTTCCTCGTAGGCGGCAGAGGTCGGTCGACTCCCAGCTGCTGTCTTTTAAATTACATTAGTCTCCACCACGGTCCCCGACTGTGCTAAGGGCTTTCCACATACACGGCTTTATGTGACCCTCGTAACATGCCTGATGAGATAAGACAGACCCATTTTACAGAGGAGAAAACTGAGGGTCCAAGTAGAAGCTGCCTGGGTCGTGATCCAGTGAGAGTGAAACCAGGACGTGGGTCCCGTCTGTCTGACGCAAAGCCCAGTGTGCTTACGTTAGAAGCTTCCTGGGAGCTGTCAGGGAGACGTAGAGGGAGAGAGAAAACAATGCTGCGTTCTGCAGAAATCGGGAAAGACCGGGTGCCTCCAAGGGGACAGCTTGGGGAAAGTCTCAGAGGGGACAGAAGGACAGAGGGGCAGAGAGTAGAGGTGGGACGGCATCTGGACCAGGCTTTCTAGCCTCGTGTCTTTGGGGAACAAAGTTTATTGTCCAGGGCATCTGGACATCCTCAAGTTTTCAGGAGTTGTTGAGGGGGGCGGTGATCTCCCACCCCAGACAGGGCTCTTTAGAGACCCCAACCCTGTCCATCTCCACGGTGCCCCTTGAGTTCCGGTTTCTAGTCCCGCTTCACAGACTGCCTTCGGTCCAGGTAGAACAAAAGGGTACCTGTCCTGCTCTGCTGGTTCTGACATGTCCTTATGTGCTTTTCCCAAGATGAAATTCTAGTCCAAGAGATGTTGAATCCAAATAAGTCATCAGTGGCTGGAAAGCACATGACAGCATCAACATTGTCAACAAAGTTGTTCAACGATAAAAGCAAGTATACATTTTTTAAACCTGTGATTGCATTGCGTGTACTCCTAGAGGTCTGTGGTCTAGGTCAGACCTAGAGGTCTGATTGTGAAGACATAATCCTACCAGTTTACATTCTTTAAGGCCAGCTTACTTCTGGGGCAAAAGCAAATGGCGGTGTGCAAGAAACAGGTGTCCAACCTTCTCTGTAACCTTCCCGAGATTGAGGCGGCCAAGCCGAGGCTGGCAGAGACGAGTTCCTCTTATTTTGGGGTGGTCTCGGGGGTGCACACGCAAGCAGGCTCTTGTGCTCAGGATGCAAAGGCGGCTTAGCCACTGCGGGAACAGGGGGGACACATGGAAACGGGGACTTGCGACCACCCGCTCACTGACACGTACCTAAGCGTTGAGAGCGCGGGCAGTGACATTGACCCCATTGCAAGCGGGACAGAACAAAGGTCTGAAGAACCTGCCCGAGGCCACACCGCTAGTAGTGAACGTGGAGAGAGAAGGCGCTTTTCCAAAGGGCGGTTCCGTGGTGTCCGGGGTGCGTGTCGATCAGTGAAACAGCTTGCTGGGAACCAAGACCCAGTATTTGGCTGACAGTTGCCAAGGGGAGGCCGGGAGCAGAAATCCACAAGCAGTGCGTGAACTGTATTCAGCAGCTGGGAAGTTCAGCACTTTCTTGCAATTGTGCACCCAGATGTGAATTCCGGTTCCTGGGACGAACACCACCCAGCATCTGCTGGGGCCCAAACTGCTGGGTTCAAGGCGGTCAAATGACGCCTGACTCTGGTACATCTCAACTTTCCAAGGCACGTTTTCAGTAGACCTTGACAACTGTTAGCGTTCCGTAAGATACAGTGTGGACCCAAACGTTCGTGTATGTGTAATCAAAAATTTGTTTCCTTATTTTTTCCATGGTCTTCATCAAAGATGACAGCATGAATGAGAATTTTGAAGTTGGTGGCACTCAGAATTATCATGGACTCTCCGATAATTCACAATTCTCTATTGGCAGTGAGGACAAAATTTTCAATAATGGTAAATGCAACACAGTAATGCCCTTGCCTTAGGAGAAGGTGGTGGGGAGGACAGAGGAGCCAGGCAGATGTACATGGGGAAGTCCCCGTCACGGAGGATGAAAGCGTGGCTGGGGAGAGATTGAGGCTGCTTCACTCCAGTTGGGCTGATTTCCCGTCTCATCGAGGAACCGCCTGCCCACCACCCCTGCCCGTGGTTCTGACCCAGAGAAGCAGAGCCTGGCAGGAAGGTCCCGGCAGGCAGGTGGCCACTAGCTGGGAGGAAGGGCCGCCACACTGCCCGCCCCTCCCACACGTCAGCTGGGTACCTGCCTCTCCCTGGGGGTCAGGGGTTGGGCAGGGAGAGCCAGTGTCGCCCCCACCACCAGGGAGGTTCCCCCGGAGTGAGGGAAAGTGTCCCTCCAACGGCCAAGGTTGCTGAAATGAACTCCAGTGTTCAGGCTCTGAGGCTGAGGAGCTAGCCCCCCACGGGGTGACAGATCTTTTCCTCACCCTAAAGATGACGCAAAAGAAAGGTGCCCATGTAGCTCGCGGGACGCCTGGCCCGTGAAGGGTTGTGGCAGGCTCTAGAGAAGAGAGCTTGTGAAATGGCAGCTTTCTGCTTCCATCACTCCTTCTGTGTTTCTTTATTGGGATTTTTGCCCTGAGGAAGAGCTTGTACCTTATTTATTCATTCACTTACCCCAGATTTGCCTTGGGGGGTCCCTCCATTTGGCTCTTTGGTCCTGTTACTGTGCCCCCTCCTTCTGAACACCTCCCCACTTTCTGGCACCATGAGGTGTTCTGGGCCTCTAGCCTCCCAGCCCCAGCCCTGGAGTCGTGATTCTTTTTCACCAAAGGATGGAACTTAGAAACAAAGTGGGTGTCAGGTGGACTTGAGTAGAATGTCATTGCCTCCTTCAGCAGGCTGGGCTGGGAAGTATGTGACCACACACAGAGACACACACGCACGCATGCACATGCACACGCAGAGACACATACACACAGAGACACACACTCGTGCACACGCAGAGACATGCACACACAGAGACACATATTTGTGCACATGCAGAGACGTGCGCACACAGAGACACACGCTCGTGCACACAGACACGCATGTGCATATGCAGAGACACATGCTCGTGCACACGCAGAGATGTGCACACACAGAGACACGCAGTACACATGCAGAGACGTGCACACACAGCTAGACACATGTACACAGATAAGCACATGCACACACAGACACACATGCGTGTGCACACAGGCACACGCAGACGTGTGTGCTTATGCAGACCTACAGACACACATGCGTGTGCAGATACAAACACACACAACCAGTCACGCACACACAAATGTGCAACACAGGCGTGCACACGCACAAACACAGAGGCACGTGCACACGCAGCCATATTAAACTGTCTCCCTCTTTCTCTACGTAAAACCATGACCTGCAGCTGACAGGCCTCCATCCCGCTCCTTGGAACTTTCTTAAAAATCTGGCTCCCATTTCCACAGTAACTGAAGCACTTGCTTAGTCTAGAGACTTCGGATTGCTCCCCCCACCCCTTGGGAAAATCAGATTGGCCAACAGGAGAGCAGTGTCAGTGAGGAGTTCTTTGTCTCTGTCTCACGTGTGGTTCGCAGGGTCACCCGGGGCACGTCTTTCCTCCCGCCCTTTCTGTGTGCCCCTCGTTTCCCGTGAAGCCAGGCTCATTCCTCATGCTGTTGATGTTAGATGTTTGTATTTGTATATGTGGGCATTACTATGGTTTTGGAGGTCATCATGATAGACAGAGGTATGTACCAGAATCCGCTAGTGGCCCACCACGTGCATGCCTAGTGGGCCATCCCCACGAGTCCCGTGTTCCCTTGGGCTCAAATGAGATTCATGTACACTCAGATCACCTCCCTTGTTAGGTGAGGGCGCCCACCAGGCTCTGCTTTGTCCCCTCACACCAAGCTGGGAGCCACCGCACACCCTTAAGGGAGCTGGTGCCTGGTTCTCCAGCGGGGCACGCCCCTGTGCCAGTGAACCATGTCTCGTGCCTGCCGTCTTTCTACTTGTTTCCATTTTACATTGTCTCTACAGTTCTGCAGGGTGCCACGGCAACAGCCTGCTGGGCGTGTGTTTGCATGTTGTTGGAGATGTAAATTCTCCTAATTGGGAGGTGGGGCCAGCAAACAAGTGAATACAAGGTGTTGATAGATGATGCCTGACTTGATACTTGTGCCATGGCTTTCCAGAACACGTTATTTTTTAAAGCTTATTTATTTATTTTGAGAGAGAGAGAAGGTGCAAGTCATGGAGGGGCAGAGAGAGAGAGAGAGAGAGAGGGAGAGAGAAAGAACCCCAAGCAGGCTCCTCACTGTCAGTACAGAGCCCAATGCGGGCTTGAACCTACGAACCGTGAGATCATGACTGGAGCCAAAGTCGGACACTTAACCGACTGAACCACCCACGCGCCCCAAGAACACATTTTTAAATAAAATTTGAAAATGATACTGCATTTCAACTTAATGTTCGAAAATAAAACATGGCCGAAATGTTCATAAATGTGTAATCAAAACACTGTCTACCTGTTTTTTCCATGTTCGTCATCGAAGAACCCAGTACTGACCAGAGTTACCGACTCAGCAATCCTGAGGGTTACAGTGAATCACAGTTCTCTTCTGGCGGTAAGGACAGAGTTTCCAATGACAGTGACTGTGACTCCGTAGCTACCTCTGCCTGCATGCCGGGAAGATGGGGCAGGAGAGTCAGTCTGCCTTGCTGCTGTTACAAATGAGGACATCTTTGCCCTGTGTGCTGTAACTGTTTTCTTTGTGTATTTGAATGCTGTTGATTTTTGAAGGCTAAGTATTATTCTGCTCTCTTCTTAAATCCTTTTATTGTTTCAGTTCATTTTAACATTGATGCTTTAGGGTTTTCCAAACATACTGCATTATCACGTACAAATAGAATTTTCTTCTTCTTTACCAATGTTTATGCATCTCATTGGTTTCTCTTGTCTAATTGCATTAGCTCATGTTTCTAGAACAGTGGTTGGAAGTAGCAGAGTTAGTGGGTTTCAGTGCCTCATTCACAGTCTTAGCAGAATAAGTTTAGCCAATAAGTAAGATTCTGGCTTTAGGACAAAGACTTATGTATTTTCATGTGTAAAAAAAAAAGTATCCACCAACTTTTTTACATTTTGTCCCGACCATTTTCATTATCTTTGGCAATGCTGAAGTTTTTTTCTTTAGATCTATTAATGCGGTGAATGATGTATGCATGGATTTTCCAGTGTTGAACCAACCTTGCATTCCTAGAACAGATCTCACTTGGTCATGTTCATCCTGCTCGTTGGTGTTTTATTTAGTAATTTTGCACCCAAATACAGTTCATAGGTGGTATTAGTCTGTAGTGTTTTTTGGTACTTTTTATCAGATTGAAATGTCAGTGTGATACCTGCCTCATAACAAAGATTTAAAAATTTTTTTTCTTTCTTTTTGAATCTCTTAGAAAATTTAAAGAGCATTGAAACCATCTGGTCTTTTCAGACTAGTCAGAAATGCCCTGTGAAACCATCTCATTCTGGTGCTTTTCCTAGAGTAATTACTCAGTAACTCTCTATTTCTTCTAGGCAAAGTGATTCATTTAATCTTTCTTAATCAGATGCAGTCAATTTTAGCAATGCATATTTTTTTAGAAAAACATCCATTTCTTCTGTGTTCTCAAACGTATTTGCAAGGAAGTCTCCAACTCATCGCATTATTTTAAAAATATCATTTGTTTCTACTGCTATTTCCCCCTTGTCATGTCTTATTTTATAAATATATACTCTTTTTTTATCTTCCTTATTAGGTAAACCAGCATTTTGTCTAATGTATTAATTTCTTCCGAAGATCTAGGGTATTGGCATATTAACTAACTACACCGAGTTTCCATTCTGCACCCCTATTTATCTGTGTCTTTGTCATTACTATTTCCTTCTTTATGCTTTGTTTGTAGTGAGCTTTGCTGCCTTTCCCAGTCTTCAGGCTGAGTGGCTCACTGACTTCATTTTACCAATAAGTGGTTGGTGCTCTGCTCTTTAAATGTGTCCCATAGATTCTCATATATCATGTTTTCATTGTCATTATCTCCCAGAAATTCTACAAATTTTAGTGCATAGTTCCTTTTTACCCAAAAGTTGTCTGAGAGGTGTTTTCTGATTTCTAGGTAGTAGGGCCTTTTCTCTTTGTTTCTGTTAATAATTCCTAGTTTGATTAAACTATGATCGGGAAGTGTTTTCAGTAGTGCTACTGTGTGGCTGATGTACATTTTCTTTGTGACCTGACATTAATTTCTGTGAATGCTGCGAGAGCACTGAGAAGGTGTGCACTCTGCCGGGGAGGTAAGGGTACTTATAGTATCTGCTTATTGATGATGTGGTTTAGGCCCCTCTCTGCTCACCTCTTCTTTTCTCCCTAATCTTTCCCTAGAATGGGGTGTAAATCCTCCCACTGTACACATCCTTGCATTTCCTGTAGTTTTTGCTTTACGAGCGTGATTCTTGTGACATTTGGCGCAAGGATGTTCATGAGCATTATCTCTCCGTTACGAACTCTAGCTTTCGGTATTAAAAAGAGCCCTTCTTTGTCATGTTTAATGCTTTCGGGCTTGGATTTTACTTTCCCTGATGTAAGGGTCACTACCACCTGCTTTCTTGTTATTTCAGTTTACCTGCTGTGTCTTTGTCCATTTTTTCATCTTTACGTAAATAAGCTGTCGCGCTGTAAGTACACAATGTGTACCTGGATCTTGTGTTAGCCCTTTCAGTGAAGAGGAAACCGCCTCATGAAGTCCAAAGCCTCCCTCCAGGGGGAGGTGTCGAGGAAGCAGAGCCTGGGCTGTGACGAGGCCCCAGGCCCCCAGTCACTTCCTCTTCCTGCCACAACCTGAGCCAGACTTTCGAGCGTTTGGAAAAAGCTGAACAGAAGTGTTAAGACAACTCCCACTTCAACCTGGCCCCTAAAAACTGAGGGAACGAGGGGCACCTGGGTGGCGCAGTCGGTTAAGCGTCCGACTTCAGCCAGGTCACGATCTCGCGGTCCGTGAGTTCGAGCCCCGCGTCAGGCTCTGGACTGATGGCTCGGAGCCTGGAGCCTGTTTCCGATTCTGTGTCTCCCTCTCTCTCTGCCCCTCCCCCGTTCATGCTCTGTCTCTCTCTGTCCCAAAAATAAATAAAAAACGTTGAAAAAAATTAAAAAAAAAAAAAACAACTGAGGGAACGATGCACAGTAGAGCTGGGGCTCTGGTCTCTGGGGAAGCACGGCCCCTGCTTTGTTCCCTGCCCGCCCCCCACCAGCCCCACGAGTCCCCTGTGTGTTCCCAAAGGGGCTGCTGTGTCCTCCTTGTCACCCAGCGCTTTGTACCAGGCAGGTGTCCGTGGGCTCTGGATGAACCAGCTGTCAAGGGGATCCTGAAATCGTGGGGTTCATTTGAGCAAAACACTGGCCCAGATGCCACTGTGGGAATATGTGGAGGAAACGTGGATCCATTAACACCCAAAAAAGGCAACATTCCATAATGTTTCACAACTTCACAAGCCACTGAAAGGCAATTCGATAGAATCGTTGCGTGTTGGGCGTGGTGGGTGCTCTGGGACCCATCGGGGGACCCAGGGAGGCCCGTGTGATGGTGGAGGAGCCGACTGGAGAACCAGGAGAAAAACGGAGAAGGAAATCTTTTCTCTAAGCTCTCGGACAGCAAAGGACAAAGACAGGCCGTGGCAGAGCAAGACGGGATGAGGACATGAGCGCATCCGGAGAGAAACCGTCTCCCTCGTGAGAGTCAGCGCCATGGGCTCCCCAAGCCACCTTTCCCCAGGAACCGGCCTCCTGCGGGGGCACCACGCGTGGGCCAGGAAATCAACTTCCCAGGGGCAGCGACACTTGTAAGGCCGGTGCTGATGAGGCTCCTGTGCCCGAGACCCAAAGGGCCAGGTCCCGCCGGAGGGGAGCTGTGAGCACGTGAAGACCATGGGCACAGGCGGCCCCCCACCCTCTGCTAGCCCCCCAGGCTGCTCCAGAGGCTGTCCTCCTGCGTGCTGGCTTCCTGTGCTGTTGAGACCCGTTGTCGCTCTGTCCTGGGGGCAGAAGTCCCAGACGAAGGTTTTGGCAGGAGGCTCCTTCCAGGCCGTGAGGGAGTCCCTCCCACGCTCTCCCAGCTCTCAGGGGTCTCCCCAGGCCTCCTGGGTTCCCTGGCTTGCAGCAGCCTCCCCGACCCCTGCCTTGTTACCACATGCCTGCTCCTTACGCACTGCTCTGCAGCTGAATGTCCTCCTCTAATTATGACGCCAGTCACGCTGGATGGGGGCCGCCCTGCTACCCGTGGGCCGGCTCTGAGCTGGTCACAGTTGCCGCAGCCCCATTTCCACGAGGCCACCACGTGAACTCTAGGGCGCCCCATGACATCGCCTGGCAGTGGACACCCTCTGTCAGTGCCCGGAAACAAGCCCGGGGTGTCTTGCCGGATGTGGACTGCAGTAAAAAAGAAGTAAATGCTCTGCCGTCTTATTTTCACTAAGAGATCGTGCGAGGGTCAGAGGAGCCTTGTCTGGTTTGCTGGGCTGTTCTCGGTCCCGGTGACCCGGGGCCCCTGACGCCCGGCCCTGGCCAGGGAAGGGCGGGGACCGTGGGGTCCTGCGGGGCGGTGGTGGTGGGGAGGCCCCAGCTGGCCGGCCGGGAGGTTGTTTCTGAGTGATCGGTTGCCTGGAGCCCCGCCCCCACGTTCCCGTGAGGAGGCTGTGGTCTGGGTGGGACAGTGACGTTGCAGACTTTGGCCCGTGAGCAAGGACGGACCTGTGTTCAGTGTTGCCAGGCCGCTGCTGTGCTGCAGACTGAGAGCTGTGGGTGTTATTTGTGGGCTGCACGTGCATTTTTGCCCCGAGCCACGTTGTTGTGGGCGAGAGACCCTGAGGCAGTTCAACCAGCACGTGGTTGTCAGTGACAATAGCAATACTTCTTCAGCCCGTCCTTGAGTACCTCGCGGTCGGAGACACAGCCCTGCAAAGTCGTGGCTCCCACATAGTGGGGCAGGTGCTGAGGAGGACGGGGACAGGTGACCTGTGGACGGCCCGATACTGTCGCGTGCGCAGTCTGAAGCTTTGAAGGAGCAGGGAGTTGTGTGTGGAACACATTGGGGTGGCAGCCCCTGACCACCAGGGGAGGAAGCCACCGTCACTCCTCTCCCGATCCAGGAAAGCAGATTTAGTGGCTGTGCCACAGCCAGTGAGAGAACAGCCATCGC
This sequence comes from Panthera uncia, assembly GCF_023721935.1. Classification (NCBI taxonomy): domain Eukaryota; kingdom Metazoa; phylum Chordata; class Mammalia; order Carnivora; family Felidae; genus Panthera; species Panthera uncia. The sequence goes on from NW_026057576.1 coordinate 78,664,074, forward strand.
CCAGGGGATGCCTCCTCCATGACTCCAGGTCCGACCGCGACAAGCGTGGCTGCTTCTAGGAAACCCCGCGGCCCCCGGAGGCCCAGAGCAGCACAAGCAGGGCCCCCCACAGGCATGCTCTGGAGGGCGCCACATTGCCCCAGGGTAGCTGCAGACAACAGGCCCTCGGCAGAGACTTCCCGAGCGAGTGGGCAGGAGGGTCGCTGCTGACTCCGGCATCCACCGGGTCTGGAGTCTCCCAGAAGCCGCGTAAGCATAGTCCTGTCCTCAGAGCTAGCAGACAAGACTAAGAAACCCACCGTGTGGAGCACGAGGCATGTATCTGGATGATGGCGATGTCAGTGGAGACACACAGATGGACGCTCCAGGTACAGGGACAGGTAAGGGCCTCACCTGAGAGAAGGAAAGCTTAGTGTCTACAATGATCTTTTGACTTGAAAAGCCGTCACTTCTGTCCTTCCTTGGGAGGAACCACAGGATCCCACGGTTGTCTGCGAATGTTTTCTAGTCGAGGCTTCTATCCACTCCCCTCTGCGTTTACTCCCTGTACTCCTCCGTGTGCATCCACGGAAGGGGGACACGAAGTCCAGAGCTCCGCTAACTGTGATGGGCCCTGGCCTGTGCGCCCCTCCTGGACAGGCACCAGGAGGCACCCTTCACGTGGCCCCCGACCTAGCACCCGGCACAGCGGCTGCTGCCTGGCGTTTGCCGAATCAGCGAGTCAGCAGGTGAATAGTGCAAGTGTCGTCAATGGTGCATAAGTATGAAAGGTAATCGTCCCTCCATGACTGTTACAACCATTGCAGCAACAGTGACGTTCTCCCCCTCGGAGCGCTCACGGTGTGCCTGGCCCCGTCACATTCAAATCACCCCGAGGGACCTCACGGCGGTCCTATGTCGGGACCTCAGGCTGGGGAGCCAAGGACCTAGCCCTGGAGATTCACACCGCTTCCAAGGGCATTGGAGAACCCGGGGCCGGGGCTCCCCTGCGGCTGCCTGGAGCAGTGAGGACCAGCTCTGTGACCAGTTCTTGGTTTTTCTGGCTCTGCCCGTGGCTCTGCAAACCCTGCCTCCACCCGTCCTGTCTTTCCCACCTGCGCTGTGAGTGTGCAGGACGGGTGCCAGGGAGAACAATGGAGGTGATTTTACCTTTCAGGTGTCCCTGCAGGAAATGATTTCCATCTCAGAAGCCAGCAGCCAGCGCTTCCTGCCTCCCTGGGGTGCCTCAGGGGAGGGGTCCTCCCCAGCTTTTGTGGGCACATCTATCTAGAACTTTCTCATGGCCACAAGATAACATCATCTCCAGTCCAGTGCTCTGGGCCAGTGAGATTTGCGGACACTCTCTTCCCTTCACACTGACTTTAGGACGAAGGGGACTTCTGCTCGTTTATCGTCCTAGACCCCCAGGTGTGCCATGATTTTATCTACACTGGGTTAGAAGTCAGTTCATGTCATTTGTAGACAAACAGGCCCCTTAGAAACCAGTCTTCTTCTTTGTCTCTGGTCAACAGCGAGCAGGTTTTGGAAGCTTCCAAATTAGAAGGAATGAGTAGATTAGAACACCTCCCTGAGGACTAGGGTCTTAGGCTGAGCCACTAGAAATGACCATGCAGATCAAAGACGGTCCGATACCCGCTCCCAGGAACCTTTCGGGGCCCCTGCGGCTCAGCGTAGCTGGGCACCCCCAGGCGTCCCTTCTCTCCGAGCCCACGCAACACGCAGGCCCCTCTGGGAGCAGGTGTGCATCCTGGGCCTGTGGCCACAGGCGGAGCATTTCCTGGGGCTCCAGACCCCGCCCCCAGCGGGCACATGGGCGGGCTCTCAGCAGGGCAGTCAAGCAACCCCACGTGTTGAGGACTCATTGCTCAGGGCTACGCTGAGCTCCACCACCGACTGCCCCAGAGACAAAAAAGTATAGACACCACAATGTCGTCCTCCTACGCCACACCTGGGGACAGCACGGCAAGGAAGGTTTAAAGTAGGCTCCAAGGAATGAATCTCTAATGTGAAATTCTGGCCGCCACAGCAGGGCACCTCTTGGAAACTGACAGGCTCTCCTTCCTGGGCTGGAGCCCTTCTCTCCCGCTAAGCGATAGGTGGGACTGCTCATGTGATATGACCGTCCCCTGGGGGCATGGGTCATTTTCTGCTTGATCTCAACCCCGTGGTGTTTTTCATCTGCCAGTGGAAGTCCAGCTAACCTTCCTGCCATCCTTCTCGGCGGAATGGGCCTGGAAACGGACAAGTGTCTGTGGGACATGGGACGTGGGAAAGAGTGCAGGGCAGAGAGGAAGAGCCTGTCAGACCCCGGCTCCACTGCCTACTGGCTCTGCCATCTTCGAACCTGTTTCATCATCTGTAAGCTGGGAGTCATAGTGCCTTAAGCTGTGGGGTCATTGGGACAATTAAATTGGTTGAAAAGGTAAGAACTTGGGGCAGATCTTGATTCATAAGAAGTGTTAGGCGTTATTACTAGACTTTCTGTGTTTTAGTAAGATTCAGTGCGATACAGGGAAATTCATCCTTTCTAGAGTCATGTAACCATCACCACAAATGACATACAGAAGAGGTCCATTACTAGAAAATTCCACGCTGCTTCCACAGAGCCCTAATATACTGACCTGTGTCCTGTTTCTGTAATTTTCCCCCTTCCGGAATGTCATACACTACAAAGACCATGTAGACCTTTGAGTGTAGCTTCCTCAACTAGCACAACGCATTTGAGACGCATGCATGTTTGCCCGTAATTATTCGGTTCCCCTCCCTGCAGCCCCTGCTGGCTTACTCACTCACCAGCTGAATGAGCTTGGGAATTACAAATAAAGCCACTGGAGATATTCCCATACAAGGTTTTGGGTGAATAAAAATGTTCCTTTAGTTTAGGTAAACAGCTAAATGTATGGCAGCTATATTTTACTGTATAAGAAACTGTCAATGGGGGGCACCTGTGTGGCTCAGTGGGTTGAGCATCTGACTTCAGCTCAGGTCATGATCTCAGGGTTCGTGGGTTCGAGCCCCGTGTCGGGCTCTGTGCTGACAGCTCAGAGCCTGGAGCCTGCTTTGGATTCTGTGTCTCTCTGTCTGCCCCTCCCCCGCTTGCACTCTGTCTCTCTCTCTCTCTCTCAAATATAAGTAAAAACATTAAAAATTTTTAAAGAAGAAAGAAAGAAAGAAACTGTCAGCAGAAGTTGCATCCCTGCTAGCAGAATTGGAGCGACCCTGGGTCCTCCTCAACACCTGAGATTTTCTGTCTCCAGGCCACTCTAGCAGATACACAAGAGTCTCACTGTGGCATGGGTTTGCACTTCCCTAGTGACTGGTAATCCCGAGCGTATTTTCCTGTCTTTATTTGCCATCTGAAGATCTCCTTTGGTCTAGTGCCCATTTTCCTTAGTCTGTTTTCTTACCGTTGAGTTTTGAGATGTGTTTACACATTCTGGATACAAGTCCTCTGTCACGTGTGTGATCGGAAAGATTGCCTGCCAGTCTGTGGCTTGCTTTTCATTTGCATACCAGTGTCTTTCAGAGATCAGAAGTTCTTAACATTGGTCAAATCCAATTTATCAAGTTTCGTTTTCAGTGTCAAATAAGAAATCTTTGCCTCATTTAAAGTCACAAACATTTTCCACGTTCTCTTCCGGAAGTTTTAAAATTGTAGATTTTACTTTAGGGCTGTGATCCATTTTGAGTTAAGTTGTGTATATGGTGTAAGATAAGGATTCTTTTGTTTTGGTTTGATTTCTTGCATATTGATGTCCGGTGCCAACACCATTTTTTGCAAAAACTCCTCGTTCTCTGTTGAATTGCCTGTGCACATAGTTGACAATCAACTAGTCATTTGTGAGCCTGTTTCTGGCCTCTTACTTTGTTCCACGGACTTAAGATCTACTCTTTTTCAGGTGTCACATTGTCTTGGCTACAGTACGTTGATACCAAGATTTGAAATCAGGTAGTGTCCTCCCGCTTTGTTCAGATTTTCAGAATCAACTTGGTTATTCTGGTTTCTCTGCCTTCCCTTATACATTTTAAAAGTGGCTTGTTAATTTCCGCAGCCCATTCTGTTGGGACTTTGGCTGGAATTGCTATGAGTCTATACATCAGTTTGTCAGGCACCGACTTCTTAACCGTATTCAGTCTTGCCCTCTGTGGAGGACACTGTGTATGTAGGTCCTCTTTGGTTTCTCTCACCAGAGTTTTGTAGTGTTCAGCATAAAGACTTTGCATATGTCTTATTACATTTATGCATAAATATCTCATAATTCTTGATGTGATCATAAATGATACTGTTTTTTAAATTTCAACCCCCGGTTAGTCATTTCCAGTGTATAGAAATGTGATTGTTTCGTACAAGGCTCTGTAACCTTCCCCCTTGCTCAGCTCACTCTTGTGTTCCAGAAGCTTTCCTGTAGATTATTTAGGATTTACTGCTTACTGAATCATATCATCTGTGAATAGATTTTTTTTTCCTTTCCAATACATACACCTTTTATTCATTTTTCTTGCCTTACCCCACTAGTTCCAGTACAGTGTTGGAGGTTAAATACGAGTGGTCAGAACGGGTGCCCTTTCATAAATTAGGTGTATCTAATTGCAAGCATAGAGGACTTTTTTGGTAAAAAGTCAGATAGCAAATATTTTAGTCTAAGAGCAATATGGCCCCTGTTGCAACTACTTAACTAGAAGCAGCCAGAGACCACACATAAAAGAACAGGTGTGGCTATATTCCAACAAAACTTTATTTACTAAAACCAGTGCTGATCCATACTTGGCCTGTAAGCCACGTTTACCAACCCCTCGTCTACTGAAATGATCGGTTGGTTTTTCTTCATTCTGTTCATATGGCGAATTACATGTCTTGATTTCTTTTTTTTTATTTAATTTTTTTTTAACGTTTATTTATTTTTGAGACAGAGAGAGACAGAGCATGAATGGGGGAGGGTCAGAGAGAGGGAGACACAGAATCTGAAACAGGCTCCAGGCTCTGAGCTGTCAGCACAGAGCCCGACGCGGGGCTCGAATTCAGAGACTGTGAGATCATGATCTGAGCCGAAGTCGGCCGCTTAACCGACTGAGCCACCCAGGCGCCCCTACATGTCTTGATTTCTGAGTGTTGAACCAGGCCTGTATTTCTGAGATAAACCCGTGATACAGTTTCCTTTTTTATATCCTTTGGATTCAATTTGCCAAAATTTCGTTAAGAATTTTTGCATTTGTGTTCATGAATGATGTTGGCCTATAGTTTTTTCTACTCGATGCTTTTGTCTAGCTTTGGTTTCAAGGTACTAATGGCCTCACAGAATGAATTGGGAAGTACTCCATTTCCTTCGGTTTTCTAGATCTGTCTGTATGAAATAAATATTACTTCTACATAAAATGTCCAATAGGATTTACCAATGAAGACATTAGGTCCTGTAATTTCTTTGTGGGAACGTTTTTAAGTACGCATTTTATTTCTTCTGTAGATAAAGGGCTGTTTAGTGTATCTGTATGTTCTTTGGTGAGCTTTGGTGGTTTGTGTCTTTAGAGGAATTTTCCCATTTCATCTAAATAGCGGTCTCTCAACGCCCTTTTTAATGTCTGCAGGAACCATGGGGCTGTCATTTCTCTCACTCTTGATATCAGTAATTTGTGCCTTTTTTTAAATCCCTGGTGGTCTGATCAGTAGTTTATCAATCTTATTAATCTGTCCAGAGAACCAGGCTTTTGGTTTCATTTTTCCATGTTGTTTTTCTATTTTTTTTATCAGAGTGATTTTTTTTCTTTTAATTTTCTTTTTTTTCACTGCGAATTTTGAGGTTTTTCTCTCCTTTTTTTAATGACTTGTTAATGTGAATACTTAGGTCGTAGACTTGAGCCTAACTCTCTTTTTTATTGTGAATGTTTAGTTCCTTTTAATTCTACTTTAATCCCACCCTACAAATTTCAATATGCTGTGTTTTTATTTTTGTCCGTTCAAAATGCCTTATAACTCACCTTTTAAATCTATTCTTTGACCCGTGGGCCATTTAGAAATGTGCCATTTCATTTTCAAATATTTGGAGACTTTTCCAACACCATTGTGTTACCGATTTATGATTTATTTCTGTTTTGGTCAGAAACACACAGTGTATGACTTAGATCTTTTTAACGCATTTTAAAAAACTTTAAATATGGCCCAGAATACAGCGTTCTTTAGCAAGCACTCCCATGTGTGCCTGAAAAGAACGTGTACATGTTGTTGATTTGCGGAGTCACAACAATTATAAATGTCAATTAGATCAAGTAGCTGAACTACCTTGTTCAGGTCTCCTACACCCTTATTGAGTTCCTGTCTCCCCATTTACTCGACTATTAATAGAGCAGAATTTAAGTCTCAGACAATCACCGTGGATGTGCTCACCGTGCCTTTCGGCTCGACCAGTGTTCATTTCACGCCCTTCGAAGCTCTTTCATTGCACTTCATCCGTATGCATAAAAATGTGGAATTGTTCTATCTTCTGGATGAATTACTGCTTTAACAGTAAGAAATGACCCTCTTTATTCCTGGCGATATTCTCTGTTTTTGTCTAATATTTAAATAGCCACTCTAGCTTTCTTTTGATCAGTGTTCGCATGGCTGATCTTTTTATTTTATTTTTTACCTCCTTGTGCTTTATATTTAAGGTGGAATTTTGTAGACAGTGCATAGCTGTGTTTTTATGTAATTTGACACTCTGTGCTTCTTGAACATTTGCGATACGGTGTTACGATAAATTTTGATATCCTTGCCCTCTAATTCTACCTATAGAGTCATTTCTGGCCCAGTTTTGATTGGTTGACTCTGGTCATTATAGGTCATATTTCATTGGTTATTCTCATACTTGCTCATTCTTGTTTGGATGCCAAGTATGAATCTCACTTTCTTGGATGTTGGATATTCTATTTTTAGAAAATATTAGCAAGCCTTGCTCTTGAACCCACTTAAATAACTTTGAGGTTCACTTTTAAGCTTTGTTAAGACCAAGCAGCCCTTACCCCAAAGGCTAGTATTCCCCGATACTGAGGCAGTAAAACTCTACCCGATGCCTGTGTATAATGAGGCTCTTTACGTTTACCAGCGAAGACGCCAACTTTTTCTGGCCTGTGTGAGCTCTGGAGATTGTTCTGCCACCTTTTTGGGTGGCTTTTGTTCCACGCTAAGGCTTCCTGTGGCTTCTCACTGACCCCTACTCAGCTGGAGACAGGGCCACCCTCTGCAGTGTCCACGTTCCCTCGCCTCTGCTGCTCAGGCCTCCCCAGCCCCTCCCCTCCTGGTGACACCACAGGTCTCTGCCTACATCCTCCCTCATTACACAGGACCAGAAACACTCCAGGCAGGAACCAGAGGCTCATGGGAGCCCCTTGGCAGTCCCTCCTCAGGGGTCACTGTCCCTTGTTGCCCATTGTCTGATGAATGGGAAATCATTGTTTCATATAATTTTTCTAGTTTTTTTTTTTTTTTTTTTTTTATTAAATCGGGAGGATAAATCTGGTCCTTGTTACTCCCATATTTTCCAGGCGTGAAAGTTCAAATAGTAGGCTCTCACATATAGGAAAAGCCCTGCATTTCAACCCTGGTCAAAGCTTCAGGGTAGCCTAGAAGGAGCAGAAGCCAGGGGCCCTGCCTGCCGGGTGCTTTCCCAGCTGGACCACGTGCCACCTCAGTGACCTCAATGCTTTGTGTCCCTGAGGTCTCATCCACAACTGGAAAGTAAACATTTCCCACAAGCCTCATCAGTGCATTGATGTTCAGGTGGAACCACACCTACACAGTCCGTGTAAATGTCACCATAGCACGTGAAGTCCTAACTAAAGATCGTAGTCCAGAAATGAGCATTTTGAGATGCACATGTTTTATACTTATTAATGAATTATGTGTTTCCCTAAAATTCATCAGTCTGAATTATCCACCAAAATTTCCTAAGCAATTTCCTCTAAAAAACATAAATGTGGTTTTAAATATTGAGCGAGAGTATGATGTTGGCAACAATCTCCGTCACCAGAAGGACACAGAGGTGGATGGCAATTGTGGCCTCCAGGAGGAAGCTGGAAACAAGGCACCAACTATTGGAAATGGCCTTACTTTCCACAGTTTTTTTTATTTTTTTCAGATTTTCAAATTCTACCATGGGCTTATAATACTTATAAAAATATGAATTTGTTACCTTAAAATAACTTTGAGGAATGTTTTAAAAGCCAGAAGCACTGGGGCGCCTGCGTGGCTCAGTCGGTTGAGCGTCCGACTTCAGCTCAGGTCATGATCTCACGGTTCGTGGGTTCAAGCCCTGCGTCGGGCTCTGTGCTGACAGCTCAGAGCCTGGAGCCTGCTTCTGATTCTGTGTCTCCCTCTCTCTCTGCCCCTTCCCCACTCATACTCTGTCTCTCTCTCTCTCTCAAAAATAAATAAACATTAAAAAAAAAAAAAAAAGCCAGAAGCACCTTGAAGGATCTGCCGAGAACCTCTCTCTCTTGTTGCTGGAACAGCCAGCCCCCTGTGTGCTATCCAGAACGTCCAAAAATGCCCCACGACCCAAAGCACCACTCCTGACCTCTGGAATGTGCCTGGACTTCGGGCTCTGTTCCAGCCTGCGTGCCGCGCGGAACACGGATAATTTTATGCCCTAATCAGTGATTCGCAGCTGGCCTTCGCTGTAACAAAAGATTTGTCCTCTTGCTCGGTGAATACCTGCTGAGCACGGGCTGGGAGGCTCCAGGCGAATGAGGGGCTGCGCTTTTATAAGCCCACAGAGCAGCCGGCCACCAGGCAGGACCCGCGTGGTGGACAGATGGGCTGGCTTGAATGTTTTCCTTGCGTCTTCTTGCTGCGCTCAAGTGGAGTTTCGGGAAACCTTCAGGATGGCAGTGTCCTTGTTATGCTTGGAGAGCGGGGCAGCCAGGAAGGAGAAGGGGGAGAGCACCCGGGCAGTGGCAAAGGCCACACCCCCGGGGAAGGGAGCCTCGTGGGCGGGCCGTGTGGGCCTCTCCCCGACGACCCGCACCGTGAACCCACACTCTGCCCTCTCTGCAGCGGTGACATGGGCCCCGCGATTCTGGGGTAAGGGCGGTTCCGGGATGGGGCGTGAGATGTCATAAAATACGCGTCTGAGGGACCGGGAGCATCACCTGAAGGACGCAGGCTGGGGCGGCAGCATGAGGAGGAAGCCGCAGGGCCGTGTCCGTGACCGCCCGGGGCCGCACAGGCCGCAGCTCTGGCTCGGGGGCAGGCCGCCCTCACCTGCGAACTGGTGTCCCCAGAGCTGTCGTTCTGAGGCTGGAAAGGTGTTTGGAATCGTGACTTAACCCTTGACCAAATCCTGATCATTGTACTTATTTTTTCCCCACAGGAAAGAATTTAAAAAATGATCAATATAAAAAAACATCAGTTCTGGACAAAATCCTTCAAAACATTGGAAAATCTTCAGGTAAGTGGAATAATAGATAAGTGGGTCCTTGTGCTGGGATGCCACCCCCGCCGTGGAGAGAAGTAAACCGTCTGCTCCAGGGGACAGCTCTCTGGAGGGGCAGGTGACTCAGTCCCTGGGCAGACTGGCAGGGACCCCCACGGGTTTCCTGTGTTGTCAGTGCAGGACTCCTGGCCCATTGAGTCCAAATTCCATGAGTCCTGGGCCACGTGTGGGTGTCCCCTCCCTTCTCAACTGTCCCTGGGACCTGTGGGCCCACCACTACATACCACAGGACCAGGCCCACAAGGTCCCCAAGACTCCCACCTGGGGAGTCCCACACCTTTGAGTGCCCCCGCCCTCTGCCCTCCCCACTCCTCCCACCCCTGCCCTTTCAGACAACTTCCTAATTGCTGAAGTTGGTCCACGAATTTCCTCTGGTGGCTTCTGCCCCGGCCCCGTGCTTCTTCCTGGAACTTTCCAGAACACTCCTGAGCCTCTTCTCCAGGCCAGTCCTCCTCCTGGCCTCCCAGCCTCTCCCAGGTAGACTCTGTAGTCCCGTAGACAGTTCGAATCAGCACCTCCTGCGTTCTTTCTACCACACACCATTAGTTGGGTCCTCGTAGAGCCAAGTGCAGGACCAAACACTTACACCTGGCCACCTTCATTCGCCTCCATCAGTGCTCACTGGGCACCTACCACGGGCCCACACCCTTCTCAGTTCTGGGGACTGAGCACCGTGGACACGGACCCCTGCCCTCGAGGCGCCCGCATTCCAGGGGAAGGTTAGATCGCCCTCCGCTCCTGCCTGCTGGGACACTTCTGGGTCCAGCATCTTGCGGTCAGCCGCTCCTTCAAACACCCCTCCCCCAACCTGTCATCCTCTTGCGGCCAGCCTGCTATCTTGTCCTTTGTTTAAATGCCCAGCAGGGTGGAGCCACAGACGGGTCACTAGAGACCTTGCATTGTGTGACTGGTCACCAAGCAGCCAGGAGCCACTCTGTGCGGGGCCAGAGCCAGCCCTGGGGCCCCGAAATTGCAGGCCCCCCACGGTCTGCACCTCCCCCCAGTGGGACAGCCCAGTGCAGTCGGGGGTTGAAAGGGGGGTGAGCGGTTGCCCCGCCCGCCACAAACTTACCGACCGGTACTGACATCCAGCCGCTTTCTGCTGCTTTAGTCAGATGTCAGGGAGACTTTGCCAAATCCCCAGTCCCCGGGCCCTGAGAGTTCTGTCGTTGAGAACAGGAACATCCCTATGGTTCCAGTGTCTGAGGCAGGACCTTTCCACATTGCACGTCTTGCACGTTGGTCCTGGGCCTGCCTGTCTGGGGGATGGGCGGCGGGCACTCCTCTGGTGCCAGGGCTGGGGGCCCAGCAGTGCGTGTACGGGAGGGACCGAGGTCCTTGACCTCCCAGAGCCTGACATCACAGGACTGCGTCCACAGGGGTTGCCCCCGAGGGGAGGGGACACCCCCAGCCCAGCCCAGTAGTGTTCAGAGGGGCCCCCACCGGGTTTGGAGGCAGAAGGCCGTGGCAGTGAGGCATTAAAGGGTGCGGCCTGGCCCCCACCCGGTCCTCCCTCTGTGACCACCTCCCCACAGCTCCTCCCCTCTCTGCATCCTGGCCTGGGCTCCCCAAGATCCTGCCAGGGCTCTCCCCACCTGGCCCACTGCCACCCTCACCCAAACCCACACCTTCCCCTTCTCCCTCATGCAAACAGTGCCTCCGAGTTTGCCCTGACCTCTTGGGACTTTGGCTTGCCCCCTGTTGCCTCTGCACCCTTGCAAGCCCGTTTCCCCCCACCCAGGACTCTCTCTTCCTGCGGTTCCTTCCAGCCCCACAGCACCTGTGACTGCTGCCCACAGACTGGGGACACTGGAGGCTGGCTTCACGCCTGTAGTCCTGCACCAGTGGGACAGTCCAGGAGGGTCTGAGCCACAGGATGAGCAGGGCGCCTAGGATTTCTCAAGAAACTCTCTCTCCAAACAGGGAGCTCTTCCCAGTAAGTGGAAGAGGAGGGTGAAGCTCCGAGGAGACGCAGAGGATGGTCAGCAAGGCCACCCGCCCCGAGGGAGCCCCCTCAGCAGGAAACTCCAGACTTCGTGAGACCCCACAGCCCCACCCTCAGAAATAAAGAGCATATATGTGCACATACTGTTAACCACGCTGTGCGAGGAAGTGTGTTTTATTCATGAGTCTCAAGTAGAGCTTATTTGTTTAAATGTTAAGGTTGAGGGTATGTGGGTTTCCTTTTGTTTTTTTAATAAACAGAAATTACTGAGTCTGAGAAAGGAAAGGCTTGAGAGGCTCCTGTTTTCTAACAGGATAAGGCTTGAGGACGCTTAGCTTCTGAGCGTTGTGTCCATGAAGAACCAGAGTCACCTGCTGCCCCCCTCCCGTGGCAGCGCCCTGCAGAGTGCACACACGTGTACACAAAACACACACGGAACTTCTCCGCATCGGAATGTGTACCGAGCACGGGAACACGCAGGTTGGGTCCCTGTGGTGCAGACGGTGAGCGTGAGCTCCAGGGGGCGTCTGACCCACCTACGGCATGTTCGGGGCTGACCAGAACATTTCTCTGAGCAGGTTTTCCTACCCAGACCCACTCTGTGGACAGGTTACGCCTCTGCTTGATCCATGGGGTGAGGCTGGGAAAAGTTACTCGGGACAGCGTGTGGCTGCCTCCTTTTTCTAAATGGGCAAGTCGGTGGACATTCATGAATCAGGTCCTAAAACAGCCCTGGAGAGAGAACTTCTGCCTTGAGGCCGTGTTGGCAATGGACTGGTGTTTGTTCTAGAACACACACCCTTCTTATTGGTGGTTGCCGGCTGCCCACACTTCTCCAGTGAAACAAAAGTCCTCTCTTCTCTATCCCCAACGTCATCAAGTCATTGGTAGTGTGGAGGCTCGGGGCATTGGGACCAGAGGATCGAGGCTTTCAGCCCATCCTGTGATCCTAGCTGAGGACCCCAGGCAGAGAGGGGACACAGGACTCCCTCGTCACCAAGTGAGTCGGTGGCAGAGCAGGACGCAGACACCCCTTTCCTACTTCGGCCCCTCCATCAGTAAACGGGTATCTCAGGGGGTTGGGGTTTGTTTTTGCATACAGTTCTAGTTTTTCTGTCTTGTCACTTCCACTTGTCTCCACTCAGAGGTATTAGGTGGCCCTCTCATCGCCACACCATCACAGGGTCCCTGGTGGAGCCAGTCCCAGCCGACTCTCCCTGCCAGGCATGCCGATAGCATCCTTGGTCCCAAGCAGGACCTTGCAGTGTTTATCCCCAGGGGTGCTTTGACAGAGCAGGACTGACCTCGATAAGATAAAATGTAAAAACATCATCCACCAGGTCCCCCCACCCCCTCCCTCACTCTCACGGGATCCCTGAGTACGGTGATTTTCAAAGCTGAAAATTTAATGAGTTAATAGTCTGCGCACATCAGAACGTCTCCTCTCGGTGGTGGCTCCCACGTGTCCAGACCCTGCGTGCGGCAGGGGATAGACGGTTGCTGAGAGCAGCTGAGAACTACATTTATGGACAAGAACACAAACATTAGCATTACTAACAAACATCAGGTGATCCACTAAGTCTGAGCTGGAGGGAGTCTCCCACTGGGTCCAGAGTCGAGCTGGGTGAGAGCTCCACGGAGAAGACGTGGACGTGACCCTCTGGAGGCAGGAAGCACATGGGCATGGGCACTGCCACCCGGGGCACAGAGTGATCCCCTGTGATGTGTTATGGGTTGGAAAAAGCTTAAAAATACTGATTTGCTCTATGATTTCCATTTCGGAAATCGACCGAGGCCTGCTTCATGGCCAAACATGGACGGTTCTGGTGACTGCTCCCCCTGGAAGTCGGGAGGAATGGGTATTCTGAAGGTGCTGGGCACAGGGTCCTATAGACTCATCAACTGTCTGTTTCTACGGGACGTGCATTTGAGTCCCCCAAGATGATTGTGAGGGACTCACCCTCTTACGGGGCTGTCAGTTTTTCTTTATATATTTCAAAGCTATGTTATCAAGTTCATAAAGACTAAATTATTATATTTTTCTGGTGGACTGAAGCCTTAGTTGTGTGACATGTTTCTCTTTGTGTATTTCTTCTTGCCTTGAATCTACTCTGTTTGGGGGCGCCTGGATGGCTCATTCAGTTAAGTGTCTGACTCTCGATCTCAGCTCAGGTCTTGATCTCAGGGTCATGAATTCGAGCCCCGTGCTGGGCTCCACGCATGTGCTTAAAAAAAAATCTGCTCTGTTTGATATTAATAGACATAACCACACTAATTTTCTTTTGGCTAACGTTTGCATGGTATTCATCTTTCATCTGGCAACCTTCACCTTTTCTGTGCATTGTATTTCATGTATATATTTTAGGCACTAAATATAAGGATGCATTTTTTGAAATTTCTTCTTTTGCTTTTTAATTACTTAATCCACATACATGGAATGTATCTAGTGATATATATAGCCGGGTTTATATCTACTGTCTTACTATTTGTTTTCTTTTGTCTCCCTTGCCTATGTTTTCTCCCTCATTACCTTATTTAAGTCACTCAAGTATTTTTTCGTTCCATTTTCCCCTTTATTAGGTTAATTATGTATTCTTTTAATATTTAACAGCCTTGTTAGAAATTACAATATGCACCTTAGACTTTTTTTTAATGTTTATTCATTTGTGAGAGAGTTGTGTGAGCTGGGGAGGGGCAGAGAGAGAGAGAGGGAGAGACAGAGAGAAAGAGAGGATCTCAAGCAGGCTCCACACTGTTAATTTAGACCCTGACTCGGGGCTCGAACTCATGAACCATGAGATCGTGACCTGAGCTGAAATCAAGAGTCGGACGCTCAACCACCTGAGCCCCCCAGGTGCCCCTACATCCTAGACTTATTATAATTGAAAATAAATTAGTGCTTTTACTACTTCCTGAGAAATGCAAGGACAGGAGGTTATTTAACCCCATTAACAACTATCTTTTGTATTATATTCATCATGAATTTTTTACAAATGTCCTAAACACCACAGAACATTATAGTTAGTTTTATACAGTTAATATTCATTTAGGTTTACCCATATATGTACCCTTCCTTCTGCCCTTTATTCTGTAGTGCATTTTTAATGCTTCCAACCGACAATACATTCCTATGACTAAAGAACTCCTTGTAGCATTTTAGTGTGGCTCTTCTGGGTGTGTCATCAGGCTCGTATTTGTCTGAAAATATCTATATCTCCATTTTCGAGGAATATTTTTACTAAATACATAGAATTCTGAGTTAGCAAGTTATTTTCTTTCAGTGTCTCCATTGTCTTCTGCCTTCCATAGTTTCCACTGAGAAGTCTGCTGTCTTCCTCTGTGTTCTCGTTGCTCCTTTGACGGTTAAGGGCTCCTTTCCTCCTCTGGCATTTAAAAATTTTTTTTTAATGTTTTTATTTATTTTTGCAACAGAGAGAGACAGAACATGAGCAGGGGAGGGCCAGAGAGAGAGGGAGACACAGAATCGGAAGCAGACTCCAGGCTCTGAGCTGTCAGCACAGAGCCCAACGCAGAGCTCGAACCCACAGACTGTGAGATCATGACCTGAGCCGAAGTCGGACGCTCAACCGACGAGCCACCCAGGCGCCCCTCCTCCTCTGGCGTTTTAAATACTTTCTCTTGTCTCTTGATCTCGGCAGATTTACAGCGATGTGCCTGGATGTTGTCTACTGCACTTATCGTGCCCGGATCCAGCTTATAGTGATGTTTGAGTCTATGGCTTCGTTTCTTTTGTGAGTTTTGAAAAATTCTAATCTGTCTCTTCAAATATCAATTCTGAATGATTTCTCTCTTCCCCCTTCTCCAGTTGTACATATTAGATCTTATTATGTCCCCTGTTTCTTATTCTTTTTATTTTCCATGCTTTGTTTTGTTTTGCTTTTATCCAAATGTTTTCTACTGACCTATTTCCAGATAACTTACTCTCCTCTGCTGTGGCTACTCATCTACTTTGTACCAAATGTCCATCAATGTGTTTTTAAACCTAGAATTTCCATTTGAGTCTATCTTACGGATTCTACTTCTCTGTGAAGCTCGCCATCTTTTTTGTTGAATTAGATTAGTCATAGTGATTTTTTTATCTGTATTCAACAACTCCACTATCGAAGTTATTACCAGGAGTCTATTTCTGTTGCCTCGACTCTTGGTATGACTGGTGCTTACTGACTGAATGCTGGACGTTGTGTTGTGAAATACCGCAGAGACTCTGGAGGGCCTTCGTCTAGCTCTGGCATCTAGTTAGAATAAGAACTGATCATCTTGAGTTGTTGTAACACCAGGTTTCAGTCTTTGTAATATCTGGTCTATTTCCAGTTTCTCTTACTCTTCATTTCTACAGGAGTTTTGATTTAAATCTGAGAGAATTTATAGGACCTTGAGTTTTATTTTTATTTCATGCTATGAGGCTGCGTGAAAGCTCTCCTTGGGTGTTCAGCCTCTTGGCTACGACTTTCTGCTCACCTCATTTCTGAATGCATGGCTGGGAACTTAAAGAATGCTTTGAGGGACAAAGAGATCAAATGTGTAGACTCACTACACTTCACATGCCTTCTCTCTGGCACCCCACTCCTGGCTACTTCAGAAGCCCTGAACTCACATTTTTTTTTATCCCCGGCCCTGGGAGATTACCGGGAGACTCTTAGTGCCTGATTTCTGCTCTGCTTGTCAGACTCTGTAACTGTGATTACATAAGAGTTGGCAAATGCTTCACAGGGAAGACAGGTTTAGAATACAAAGCTCACATCAGTCAATTGTCCTCTCTGGTGTCTTGACCCCAAGTTCTTGGTGTCTTTCCAACGTACACAGATTTGAAACGGTGTCTCCAGTGGGATAAAGCTCCACTACCAACAAACCACCACTTTCAGAAGTGGACCTTTGAGAAACAGAGACTGTCCTGGGCAGTGAGGATAGAAAATGAAAGAAAAAATATTACAGGTAAAGATTTATAAGACTTATTAATTTTTATATTTAGGAAAACAGCACAAAGAAGTTCTCTCTCTTGCAACTTGTGGTCTTTCTGGCCTGAAAATAGTGCCGCTGGCTGTAATGAGGAAATACTTTGAGTTGTTTCCCAGAGTCGGGGAGGGGGTCCCCTGAATCATTCACTGTCCCCCTTCCCCATAGACCAGTCCATCCAAGAACCGCCCCCTCTCGACTTGGCATCGTGACTCCAGGGTTTCAAGTTGTGTATGTATCGGACGCCAAGTTAGATGTGTCTGCCTTTGCTACTGTGTGTGCCAACCTAAAGATGTGGAGAAAATTAAAGAAAACAGAGGAACAAAGAGGAGAGTCAAGAATCTATTTGAATTTGACACACGAGACATTTGTTGTTAGCTAGCAGCATCCCCGTCGAACTATGGGGGAACTCGAGGAAGCAGGTGGGGAGGCTTTCTCTCCTGGTGCAAATACAAATGCCTTCCCGGGCACATCTGATCAAAATGCAGTATCGAGGAAGTTTACTCTGATTTGGGTATCTAGTTGGAAGAGTGTGGGAAGAGATTCTAAATAAGGACCAAAAGAAATTGATCGAGAAGCCCAAGCTACAGAATGAACGACGTGTAGCTTACTAACAGGAGACCTAAGCCGTGAGCATGGACGAGAAGTTCCAGATCGTGTGAAGGTACAGTTATTTGTGATTCTAGCGCTCAGTTATAATTCCTCCTCACCGGCCGAGCCCTCGGCCAGCAGTTCTTTCTTGCACACACTCCTTCACCACGAATGTATTGAGCAGTTTCTTTCTACAGAGCCTGCCTTGCCGGGGTCGTGGGGACACCTGCCTTGTCCGGGGCCTGAGCCTGCACCTTTAGCTGTTCCATCCCAACTTGTTGTTGGGAGCAGATGCCCTCACCGTCGACTGTGTGGGTGCAGCACCCACAGAGTGCCCAGTCCCTCTGTCTGCGACAAATGAACACTCGACCCTAAAACACACGCAGTTCGGGATATGGCTGATCCCTGCTCTTGCTATTTTGGCTCGTGCTTGGTGGAGTCCAGCCCCGTGCGGTGCGACCCCTGCGGCTGTGCAGGGGAGGTGGGGTGTAGCTGCAGGTGACCAGGACACTCTGCAAGCGCATTTCCCTTTGGGCCGCTCCGCTGCATCCACGCCCCGCCCCAGGTGCAGAATCTCTGGGCGCTCTGCCTTCCTTGCAGGTGCCAGGAGGCCAGCTCTGTGCCTCAGACTCTGGTTCCTCAAAGTGACGTTCCTGGGTGAGCAGCGTCCACTCCTGAGGAACCTGTCAGAGGCAAAAGCGCTCAGATTTCGGCCTGCTCTGTCACTCCGGGAGATTTGGCACCTGTGCAGGGGGGACCGCTGCTCAGGCTGTCACGTTTCTAGATCAACAGAGAGGAAATACAGTCGTACGCTTGCATCTGTGTCCGAGATCGTCCCCCCTCCTCCATGGGGGAAGGTGCCTTGGTCACAAGGTCAGCGTCACAGGCCAGTGCTGTGCTCAGATGAACCAATTTCAATCCAGCATCTTCCATGAGTCACACTTCAGAGACCCAGGAACCCGCAGTGTCCTCTTGCCCTGCAGGGGCATAAGTGAGAGACTTCAAACTCAGGGTAAGTAGAGGGACACTGAGAAAGGAAGGAGCGCCCAGATGTTGTGCTCAGACACAGTGTCTCTCTCCCAGCATTTTCGCTGGATCCCCAGCAGCACAGCCCGATTTGCTCACACAAGCGTCTGCTCTGCAGTTAGACCCACGTTGTAAAAGCTGCTGCTGTTGTGCCCCAAGAGCCCCTGCGTGACCTGCGCTGTGGCTCTCCCACGGGGAGACGTGCTGGGTGCACCGGTCCCCCAGCTCTCCCCAGCCTAGCAGCTCTCCTCTCTGGATGGCAGAGCCCAGCCCACAGGTGATGAAGCAAACAGGTCACAGCCCGTGCCCCCAGCTCAACGGGTCGGTGCCTGCGTCTGGTTCCAAGGACTTTGTATCAGTCCTGGGCAGCATCCTCGCTTTGATTGCAAGCATGAGCCTCCCCTGCTCTGGAGTTTATGCCACCGCGTTTTCTAGAAACAGCCCTGCAAGGACGAATCTGCCTCCTGGTGCAATGAGCGATAAAGCGGAGGCCTGTTATTCCCGGGGCACAGTGTCACTGGCAAGTAAGCTGGTAGCCTTTCCCTGGTGAATAGGGGGTTTCTGCCCTGTGGGATCCTAGCCCTCCATCCGCCTTGGAGAAGGAAACAGCCCCAGGCAGCCCCACGGCCCCTCCTGCCTCTGCCCACAGAAGCAGTGCTCACTGGCTGTATGCCCACCCCACAGGGAACATGCACATTCACGCGCGCATAGACCACACGTACGATGCACATGTGATGAGGCCGTGTGTCCCCATGCCCATGAGGCCGTGTGTCCCCACGCCCCTTCCCGGCACACCCTGTGACTTAAGCTGCTGTGCCCAGAAACTCCCCTGTCCCCCTGCTATGTCCCGTCTCAGACCTGTCCACCTGGCTGCACCCCCAGAGGGGCCAGGGTTCAAGAGCCACGTGTGGCCACCACAAGCAGGCCAGCCCCAGGGCAAGCTCAGCAAACACTCTGTGTAAAGGGCCAGATAGAAGGTCCTGGAGGCTTTGCAGGCCGCCTGGCCTCTGCTACGAGTCAGATGGTGGCAGCTAGAGATCATTGGGCAGAACGGGGGTGGCCGTGTCCAAGACTCTACAAAAGTCAGGCTTGGCCTTGGGCGTAGACGTCTGCGTGGGACAGCGCCACCCAGGGGAAGGGCTCGGTGAAGGAGCCATTCTCCGCGGGCACCACCTGGCGTGGGAACTACCAGCCCCCAAGGGCCCGTGAGCACTTGAAATGTGGCCAGTGTGAGCAAAGAACTAGATTTTAAACTGTATTTCAGGTAAGTTAACGGTAAACAATCGAGGCGGCCTATTGCATGGCCCCTCGGTGAGGGAGGTCGAGACCTGGCTGACCGGTTCCATTTGAGCACCGGGCGGAGTTCCCGGTTACGCTCCCTCCTCAGTATCTCCTTTCAGGCCCAGAGAAGATTCGCTCCTGGTGACAGACACACCTGTGCATGATTTTACCGAAAGAGAAAAAAGTTCCACTTGAGTCTTCAGAGGCTAAAAGTCGTAAGCCCAGAAAACACTTTTTTAAAAAAGATGCTATTTTTAAGTGGCCAAATAGACTTGAAAAACATTTGCTAGAAAATGTTTTCCAGCTAAAGATCGCACATGACATTTCTCGACTGAGATTTCACTCTTAACTGCTCACATCTGAATCCCTGATAACAGCGCTTTACAGAGTCAGCTCTGGGCCCCCAACCCCCAGCGGCCAGCACCCAAGGGGGCGTCCCGCAGGCAGGGAGGTCAGGCCCCACCACGGGTGACCAGCGGGCCTGGCGCCAACCCCCCTCCGCCACGGGTCACCAGAGGGCCTGGCGATGCCACGTCCCGAGCTCACTCCAGGGTTTTGTTTTTTTAACTCAAAATAGGAGATGATGGCACTCAGCTCACAGGTGGTTCTAAGGATTAATTTAGGCCGTGATGAAAATGGAAATAACCAGTTGGAGGAAATAGCCGTAATTAACAGTGGTAATTGACACCCTGACCATCATCACGAGCCAACTGTGTGCCACGCTTGTCCAAAGGGTTTCCATTTGGATGAGCGCATCCCACCCAACAGACCTGTGGGAATAGCACTGCCATCAGCCCCCCTTCACGCCCCCCGTGGTAACACCCCCAAGTGTCCCACACATCCCTCCACCATCACACACATACCACCCGCCATGACACTCCCCAGTTGTCACACACATCCCTCCACCATCACACACACACACACACACACACACCTACCATCACTCCTCTACCATCACATACTTCCCCAGCTGTCACACACCCCCACTGTTCTACCCTGGTCATCACCCCTCCCCCAATGTCACCCCCAACCCCCACCCCACCATCATCGCCACGGCCACCTACTCCACCCTCCTTGTCCCCCTGCGAGGGACACACGCTATCACACCTCGTTACCTGTATTAGTGGGGGTTCTCCAGACAAACAGAAGTGTGTTAGAGATTATTTTCAGAAACTGTCACACCCGATTCAGGAGGCTGGCAAGTCTGAGGTGAGCAGGCCCACAGGCAGGCTGGAGACCCAGGAAGGGTATGGAGATTCCCACCCCAAAGGCTGTCTGCAGGCAGAATCCCTCCTATTCAGGACACTTGGGGTTTTTCTCTCGGGTTCAATGCAACGCCACAGCCCGCCCACACCAGGGAGGGTGACCCGCTTCACTCGGACCCTCTTCTGATCCACTCACGGCCACATCCTGACCGGCTGTGTCCACAGTCCAGACATGGACCCGTAAAATCGACCAGCGCCTGCATGGCTGCCATCACCCCAGACAGAACAAATGGGGCCTGGAGGCACCTTGGCCCAGGCTCGAATGGTGGAGCAGGGGCAGCCTTAGGGGCTTGGCTGGCCCAGGACCTCAATCTCTGTCCTGCGCTGCCTCCCCGTGGCTCATCTAAGAACGACAACCACTCTGCCCTTCCCCACTACTCTGGAAGTCAGGAGTCACCCCAGCCTACGATGCGGCGGCCGTGCAATGGACACTGCAGTCAGGGGCTTGTCCTGGATGTGCGTCCTCCGCCGGGAAGCCCTCAGCCCCAGCACTTCCCACCTCCACCGACGGCGTCAGACCGGAGACCTCCCCCCGGGAACGGGCAAGGAGGAGACAGCCTAGTAGGTGGATGTTGGGCCTAGACAGCAACGATCCCAGGCACCGAGGCTTGGATGCTGAAGCTGTGCAGTGGGGACACCGGGCACAGCTAACAGGGAGAAGGTCTTCAGAGACTGTGCGGCCTTGGAGTCAGACCAGGTGTGAGGCCCTGCCCGGGCCCTCAGGGCCCATGTGACCGCACACAGGGCTGTTACCCAGTGTAGGCCTTGAACTCCTCATCTGCAAAATGTGCCGGCAGTAAGATGGTTGGGATGTTGAAGGCATTCAGCCTGTGGCTGGAGCATCAAACAGGCTCAGCAGGCGGGAGTTACAACCCTCATCCCGGAGAAGGCTGCAGCCCCGAAAGGGCCTCAGGAAGCCCCGCACAAGAATCCCCATGCGCCTCCATTAAAGGTCAGACCACCTGGTGCGGCCTCAGGCGGCCATGCGGGGATGCCGGCTCTCTGCCCTATGTGTCCCTCCGCGGGGTCTCAGAGGGCAGCACAGAGCCGGATGCCGACAGCAAAGCCCGTGGGGGGCCCGGAGCCTGATCCCTCCCCCAGCTGCCACTCTCCGTGACCCCATGGCGGCGACTTTCAGGGTTGTCCTTCAGCTTTCTGTAAAGGGCCCCACGGCCACAGGTGGAAGGCCCAGACGGCTCCTGGGGGGGCAGCGGGGGCCCTGCCCTGCTGGCCCCCTCCCTGCTCCCTTCTCTTCTCCCTGTCTCCCCGCCCCACCTGTGGGGAAAGGGGGTGGGGGCTACGGGGCACCAGCATCTGAAACTGGGGACCCGTCCAGGAGACCGGACGCTATCACTCCGAGCAGCCAGGTCGACTTGGTGGCTGGCACGCGGCCACCCGCCATCCTGTGGGACTTTCTGTTGAGCTAGACTGAACTGAATTCAGTTCTCCAAGAGGCGCGTGGCATAATGGGACCGGTCATCTGGAGGTCACATGTCCACTCGGACTCCGCGGGTCCCCCGGGAGCGGCCAGAGGGGGCGAGGCGGGTGCCCCAGGGTGGGAGAGTGAGCACACCTGCACCACAGGTCACACACACCGTCGTCAAGGCCACCACTTCCCTGCAGGACTGGATCCCAGCTTCCCTTCACATCCTGTCCACACTGACCAGAAACAGCCAAAAGCCAGATGTGCATCTGAGTTGGGTTTTTACCTCACAGTTCTTTTTTTGACACCCAGGTGCCACAATAACATTTGCTTTGGGGGAGAGCAACCATCTAATCAACAAAATAGCAACCCTGTATGATGGGCAGAGTCCTGCATAATAAAATTTAATGGGGAGGGGGTCCTGCAAGGGTCCTGGGGAGCACGGAGCATCTGCCAGTGGTGGGGGAGGCAGGTCCAGGGAGCACAGGGTTCCCGCGGTGGCGGGGTGGGAGCCTGGGAGCACTAGGTGTTCCACAGGGAGGCAGGGCGGGTCCTGGGGAGCAGGGGGTGTCCCGCGGGGGTGGGGCAAGTGTCTTGGTGACAGGATCACAAGACTGGGCAGGTTGTCACCAGGGAGCTCAGCCGTTAGCAGTGGGTGGGGCCACCATCCACCTAATCCAGCCTCAGGCTCTGCCCTAAAGAAGGGTTGTGTCTACGCCACGTGGTTACCACCTCCGGGGCGCACCTGCCAGACCACATCTTGGTGCTGCCTCCCGGGGGTGCTTGTCATGAGCTGAGAGGAATGCTTTAGTTGGTGCGGGAACAAGAGGGCACAAGGACTCAAGGTCATGTCCGTGGAGAGGCAGCTGAATGGTTCAGGGTGTTTACCTGATGTTCAGCTGTGCTGAGACCACATGGTCCTCAAAGCTGTTCTCCAGTGTCTTCGTGGCTGTGACACAGACACACTGGAGGGAGGGCCTCCCCTGGGGCTGCCCCTCAGGCATGGGCTCAAGGCCCCAGCTGGACGGGGGTGGGGGGGGGGGGGGGGGGGGAGGTCTGGAGGGGTGGTCTTCCCGGCCACACCCTCCCTCCTCCTTCAGTAGCTCCTCACTGGCAGGACATGGAAAGTGCTGGGCCATCCCTTCACTGTCAGGCCACCAGCAGGCAGTGGCTTCTGTCACCTCCTCCACTGCTTACTTACCAAGAGAGGCCTCTGGCCCGCGAACACTGCCACTACCATGCTGGTGAGCTGGGGTGGACCCTTCTCCAGTTGAGCTTCCAGACGGGACCCCAGTCCCAGGGACAGCGTCGTGACCCAGCCCTGCCCCCCCCCCCCGGGCCCCCCCCCCCCCCCCCACCCTCCCACCTCCTCCCTGCAGATGCGTCCTGACCCAGCGGGCCCTGGACCTGGCCACCGCTCCTGGACCTGCTCCTCCCCGGGTCACCAGGCTGTCACCACTGGCTCCTTCTTGCTACAATCACTGCATGTGCTCTGCACCCTTCAGTTGGACTGGAGTCCCCCACAGGGGCCTGGGTCTGACTCATCCCTGCTCCCTTCACAAGCCCAGCACAGCGGCTGGGATTTGAATTCTGGATATTTCTGTGACTTTTGGATAAGTTCTTAAGTGTCTGCAGAGCTCAGTTTTATTTTTTTCATACGTAAAGTAAAAATTAGTGAATTATAAGAGTGGATGCTTGCTGATTCATTGATTGACAGATGCAGTTTTGTGCTAGTCCTTCAGGAAAGGCCACCCATGGAGCTCTGCCGTCGGGTCCCGCGGGCCTCCCTGGACTCCGGGCGAACAGCTCAGCGAGCAACACTGGTCACCAGCTCTGGGGCAGCAACGTCTCCCTAAAGTCCCCTCCCGGATGGGAGTGCCCTCCTGGCCTGGGTGCTCTATGGTCTCGGGCTTTGACTCACTCTGCCCCAGGCCTTACCGCTGAGACCAGCACCTGTGCATCCCCTCAGGGACACCAGAAAGTCCGGTGGTCGCAGAGCTTGGCTGCTGAGAAGAGAGGACGGTAACTATTTTACAGTCTCGGTTCCCTCTCTGGCCTGTACCTCCCAGCGCCCCAGCGTCCTGCCAGAAGACGCGCTGCTTTCCTTGAGAAACGAGCTGTAAACACCGTGAAATGTTTAAAGGGCCAAATTGAGTTTTGCCAACATAGTCTTTCTTGTCCTTCAATACTTGACTAGTATATTGACGAAGCTCCCGCAAGCCTCGCTCTATTTTTAAACCCTTGATTTATGCCTTTCAGTTGGATCTTGCTCAGCTAAACATGTTGTGTGTGTTCAGCTGAGAGTAAACATCTTCCCGTGGTGGTGGGGGTATGTTTGCAGAGACCTCCCTCAATTACAGAATTAACAGGGCAAATTTCATTGTCTTTGTTGAGCCAGAGAGATTACGATAAAAGCCTCTAATAAAGGGAGACACAAGAAATAAGACCTACAAACAACACTAACAAGAATGGCTTGGTGACTTCCTAGATGCGAATGGCTGAACAGCGAATCCCTTCCGTTCTAGAATTCAGAAACAGGAACACCCCGTGCACCATGGGGTGGTGGTGGTGGCGAACCCTGTGAACCCTGGGTCAGAGCGAGGCTGTGTGGCTGGCCCGGTGGCCGGGTGGCCTCAGGGGGGCCCGGGAGGCCAGACGTATGACATCCAAGGACGTGCTAGAAGACTTGCCCACGGTGTCACTAAGGGCCAGACACTGGAGGGAGGTGAGGGTGGGCAACGGCTGCCTGTGGCCTGTGACAGAAAAGTCCAGAAGGTCTGGGCTGTAAGGGTGACCACGTGATGCCGAATTTTTCCAACAGAGCCGCAGACCTGGAGGAAGCTCCCGGAGACACACAGAGGCCCAGAAGGCTGGACGGGACCTGTTCCAGTGACGGGTGTCTCACAAAGACTGGCCACGGGAAGAAGCCATGGGGCCCAGGAGGAACAGCTGGAGTGGGAGGGGGGGCACTGGTGTGGGGACACAGACGGAGATGCAGATCATGGCGTGGGCAGCCACCTACCTCCCTGTTGCCCCAGCCACCCGAGACCACCTGCCAGACCCCCAAACTGCCCCGTGAAGGCAACGGAAGTGCCGGTGCCAGGCAGGGGTACCTCGATCCTCGGGCTGTGATCCCGGCTGCCCCCATCCTGCTCTCCACCGGCAGATGCCCTGCGGCCTCAGACTAGAGCCGGTGCCACAGGCAGGGTACAGACGGTGGCCGGGAGCACCTGTCTGACCCCCAGGGTGCAGATACCACCCCAGGAGCTGCACCGTCTGCATAGCCGCTGGACCCACGTGTGCCACCGGGGTCCCGCGGGGAAGCATTCGCATGTCCATGCTGCCCCCCCCAAGGACAAACCAGCAAGATCTCACATTTCCTGCATCATCCGTCACCTCACCCCCACCCACCCCCACCGAGGTTAAAACGGAGGAAAGGGCGGAGATGCTAGTATCCGAGATGCTGCTCCGTGCGGCTGCGAGTCAGTGTCACATAACCTCCGGCGTCAAGATGGCGTCGTACAGGACCCCCCAGACGTGGGTGCCCCGCAGCACAGGAAGGTGGGCAGGGGCCACAGCGACGGGGCACCCGCGGCGGGTGGGACACGCTCAGCCCCACGCGCAGGTGAGCGCCGCTGGGAGGAGGTGTGGCCGCGGTGCAACAGGATGACACTGGGGGGGACACAGGCCGTGATCCACACAGATCAGCCTCTGGGGGCTGCTGGGGGGCTGCGAGTCCACGGGGCAAACAGAGGGTGTCCGGCAGAGCCCATCTCTGTCCCCCAGGATCCACTCCGGCCTTCAAAGAGCAGAAGTTGTGTGTCCCTGTGTCGGTGTCCTGGGGCCGCCACAAAGCACCACAGCCTGCTGGGTGGTTTGCAGCAGGAACTCACTGTCTCATGGGCCCAGAGAAGTCGACATCCAGATGCACACAGGCTCTAGGGGACGGTCCTTCCTCCCTTTTCCAGCTTCCAGCGGCTGTTGGCCGTCCTTGGTTTATGGCAACACCTCTTCTCCCATCTCCTCCCCCCTACCCACCCTGGCTCTGCCTTCCCACGGCCTCCTCCTCCCAGCGTATCGCAGGAGGACATCCACCCAGATGATCCAGAAAGATCTCATTTCAGGAGCCTGAACTTAATTATACCTGCAGGGACCTTTTTTCCAAACAAGGTAACGCAGGTTCCAGTGATTTCATGGGGAACGTGTCTTTGGGGGTCACCCTTCAACCCATTCAGTGCCGGGTAAAGGACACACAAATCCCCATCTGGAAGTGCAGCTCCCACCTGTGGCCTTGAACTCCACTCGGTGGCTGCCTCTTCTGACCTCCCGGTGTCCAGGAGGACGACAGGACACTGCCATCCACCAGGACGCAGCAGGCAGGTGGCTCACTTAGGGCAGGAGCGTGTGGGACGTGGGTGGCCCCCAGGGGGCACCCGGCACAGCCAGAATAGACAAGGGCAGCTACCTGGCCTGGAAAGGGCACACTTAGCCGGAGCTCAGCCCCTTGGGAGCCAGGGCTGGGTTTACACCCTCAGGGAAGCAGCCAAAGCCGGCCGCAAGCAGGGCGGAGGAAAGAGCACTGTGGGGAGAGGGGCTGGCTCCTTCCACCACCCCTCAGTCCCCTCCCCCAGCAAGACCGGCGCCCCCCCCCACCCCCACTGTGGCCAGAGCCGTGGCCCCATGGGAACTCTGCTCCACCCACCAGTAATGGCCACCTGCCTGCCGTCTGGGCCTCCACTGCGGGGGTGGCCGGCACTGCCGAGCAAGCGGAGGTGGCCCTGGGCCCGGCCACGGGACTTCTGCAGATGAACAGGCCCGGCCCAGGCTCCAGGGGGCCACTCCTCATCCGACCCGCACCTCGGGGTCCCCCTGCCTCACCCCTCAAGGTGCGTCTGCACTCAGTGCTGCGTGTTTTCCAGAGAACCCAGCCCACCGGGACTGACGTGCACACAGCTCACGCGATGTTAAGCCTGGGGCATGGCCCCGAGTGGGGAGCCCGGGCGGCAGCAGGAAAGGACGCGCCAGGGCCACACACCCCGCGTTGGGCCGACCTCCTTTCCCGGGCACGGGTGGGCCAGCTAAGAGCGGCCATAAACGGCTGAGTAACAACATCAACAATGAGATGTGATGAATGGATATTTCAGAGACGCGTGGATCTTGGCACAAAAGGCCACACGGTGACACGAAATATTAAACAAGAACATGCAGATAAGGCCGGCAAGCTAAGGATGCAGTTGATAACGCATCAGCTTGGGCCAGGCCAGGAGCTATATCCTCTCTTGGAAACGAGGCAAGGCTTCTCTTTCCTCTTCAGAGGAAATTAATAAAAAATATTTGCAGATTATTATGAAAAAATATATATTAGCTCTTGGAGTGATGATTTAAAATCAGTTATTTGTGAGACACAGCACATCAACATTGGAGCTGCCCGGATGGTAGGGGGTTGTGGGGGACGGGGGGGACCCCCACGTGATAGCAAACGTCCCAAATGGTGAAGCCAAGGGACCAGCTATGAGACACCGAGCCCGTGGACTAAATTTGCCTTATCCCACTACCTAATCTTTTAATTTTGTAAAAACAAAAACACACAAAACCGCTGTCCTACAGCTAGAATGTCCGTCCCAAGCTACATGGTGCTGTCGACCACCACCGGGTCTGCGCACCCCTCCGGGAGCCCCACGGAGTCAGCCAGCGCCACTGGGCTGTGCCCTTCTCGTCACGCGGACCTGAACACTGACCACGGGCCACTGGGACCACCCGGGCCCCAGCCGGCACTATCCGATGGCCCTTCCTCCCGGTCTTGGGTCCCAGAGGCAGACAAAATACACAGGCGCCCACAGAGGAACATCTTCCTGGGCATCGAAGAGAAGGAATAAAGACGGTGAGCTTCTCGCTCCGCCCCCCGCCCGCCCTGCACAGAATGGGCCCTTCCGCCAGGAGCCAGGGTCTGCGGCCCGGGGGCACCCGAACTACAGGGCACAGGGGACGCGGGGAGGCGCAAAAGCCCCCGCGCACATGGCCGTCTGCCTCTGCCCCTGCAGGGCCGCGGAGCAGCCTGGCTGGAGAACAACAGGACGCCCCCCTGTCCACACATCTGAATGCTTCTGACGTAGAACTCTGGCCAACAGACCCAGACACCCAGGGACACCCTCCAGGGACACCCACCAGGGACACCCTCCAGGTGCTCTCCAGGGAGCCCACCGGGGATGCCCACCAGGGTCGCCACCCAGGGAGCCCACCAGGGAGGCCTGAGCGTTGGAGTCTGTGTCCAGTGGCCTCCCTGCCTTCTGCCCCTCAAGCAACTTGCAGGAAAAGGAGAACTCAGAATCGGTTCTATTTATATTCAGAAAACAGATCGTGTGCTGCCTCAGATACTTTATCCTCAAATTATCTGCAACTTCCCCCCAAATCCTAACTCCCCTGGTTCTCCCGAAAGTGCAGATAAGAACTGACCTACAGCAGTGATGTCTCGACAGTAATCTCTGAGAAGAATTTCACAATCCAAGCATGAATCCCAATAAGCATGAGCATTTATTTACAAATCATGTAAACAACTACTACTGTTATGCATATTATCAACACAAGGAGACATTTTAGAAGGACGGTATAAGGATGAAATGAAATATTTTAAAACAATTTTAAATGTAGGTCTTCATTGTACTAAAATACGGTAAAAATAGTGACTTTAGGGAGTCCCAGCTTATTTACAAAATCGCGTTTACCATTTGTGACGCGACCATTTGAAGAGACACCGACATTCAGATAATTTTGACTCTTGGTTTTAATTTCTATCACGTCTGAGAAGATTCCTCACAGGACACAGGGCAGCTCCATCGTGCGTCACTGGCTGGACCGCCAAGTTGCATGGCACGTGACACAATCCCATCGACCAATTTGGCCTCATTTTGTTAAAATTTGGGCAGCAAATTTCTATACTCCATAATAACAGTCAGGTGTTCTCCAGGCTAATTAGAAAGTGTTGAATTTTAATGATTTTTATGAATAAGTCCAATCTACGAAAACCCTTTGTTTGTGATATTTTAGAACAAGTTTAAAAACTATTTCCAAGTTTTTCAAGTGTTAAGTTAAACTTAAACAAAAGTGACACACATTATTCTTGGCAACAAACCCCCATAACAATAACATAACATTTCTGAACATTTTCCAAGCGTCTTCTCCACAGACACATTTCTTCTGAAAAGTAGCTCCTTCCTGAATCGTTGTCAAAACATCATTAGCCAGGTTTTTCCTCGCAGGGGCTGAGTGTTTTACTATGAAAATGTTTGCTCAGTGGCCCCGTCTTGCACAGAGACCATGCACAGATTCGGAACGTCTTCATCGCTAAGAGCGGTGGCATCTCTTTACTTGAGGTGACCGCCAGGCTCCGGGTGCAGCAGGTGCTTCAGGATCACTCCCTGTGTCCCTACAAAATTCGGCAAGGACCCACTGATGCTGGGACTGACACTGTGGTTTCGCTTCCACGTGGACGCGGTGGGTCACAGAGAGACCGTGGCTCCCGCCCCAGAAATGAGAGTAGCCTAGACCCTCTGAGGGGACCCCATATGCCCAGGAGGCAGGAGCGAGTTTTGGCACCCCTCACTCCCGCCCAGGTGACCCTTCATGGGGGGACTAGAACGGCGGCAGCTGAGAGGCCCCCACAGACACAAGGGAACCTCGGCCACTGGAGACAGAAGACGCGGGGGAGCAGAGGGGGACCCAGCTCTGGGCGGCAGGCACACGGGGCCAGTGGTGTCAGGCAGAAAAGCAGAGAAACCCGAAGGCGCTGCACCCCGCCCTGGGTGAACGGGAGACACTCCCTGAGGGGCAGGGGTGGAGGCCGGGAACTCCCCAGGGGCAGGTGCAGGGCGACACCTGAGGACAAGACAGCGGAAGGGAGATGAACCCGTGGCCACTTTCGACCCCAAAGGACAAGAAAGTCCTGACCAGCCTCATGTCATCTGAGTCCAGCTCAACTGGCCATGAAGCCTCCACGTGGCTCAACTACAGGACAGGCGGACTTGTCCCACTGCACCCGTGTGGCCAGAAGGCGCCCGCGCCGGGTGTGAGTGTCACCTGCTTCCGCTGGGGTCCGCTGCTCCTTCTATTTTTCCAGCTTTGCTGCAGCGTCACTAACACTGGAATATCTCTGAAGCGCACATCGTGCTGGTAGGGTGCACATCTACACCGCGACAGGGCTCCGCATCTTGCTAATTTGCACATCCGTGGTTTCAGTTTTCTAGTCTCTGCTGTTCTCATATACAAGCTGACTCTGGCAATCAATAAAAACAAAAACAAGATACATCAACAAACAAGAAAACGTGCTCCGCCAACATGAACTAGTTGGGAGGGGGGGGGGCACCCGGCTGGCCTACTCGGTGGCGCACACGACTCTTGACCACGGGGGTCATGAGTTTGAGCCCCACGTTATACACAGAGCTTGCTTTAAAAAATAAAGATTAAAAAAACTAAGAGTCAATAGAACCAAACGTGGAGAAATGACTCAGATATTGGAATCTCAGAGCAAAACTTTAAAAAAACCATAACAAGTGTGTTTGGAACCTAGAAAACAAGGAGGCCGATGTCTGTGAAGAGAGCCAAACAGAATTGCGACGCGGAACACGCGGTGTCGGAGAAGACACCGCCTGTCTGCCGCCTGTCTGCCACCTGTCTGCCGTCTGTCTGCCGTCTGTCTGCGGGCTGGCAGCGGCATGGCAGGAAATCTCTGAACTTGGGGGCACAGGCAGAAACTACCCAAACTGAAGCAGAAGGATGGTGCATTGGGGGA
The DNA here is from genome assembly GCF_023721935.1 of Panthera uncia. NCBI lineage: Eukaryota > Metazoa > Chordata > Mammalia > Carnivora > Felidae > Panthera > Panthera uncia. The sequence goes on from NW_026057576.1 coordinate 78,694,828, forward strand.
AGTGCCACCTGAGGGCAACATTCTCGGCCAGCACATGTGAACCTGCAGCCCCAGAGGAGACAGAATCTGAGGCATAAAAATGCCTGAAGAAATAACAGGCAAGGATATTGCAAAAATAACAGAGAACCAGAAATCCAAGAAGCTTGGCAAACTCAACGGGAGAATACAAAGAAAACCCTCCAAGGCACACGGCAAACTGCTGGAAACCAGGATGGGTTGTAAATCCTGAAAAGAGCCGCACGGGAAAGAAAAAAGGACAGTGCGACAAGGGAATCAAGGCGGAGACCTCTGCCGTCATCTGAGCTCGTGGCCGCAGGTGGAACAACACCAGCCCACATTTCTGTCTCTGCAAAAACATCCCTCAAAACCAGAGACACGTGGGGTGGCCCCAGCACAGTAAAGGACACCTCCCACACCCCGGAGTCCACCTGTATTCTAAGCACGAAGACTCGATGCAAAGTACCTGCACTTGTCTTTCTTGTTAACACGTTCTTCGCCCCCTCCGCGGACTGCCTGACGGATGTGCCGGGCCGGGCACCCCACCATGAAGACCACTGAGCCTCTTCAGGGCACCCCCAGAATTTGCCTGTGGCAGGCTGGGTCACCAGGGTCCCCCATGGCCAGAGCAGTACAAGCCCTTCTAGAATCTTCCCCGAAGCCTCGTGCGCAGCAGCTCTGGATTCGACAGGAGACGGTGGCTCCGCGCTCACGGGCCCGGGGGCCTGACTCACGGAGCCCCCACCCCAGGCCTGCAGCCTCGGCCCCAGGAGGCTCGGCCCCCTCTCCCCAGCTCCACCCTTCCCATCCTGGCACCTGACGGAGGGAACTCACTTCTCCAGAAGGGCGGATGGGAGGCCTTCCACACCGCAGGACCTCCCCCGGCCAGGGTGGAGGCTGAGACAGGCCACCCCCAGCCTCAGCTCCCAGCAACGTCCCCGGGAGCGGGGAACCCGCAGACCCCTCTGATGACACAAGGGCACGGGCCCCAGGCTGTGGACCAGAAGGGCGAGCAGGGGCAGCCTGATGGACGAGGCCGGGCCTGCGTCCCGGGATGGACAGTGAGGCCCTGGGCTCCCAGGTGTCCCGCAGGGGTGACAGCATAGAAGTGGTGGATTTGTGTGAGGGAACGCAGCCTGAGGCTCTTGCCAGCAACGGGAACCTCTGCTCCCGGCAAGTTGCTCTGCAGGATTCCCTTGCTGCATTTTTATTAAAACCTTAAACCCAGAATAAAGGCAGAGATATACAAATTTATTTCTCCTCTTGAAGAGACACCTGGCGACACGTCCACAGAACAATATCCATAATCACTCAGCCACATTTCCATACCATTTGACGCAATTTTCTGGAAAGGAGAGGTATATTTTCAGAGCAGGGAGATCTGTGTGTAATTTTAACCTCCCCGCCTCCCACCCGGAGCCCCGCAACACACAGGCGGCCAGGGTGTGGCCAGACCAGCCCCCCATATCCCCGCTGGGCCCCCACGCAGGTCGTAGCTCCACGGGCCAGCCCTGCGGGCTGGGGCCGTGCTCCAAGGCTACAGTGCCTGCCAGACAGCTCTGGCCAGGACGGGTCGCCTCCTCCCCAGATTAACCAGCAGCAGAAACACCCTCCAGGGCCCTGCGCTGGGCAAGTCTGTGCCCCTGAGGCCTCGCTTTGCAGGCGTCATGCCCACAGGGGCAGCGGCCACTCCAGGGCCAGGAGTCCCAGACAGCAAGGCTCCCGAGACCCCAGGGATGGCTGACGCAGGCAGCTTAGGCCCCTCGCGCGTGGCGACCACAGGTGAGGGGCCACCACACGGGCAGGCATGGGAGGGCACCCTGACGGGAAGAAATACGTGGGGGACCCAGGGATCCAGCCATCCCCTCGGAAGGCAGCAACCCTGGCCTACGAGGGCAGCACCGCAGAGATTCAGATCCCTGACCCAGGAACGAAGGTTTGGGCCACACTGCAGGCAAGACACCATAAGCCAGAGTGGTCCCCGAGAATTCAGACTGGAGGGCCAGGGTGACAGGGGCTCACCCCACTCACCACCTCCCTCTGAGCCGCCCCAGTGTGAGCAAACACATCCATGCGCTGTAACCTCAGATCTTCACCTGCGGGCACGTCACTGATCTGAAGCCCCAGATGGCACGCTCTGAAGTCCGTCACGGCCTTCCTGCCAGGCCAGGCTCCCTGAAAGCTGCTCAGCCCACGCTTGCACACAGGGGACCCCACTGGTAACTTGGCTCAGGAACTCTCCGATGCTTTGTCAAACTTCCCCAGAACCGTGCTGCCATCTGACCCTTCCTCCAGAACTTTCTTCATCCCCACGGCCCTTTTCTGTGAGGATCCGACCTGAATCACACCTAGCCGGCCTTCCCAGCCTCCACCGAATCCCTCCCACCATGGTCTCTCTCCCGATAAAGCTCTCTCCCAGGCATCTCTCCCGATAAAGCTCTCACACAAGTAATCCCACCTTGCTGTCTGCTGCTGGGGGAACCAGCACAGGTACACAGAAAATCCAAAGAACCCATAGATAAGCTAGTACAATCAGTGGGCAATTGCTACAACAACTTAGTAAGACTTCTGGATACAAAATCAACATATAAAAGTTGCATTTCTGTGTATCAGTAACAAGTAAAAATCCTACCTTGAAGAAAATACAGGCACCCCTGGGGGCTCAGTTGGTTAAGCATCTGACTCTTGATTTGGGCTCAGGTCATGATCTCACAGTTCTCGTGGGATCAAGCCCCGTGTCAGGCTCTGTGCTGACAGCGCGGAGCCAGCTTGGGATTCTCTCTCCCTCTCTCTCTGCCCCTTCCCCCACCACCTCCCTCCCTCCCTAAACATTTTTTTTTTAATACACTACCATTTAAAAAATGAGGCCCCTAAGAATAAACCTAACAAAAGTTGTACAAAGTCATCATGGAGAAATTTATAGGATTTTGAAAGGCATTAAGACAAAAGTAAACACGGAGAGATATACTATGTTCATAGATTGGAATAAGCAATATTATAAACATGTCAACCTCTCTCCAAATTGATTTATAGACAGTACAACCCTAATCAAAACATTATTCTTTTCTGGGAACTGGACTCTAAAATTTACATGAAAGGAAAAAGGTCAGAAATAGCCAGGGGTTCCTTGAAGAAGAGTAAGAAGTTTAAAGCACTTTCCTTAAGAGATACCAATATCTACTATAAAACTATAGAAATCAAGACAGTCTCGTGTTGACGCAAGGACAGACAATTTGACCAATGGAACAAAACCATGAATATGTAGATTTCTGGCTTATGACAGAGAGAGTATTTCAGATCAGACTTCTCAATTGTTGGGACTTGGAAACTGAATAGTTATGGAAAAGAAATGAAATTGAACTCCTACCTCACACCATATGTAAAAATTCATCCCAGGTAAATTGAAAACAAAATGTGAAAGATAAAACTATTACATTTTTATCTTCCATGACTGCAGGGTTGGGAAGTATTTCTTAAACAAAATGCAGCATTTGCTAACCAAAACATTTTTATAAAACAAAGATTGACAGATGGGTCAATATTATAATTTAAAATATGAAAAAAACAATACAGGGCCCCTGGGTGGCTCAGTAGGTTAAGCATCTGACTTCGGCTCAGGTCTGATCTCACAGTTTGTGAGTTCAAGCCCCGCATTGGGTTCTGTGCTGACAGCTCAGAGCCTGGAGCCTGCTTTGGATTCTGTGTCTCCCTCTCTCTCTGACCCTCTCCTGCTTACACTCTGTCTCTCTCTGTCTCTCTCTCTCTCAAAAATAAACATTAAAAAAATTTAATAAGATAAAAAGACAACACAAAGAAAGCATACCAGAAATTGAGAAAAGATGTGTGCAATATCTATAACTGACAGAAGATTCGTACATAAACTATATAAAGGGGTGCCTGGTTAAGCGTTCATTTGGGTTGGACTTCAGCTCAGGTCATGATCTCTTGGTTTGTGAGTCTGAGTCCCACATCAGGTTCCCTGCTGTCAGCGCAGAGCCAATTCATATCCTCTGTCCCCGTCTCTCTCTTTGCCCTTCCCCTGTTCATGGGCACACTCTCTCTCACAAAAATAAACAAAAAAATATAAAAATATAAATATCCCATAAATCAATAACAAAATGACAAGAAAACAAAACAAAACAAAACTCTCCCAAAAGTACAAAAGACAAAACCAGGCAATTCAAAAAATGGGAAAATTCAATAGCCAGCAAATACATCAAATCACATCCAACCTCATTACTAGCTAAGAAATATAAATTAAAGCCATGAGATACCATCATACTGCAGCCAGACTGGCATTAAAATCTAGTGATAATTGTAAAAGCCAAAAATTGCAAATAACCCAAACATTCATTAAGAATAAAAGGGCTGAATAAACTGTGGTACGTTCAAAAACTGGAGTGACACATAGCAGTAAGTGAACTTCAGTAACTGCTCAAGGTGTCCATTATCAACACACTTAAGTTATGGGCACCAGTATGCCCTCACACATAAAGTGTTGAATTACAGATCCCACCAACAATCTGTTATTCTTAGCAATGCAAATGCAGGTGGTAAAATTACAGGGGAAAGGGGTCAGTGACAGAGTCAGGAAAGGTCACAGGAGGCTCCCACATTGGTAGAAATGCTGTAGATTTTAAACTAGAAGGTAGGAACATGGCTTCTGGCTTTGCAGTTAATCTTTAAACTTGACATGTCATAAACATATGCAGAGATTAATTACACAGAAAAAAATCTGCATCGCCAAAAGCTGCTTCTCTTAAAAAATAGTAACTCTAAAAACGTGACAAACCAGCACTCCAGTGAAACAGCTCGTCAAAATCATCTTCTTGCCAAATGCAACGATCAATTCTCTACCAGAATCTAATTCTGCCTTTCAGCAGCATGCAGAAGAGTTGACCACTCTTTTCCTGCAACGCTCTTCCCTCGGGTTCTGCGATACCCCAATGCTCCTGCTCAGCCTCTAGATATTGGGCATACTTGAGGCTGAGTCCTGGATCATCTTCTCTACACCCCCTTCGGGGTAACTTCACTAAAACCCATTCCTTCAAATGCTCTGTATATGCTGATGATCCCCAAATGTTTAACTCTAGCTGTGACCTCTCCTCTGAAATCCAGACTCATAAATCCAGAGTTCACTTCTCTGATGCTCTATCCTATAGCCTCTAGCTGCCTTGGCCTCCCAGGACAACCACCTCCACTGAAGTTAGAGACATTTCCATGCTCTGCCTAGGTTCCCTCTCCCTGCACTGCAGACTTTCTCCAGGAAGTAAGTTAGGGGTCACCTCAGGTTGTTTCACAAATCTCCCAGGTATCAGGGCTCTCCATTGCCAGGAGTACATTGTCTCCATTGCAACCTGTTGTCTGGCTTCCCTGGTTGTGTTTGGTTTGGTTTGTATCAGGCAGAATACATCTGGTCTCTATTAATACATCTGGTCTCTATTATTCCATCCTGGCCAAAAATGGCAGCCCTCCCTCTTTAATAACTCTGAAAGTGCAAATTAGTACATCATAAATGTTAATAAATGTTTGGTGAATGAAGTATCTAACTTTAAAACCACTGAGTACAAAGAAGGGTGTCTCAGCAGTGAGAAAAACAAATAGCAAGATGGTAGGCTTAACCCCAACTGCACAAATAACCACATTAAAGGTAAATAGCCTAGAAATCCCAATTAAATACAGAGATTTTATATTGGATTAAAAAAACAAACATAAGTGTGGCCCAACTATATGCTGTCTACAAGATATCCACTTTATTTATTTATTTTATTTTATTTTAGAGAAAGAGAGCATGAGTGGGGGAGAAAGGCAGAGGGGGAGAGAGGACAGAGAAAATCCTTTTTTTTTTTTTTAAAGTTTATTTATTTATTTTGAGAAAGAGACAGAACAAGCAGGGGAGGGGCAGCAAGAAGAGACAGAAGCCCAAGCAGGCTCCGCACCATCAGTGCAGAGCCTGATGGGGGCTCAAACCTACAAACTGTTAAGATCATGACCCGAGCCAACATCAAGAGTCAAACACTTAACCAGCTACACCATCCAGGGACCCCAAGAGTGAAAGAATGTTAAGCAGGCTCCATGCCCAGCACAGACCCCAATGCGGGGCTCAATTCCACAACACTGGGATCATGACCTGAGCCTAAATCAAGAGTCAGATGATCAACTGCCTGAGCCACCCAGGTGCCCCAAAATATCCACTTTAAATATAAAGCTACACATATGCTAAATATAAAAGAATGGAAAAGATATACCATGCTAACACAAATCAAAAGAAAGCTGGAGTGGTTGTAATATAGACAAAGTATGTTTCAAAGCAAAGAGTATTACCAGAGATTGCGAGGGTCACTTTACAATGATAAAAGGGGTCCGTTCATCCAGGAATTATAACAATCCTAAATACTTATGAACCTAACAACAGAGCTTCAAAATACGTAAAGCAAAAACTGAGAGAAATGCATAAGACAAATTCATGATTATAGTGAAAAGATTGCAACACCCCCTCTCTCAACAAACAATAGGAAAAGTAGACAAAAATTAGTGCAAGTGCAAAAGACTTAAGCCAACCACCTTAACCTAACGGAATTCATAGAACACCACAAAACATCAGAATAAACATCCTTTTAATGTGTACCCGGGACACTTGCCAAGATAAGCCCTCTCTAGGGTCATAAAACAAATCTCAATAAATTTAAATGGATTCACCTCAAAAAAGTATATTCTCTGACCACAGTGGGATTACATTACACATCAAAAACAGAAAGGTACCTGAAAAATCCATAACAATTTGGAAACAAAATAACAAACTTCTAAATAACCCATAGGTCAAAGAATTAACCAAAAGGGAAATTTGGAAAGTATTTTAAAAGAACAAAAATGAAAGAACATATTAAAATTTGTTGAATGAAACAGAAAGATCTTAAATCAATTACCTTATCTTCCATCTCAAGGAAAGAAAACAAAAGAAAAGCTCAGTAAGCAGAAGAAATAACAAAGATCAGAGTAGAAATCAGTAAAATATAAAGCAGAAAACAATGGGGGGAAATCAATGGCAACAAAAGCTGCTCATCTGAGAAGATGAAACTGATTAATCTCTAGCCAGATACGTGGGGAGGAGACACAAGCCTCCCATGCAGAAGAAATTTCAAATAATTTTTTTTCAACGTTTTTTATTTATTTTTGGGACAGAGAGAGACAGAGCATGAACGGGGGAGGGGCAGAGAGAGAGGGAGACACAGAATCGGAAACAGGCTCCAGGCTCCGAGCCATCAGCCCAGAGCCCGACGCGGGGCTCGAACTCACGGACCGCGAGATCGTGACCTGGCTGAAGTCGGACGCTTAACCGACTGCGCCACCCAGGCGCCCCGAAATTTCAAATAATTTTTGTAGATACTCTCCCCTCAAAGGAGGGAGAGCAAAGCCCCTCTCCGCTAAGTGTGGGTTGCACCAGCGACCTCCCCCTAAAGGGCATAGGATGAAAAAGAGGGTAAAGGGGTAACTTCGCAGGGAAGGATGCCATCTCAGGCAGGCGACCAGGGTCGGCAACCACAGTGATAAGCCATGTAGACAGTGTGCACCCTGGATTCCCTGAGAGCAGAAGGGCACTTCTGGGGTCTTCCTCCCTGAATTCATAATCTCAGTCTAACCATACGACATCAGACAAAACCCAATTGAGGGACATTCTATAAAATATCTGACCAGTACTCTTAAAACTGGATAACAGAAAAACAAGAAAAACCTGAGAAAAATGTCACAACCAAAAGGAGCCTAAGGAGACAAGACAACCAAATGTCATGTGATGCCCAGAACGGACAGAGGTCCTGAATGGACAGGTGCTCGTTATGGACAGGTGTCCTGAATAGAACAGAAAAAACATCCAGCAGAAACATACAGGAGATGCATAGGTAATTTATAGTTTTCTAGTAGCAATGTTTAAAATGTAAAATAAAAAAAAAAAAAAGAAAAGAAAAGAAAAGAAAAAACTGGCAAAATTAATTTTAATATATTTTATTTAAGCAAACATATACAAAATATCACTTCAACATGTAACTGTATGAAAAAATATTGAGCTATTTTACATTCCTTTTTTCATACTAAATATTTGGGATTTGCAGTGTATTTTACACTTACACACATCTCAGTGCAGAGTAGGCACTTTTCAAGTGCTCAACACCTGTGATGGACAGGCAGATCTAAATTAATAGCTACAATCTAAAGTTGACAGCAACTGGAAACTACTATAATCACGGTGAGGACTCTTGGTTAATTGCAGGCTAATACACAGATATCGCTTCCTCTGACAAGTTTCAATTTGTGGTTAAAATGACAGCAAAAAAGCAGTAGCAGCTTTGCTAGGATTCTCTACATACTCATTTGTCCAGTCTTTTCCCTGAAACTATACCTGTGGGAGACTCTGTCCACACCACGGACAGAAATAAAAATCTCTATGCTGACAAGCACAGAGCCTGGGGGGTACTTAAGTCTTTTAAAAAGGCCTAAACAGGGAGAATCTATTTATAAATCACCTACATGATAAAAGACTTACATCCACATATATATAAAGAATTCTCAAAACTCTGTAAGAAAACAACGAACCCAATAAAACATGGGAAAATATCTTGACAGACACAATTTCACGGCAGATGAGCCTATGGAAACACACTCGGTGTCATTAGACCCCAGAGACACGCAAGTTAAAAGCACAGTGAAAGGCCAGCACACACCCGTGAGAACATCTGAACTTAAGAGGCTGTTCCTCCTGCAGCGTGGACAAGGATGCGAGGACACTGGAGCTCTGGCTCATGGGCCCTGCCTTGCCGGCCAGGCCCTGAGACATGAGACGTAAACATGTGAGGTGTGGACGGCTAGCCGTGCCCTGTCCTAGCCACCAGGACGTGAAGGACGTGAAGGACGTGAAGGACGTGAAGGACGTGAAG
>NW_026057576.1:78703764-78804295 GCF_023721935.1 Panthera uncia
AGGACGTGAAGGACGTGAAGGACGTGAAGGACGTGAAGGACGTGAAGGACGTGAAGGACGTGAAGGACGTGAAGGCCTTTATCCACAGACTCCGCCACAGCTGTTCACAGCAGCTTTACTTACAACAAATGCTGGAAACAAGGTAAATGGTCAACAGGTGAATGTGTTTCCTTGTGTGATGGGAGTTAAAAGCTCTCAGCTTAAAATTTTTTCCCAGTGGTTTGCCCCAAACCATTCCACGTACCCGAAGTAACCCTTCACACACTCTAAAGACCCACAAGTTCTCGTCTGTGGGTGTCTCTTTCTGTTCTTGTGTCCTACCACTTTTACATAGTAGCATTACGTTTTTTGATAACATGGTTTGACAAATCTGTGTATCTATTATTCTTCCTTTTCAGAAACTAACAACTGAGAAAAAAGCAAACTTCCCAGAAATTTTGAACTGTAACTATATCCACAGTCAGAATAAGACAATCACAGCCTGGTTAGGAACTAATGAAACAGAAAATGCACTCCATGAAAGCCTGTGATGTAATGCAAAGCGAGAATGATTCAGTCACAAACACAATGAGAAAAAGAAATTCCATATGTTTTCAATTCAGGAAAAAAAAAAACAAAAGAGGAAGAGGAACATACTAAATACAGAATAGTAATTTAAAAACAAAGCAAAAAATGGCATCTATGCATAGTCAAATGATAATATCAAGAGATAATTCCTGAAAGACAGAGCCATGATCACACTGGGAAGGTGACCAGAAAGAAAAAAGAAAGCACGAATACGTAATACCGGGAACTAAGGAGCTAGAACTCAAACGTGAGTATTTCAATTACCATAAAGGCATCTACTTAATCATTAATGCCAACAAACTTGACAGCCTAAATGAAAACACGTGATTTCCTAGAAAGAAAAAGGAACCTGGAATTCAGAACCACAGTAGACTAGGAAAAAAGGCTGTTTATGACACACCCACCAAGACGTGTCCGGTGATGACACTGCTGAAACCGAGCAGGGTCCTTGGGAGGAATAATCACGACTTCAGGACCACAATCTTCTGACACAGCCAGAGCATCCGGCATCTTCTCTCCACCAAGTCAGAGTCTAACAGACCCAAGCGACTCCACCCAAGTCACCAACACACAAGGGAGCACCTCCGCCTTTTACGTAGGCGCTGCCCTCCCTTGATTACACCTCCATACATCTGCAAATATTGCCGTTCCTGAAGCGTAAGTTCCTCCGTGCTGTTCGGCACCCCTCATCCACTTACATGCGCACGAGCAGGGTGGTGAGTCCCTCTCGCCCACTGAGGCCCAGACGGCCATGCTCAGCTCTACACAGGTCTGCCGGGAAGCCCGGTGGGAGGCCTGTCCTCCCTGCTTGCGGCCACAGCGTCCACACCAACGTTCCCAGCACTGAGGAGCCGTGCTCACGGGGAGGCCACTAGCCCGCCAGCTCCTTGTCCTCAGACCTCGGGTGCTGGTTTTTGGGAACACTCGTCCCTTCACGTAGACTTTGTGCCTCGTGACTCACTCTGAGTATGACTGTGCCTATTTGATACAAGTGCTTTTTTCCGAGTCAGATTTTCACGTTGGCTGTCCCATGGTGTCCCGTAAAGCCAGGACACGTTCTCCATAGGGCTGGGAGAGTTCCCTTGGTACAAATGTGTACGCATGAAGGAAAGGTGCCCCCTGCCCCAGCTTGTCAAACCTGCTATAACCCAACAGGACTCAAGAGAGGCAAGTCCTGAGCGGAGACAAGCCGTGCCTGCAGCCTGGCACCTGACCTGAGCTGGGCGGTAAGAGGCGTCCCCAGTGACAGGAAAGCTGGGCTGGGCTCCCCGGAGCTGCCCGGGGCGAAAGGCGTCAGCACACCAGACACAGGAGCTCCGTTCATCAAGAATGTGCCCAGAGCCTGACTGGACGCACACAGTTCTGTCCGATCTACACGACAGGCCTGAAAGGTCAGCACCACTACCGTTCTCCGGGTGAAGCAGCAGTGGCCCTCCCAGAGCCACGCTGGGTACCTGCCTCCAGGGACGACTCACCGCTCCAGCGGGCTCTCCCACCTCAACCACCCTGTGGGGAGCCCCGACTCATCACTGAGGAGACCAGCTCTGTGACAGGTCTGCCGGGTAACAGGACATCCCCAGTGGGGTCTGAAACAACCTGGACCGCCAGCCCCCCTGTGGTTGCCACCTCCACGGTTCTGTCCAGGGACCGCCCCCACCCCGGGGGAGGCCCCTCAGAAAGCACCTCCATAACCCACTCGTCACTTCCTCCTAAGCTCAAACGGAGTTTTAGTTCCCAAATCTGGATTAGCATTTTCCAGAGTGGCTCCTACGGAAGATTAGAGGAGAAATGCTTTAAATAAAATAAAAACAGGTTCCGAGGTCAACAATCTTAGGGAAATTTCTCTGGGAGATACAGGTAACCTCTGCTTTTCAAAAGCCCCCATCACGCCACTTGGCTTTCACAAAAGCCCCACATCAGTGCCTGTCTGGAGAGGATCTTCCAGAGCATTCAGGGCTGGCTTTGCAGCCCAGCACCCTCGGGGGACTGCGCTCCCATCGCTCTGCTCAGCAGCCAGCCGGAGTTCTGCACTGCGCCTGCTGGCACCCGGGCGTTCTCTCGATCCTGTGCCTCTTCCAGCAAGATGCACCCCGAGAAAAGCCTAAAAGGTCGCTTTGGGGCGGGGGGGCAGGGGGGCGCACGCAGACACTCCTCCATACACGTCACAGCGGACTGCTACTTTGCTCTCCTCCGACTCGGCTTATGGAAGTCCTCATGGGAGGACCACTCTGGACACGGCACTCCCTCGCTCCTGGGAAGTGTTCCGGGACAAAACCCTGCTCCAAACTCCAATTTTACAAACTTTTAACCTAAACTACGCTGCTCTCCTACAACGTTCAGATGCACTCTGCAGAGCGGGGACCCCCCAAGCGCCCTGGGGAACTGGGTGGGACAGCAGAGCGAGCTATGAGGGCAGTGCCAGCCCTGAGAGGTGGCCGCCCCCCTCCGCACCGAAGGGCACACGGGCTGCGTCCTAGGTGTCACCCTCATCCCCACGTGTGCCCTGCCACCTGGCGAGGGACCAGCTCTCCTCACAGCTGCTCCAATCAGGGAGGAACCGATACAGCTGAAAGACCGCTTTTAATTTTCTAAGTTTCACTTATGCAACATAATAAAGGCGGATTTATGTGACTTGATGACGTTTTTACAAAAAACAGTTCCCCACACCTGGTCAGTATATAAATATTTACAATGAAAAAATAGGCAAGGGAAAAGGAAGCCTTCCGTATTCATGTCAGTTTCTTTAAAATGCTCATCAGAATTTGAAAATAAAATAGTTCGTTCACTCTCTAGTCTCTATTTACATCGTCCCGACGGCTGAGGAAATCTGGGCTTGAGGGTGGCTGTTCAGATCACCGGGACGTCCTACACTATTTTAGAGTAGTTATCTGAAAGAGTAAATTAAATATAAAAATGTAAACTTTGAAAGAAGGATAAACGTGTAAAGGTTCTTACAGAAGTTGACATTTTACACACTACAGACCAAAATAAAATGCTCTGTATATTTTCTTAGCAGGGACATTCTGTTTCAATTGAACTTGATCATATAACAACAATTGCCTCTAAGGAGGAGGTTAAAAAAATAGCAAGAACAAAATTACCATCTTAAGTGATGAACATCCATTTGCTCTAATTTTCTCTAAAAGCAACAGGGATTTCTCAAAAAGTGACAAATATAAATTATATCATGGAGAGCTTAAGAAGCCTCAACGAAGTATGGTATCTCGTAAATACGAAGTCGTTAAAAAACAAACGAGTAGTGCAAACGGGCCTATGTAACTCGGTGACGTTACAAATACATCCACTCCGTGTGTGACGACAAGATTTGGATGTGACAGATGCCGTGCCCCCAGGAGCTTCAGGGGCTCGTGGGCAGCACGCCGGCGGCCTCACGGGTTCGCACGCGTGTTCACCTCGACCTGCAGTCCCCGGCGCAGGCGGCGCCGGGGGATACGGGAGGGCTCACGCGTGGGAGCCACGTCGCCCGCGGGAGCCCAGGGACACCCGCAGCCTTGGCTCTCGGGCCTCGTAGTGCTCGTTGAAGTCCAGCCTGAAGCTCAGGAAGCGCAGGCTCTCGTCGGAGCTGGTCGTCAGCAGCACCAGGAACTGCTGCACCACACCCTGGGGACAGGAAAGGAACAGGAACGTCAGCAGGGGCTCGCCCCTGTGGCTCAGTGGGCTGGGGTTTCTGTCCACACCCACGGTCCTACATAAACCCCCACTGCGGCAGGCATCCCAAAGGAGGGCAGGGTGTGGGGAGGAGATGCCCGTGGGCACAGATACAAATGCGCTATCAATCGATTTTATTTAAAAGAACCAACACGTTTCCCTTTCTGCCCTAAGTTCTGTAAGAATATGCAAAGCAGTGAAGCTTCTGATGTTCAAACAGCCTATTCTTTTTATTATGTTTAACCTTACGCTCTTAGAAATGTACCCTTCTTTTTGATGTTTACTTATTTCTGAGACAGAGACAGAAAGAGAGAGAGACAGAGCATGAGCAGGGGAGGGGCAGAGGGAGAGGGAGACACGGAATCCGAAGCAGGCTCCAGGCTCCAAGCTATCAGCACAGAGCCCGACGTGGGGCTCAAACTCAAGAACTGTGAGATCATGACCTGAGCCGAAGGCGGACACTTAACCGACTGAGTCCCCCAGGAGCCACTTTTTATTTTAAATACAAAACCCAGAGTTACATTTTCATCTTTCCCTTGAGTTATGAAGAGGCCTGAATCATAAAGCCCTCACAGGAAAGCAGAAGGCAAACATGAGGAAGGACCTGCCTCTAAGGCACGACCATTGGCTCCCAGGCCGAATCTCCTTCCTGAAGATTCACAGGCAGAGTGTGGAGCGTCACCTCCTTATCGAGGGGCTTTGTAAACGTGAGGGGACATGACTGTCCTCAAACCTTCAGACGGCAAAACCCAGCTGCTTCTCTGCAGGGCGGAGTCACTTAGGAGCACAAACCCCACCATCGGGTTCCTGAGTCACAGCCAACAGGCGTGTGTCCGTCAAGCAGGTGAGGTTTGTCCCCACGCCTGCAGACCCGCAGGAGGTCTCATGTGCAGAGAAGTCCTCGCTGAAACACCACATGCCACAGTCCTCCCAAACCCCAACAGCACCTCAGTCCCTGTCCTTGCTCCTGGGGACTTGGGCATGTGACACCAAGGGACACACACCTGAGCTGGTGCACAGCAGGGCGCTGTGGACACCCGTGTCATTCTGGGAAACAGAGGGTTTCAGAGACAGTCTCTAAGCAATTCTATCACAAAAATATAAACAGTGGCTCCTTGCTGGGCAACAAAACAAACGTGTGAAGGTCACTACAGGGACATGTGAAGGACAGGTCTGTGCTCAGGCTGGGGACTCCAGTCATGGCTCAAAAGCAGAACATGATGGTGGCTGTTGATGCCCTGCTGTTTCCATAATTCAGAGAACAGAGGAGGACTTTTCTGTTAAGGGAAAAGAAATCCCAATGGCCATGATTTAGAAAGAAGATTAAGACTGTAATTTCAGTAAAACTGGGATTATACAGATTAAGATTCCTTCTCAAAAATGTATTAACTCTCTCAGGAAATATGTAATCACCCCTATCTCTTTGAGAAACAAGCATAGGGACAGACGTTTTCAAGATTTCTCTGCAGCAGATACACAACTCTCTTAATAGTAGCAGTGCACCTGCAGGCTCAGTCAGTTCACTGTCCGACTCTTGATCTCAGCTCAGGTCATGATTCCAGGGTGGTGGGATAGAGCCCCATGTTGGGCTCTGTGCTGAGTGTGGAGCCTGCTTGAGATTCTCTCTCTCTCTCTCTCTCTCTCTCTCTCTTTCTCTCTCTCTCTCTCCCTCTCCCCTGCTTGTGCTCTCTCTCCAAAATTAAAAAAAAAATTTTGAATTAAAAAAAATAATACGGAGCTGACCATTAGGTATCCATTTTTTTTTAAGTTTATTCATTCATTTTCAGAGAGAGAGTGAGTACAAGCAGGGGAGGGACAGAGAGAAAGGGAGAGAGAGAATCCCAAGCAGGCACCATGCTGGCAGTGCAGAGCCTGACGTGGGGCTTGAACCCATAAACCGTGAGATCGTGACCCGGGCCAAAATCAATATTCGGACACTCAACAGACTGAGCCCCCCAGGTGCCCGTAGATGTCCATTTTTAAAAAAAAAAAATTTTTTTTTAACGTTTATTTATTTTTGAGACAGAGAGAGACAGAGCATGAATGGGGGAGGGTCAGAGAGAGGGAGACACAGAAACAGGCTCCAGGCTCTGAGCTGTCAGCACAGAGCCCGACGCGGGGCTCAAACTCACGGACCGCGAGATCATGACCTGAGCTGAAGTCAGCCGTTTAACCGACTGAGCCACCCAGGCGCCCCTAGATGTCCATTTTTAAGAAATGTGCATACATGCTATTTCTGCACACGGAGGTAAAGTAGGTATTTCATTATGAAAACAGTATCCGGTGAAGATACTTTTGCACTGAACACAACCCCATCATCGTTAGGACATATTTTCAACAAACACGCAACAGTCACTAACGTCAGAGGAAGACACTTGGGAAAGGGACAAAGTCTTTCCCCGCCCATGTCACACGGAAGACCGCCATCAGAAGTGTGAGGACACGGGAAGAAACTAGATGCCATGAACAGGTGGCACCTTCGTGTGAAATCCTGAACCACGTGGAGACATTAGCACACAAATATGTAATTTTCAAAGGTTTTAACGTCAATGCTCGATTTGTCTTCCTTATTAGTTACCGGCAACCAAATGTAAAAATTCTTCACAAAATCTTTTCACCTGTATCTCCATCACTAAAATCACACTGAGAACAGATGGAACCAGAAGGCAAAACCACCACAGGCATAAAAGGCAGAGCCCATGCACTCTGGGCCTCGGCGTCTCTCTCAGCCTCCCGGGGCTGTGTGCCGAGTTCAGCGCCCGCTGCCCTGTGCGCCCGGCTCCTCCACAGCCCCCCGCACGCCCACGGCGCCCTCCGGCCTCACCCCGGCCCTCCCAGAGCCCCCGCCCACCACCGACACCACCGGAACCCTCCCAGGCCAACATCGGGGGTGAGCCCAGGGTCCCTGGGAAGGTCACAGCCAAGACTGGGCACCACCCTGGGTGGAGGGTGGACCGAAAGGACTGTGTTCTAACTATTCTGATGGCAACAGTCTACTGTAGGAACACACCAGTGTGGTCCGGGCCCTGCCAGCACCTGGTAGAAATGGGCCAGTATCCGCAGCTGCGAGCACATTTTCGGGATAGATTCTCGAAACTCTTGAATCCTCCTGTTCTCCTCCTCCTCCTCTGCTGCCGTCACTCCCCACCGGCCCTAAAGAATGGGAAGGACCAGATGAAATTAAAATATGGGTGCAAGAAGCCGCCAGGGAGGACGGGGCTAGAAGGGGAGGGCGGGGAGAGGCGTGCTTCCCGCGTCCTTGTGCTGCCGCTGAGCACAGACATTTTCCATCAGCACACATGGGCACAGAGAACGCCCTCACTCTTAGTGACTACGGTATTACAGTGCGTACGTAGCACATGACACTTCCGATAATTCGTCAAGCCAAGCAGCCTCTCGCGCCGAGCAATGCACCGGTCCATCACTGCGCGCTTTCTCGGCACAGCACGCACAAAGGGGGGCCGACTGGCCCAAAGTGGGAGCCCATGAGCCCTTGACGGTGGTGGGAACGCCTCTCGCTACTTCTCCTAAGCATGCCGGCTCTTTCTGCACTGGAAATAGACCTACTTCTGGTTCTAAGAGACTGTTCTCTATGGGCGGTGAGTCTAACTAAAGGGCTTTGCAGCCGGCCTGCACAGAAGTAGTGTAGGAACTCAGTTTATCAGTGGGAACGCATCCTGGTAAGACAACGATGAAACACTGGTTTCTCCTACAGCTGTTCTGTGTCCTCTGGAAGCTTTAGCACGTCACCCTTCCTGTTCAGACTCAGCCCACCGTGCTGCCTGTGGGTGTGAGGCAGGGCCAAGCTACAGCTGCCTGACTCCACCTACTGACGACCCATTGCCCACTGTCCTCAGTCGGGAACTGACGGTCCCAGGAGGCTTAGGGCCGTTTCTGGATGTCTCTCTGCTCACAACTGCCCGTGGTGGCGCCAATGACGTCCTGCTCCCTGCCGTGTTTTCACGGCTAAGTCCCGAGTGCTCAGGTTACTCAACGTCTCTTCTCTGCACACCATGCCCTACATATTTCCACATCAACTGTAGAGTTGGTTTATCATTTCTTACCGAAAGAAAAAAAAGTATGAAGGCCCACAAAAATCCCAGAACTGCTGGGATCAGAACCGGGATGGAACTGAGTCGGTTCTCCAATCCACGAATACAACATATTCCACTTAGGGGCCCTTTACGATCTCTGTGACGCAGCAGTTCGCAGACCTTGTTTGCCAAGGGCCAGGGGGCACACAGCGTGGGGTCTGTGGGCCGCCAGGCCGACACCATCACAATGCTGCCACCAGCCTATGCGGGCAGCCACGGACGGCTGCTCCAACACAACTCCATCTGCGGGAACACTCAGGAGGCCGGGCCCCCGTCTTCGTGCACAGTCTCTTGAACACCACAATGACCCTAGGTCCAAGTGACTGCTTCTGCAGTTATTTTGCCCACTGGATTTAAATAATTTCTCCGAGACAGTTCGAGCTTTCAGCTGTCCTATGGTTATCCCCAAGCACATCTGAACGAAACACACCGAATAGTCCTGACTCATTATGTAGATGCGTTCCACTCCGGTGCTGATGGCTTACAGTCTGGAGAGAGAACGTTCAACTCCCACACAACTGGCCACCCCGCTACTACAAGAATGTGAAAATCCCAAGGACTGATTTTTGCAGATTTTATATAGTTTAGTAATTCTCGAGAAGGGCAGATTCTGCGGGGCTGTGGGCAGCTTTACAAATCACAACAGTAACTGGCTTTTACTGAATGCTTCCTAAACGCTAAGTCACTGGCGTGCATGACACACGCCGACAGGTCACCACGGGGTCTTACTTAGCGTCACTCCCCTTTCACAGACAAGGAGACCTGCCCTGGAGAAGTCAAGCCACCCAGAAGGACGCCACCAGCGAGCACGGCCAGGGTGGAGTCTTTGGTCGGTCTGGCACCCGGGCGTGCCCGCACACGGGCCAGGTGGCATTTCGGGGTCACACACACACCCCCATCTTGGCGACAGTAGTGAAGCAGGCCTCTTCCTGTTCCCAGAAATCCTGAGGGGACGGCATGTGCTCTAAGTGGTTGTGAGTTTTCCACGTTAAATAGGGTCCTAACACAAATTTTAAGGAAACAGTTAAAAATAAAACTAATCAAACTGTGTCAACTGAAAACTTTGTCACTCAAGAAGAAGCACCTTGAAAAGGTAAAAAATTATACAAATTATATCAGATACAAGAAGTCTCCTAAACACCCCAACTTGCTCAATAAATCTTCACAATCCAAGGTCACGGAGGACACAAACATACCTTAGGGAGGTCACTGAAAACAGCCACAAGTGCACAACTTAAGTTCCCACGTGGACACACACAGCCACCAGCTCCAGGGGACAGGTGACACAGAGCTGGGCACCGTTTGCAGAGATGTCAGCACCTCCCTCATGGGATTCCCGCGGGTGCTGTCTTCATTTATTTTCAAGACAGGATGACAGCAATGGTGACCGGTCCCCTGGAGCAGTCAGCACCGCCTCAGGACTCCGCACGCAGGTGTGCGCACGGCGTCAGTCGAACATTTCAGCAGGGAAGTTACCTGACGTATTCGTGACTATGGTGGCAATAAGCTCATTTTTAAACCTGGTAAAACCCCCGGTGTCACAGCCATACCTCGACTTCATTCTGTTTCTTTTTCTCCTCAAACTGTAATCGTCTCTGTAACTCTTCCAGAGCCGCTCTGTATATCGCATCTTGAGTGTTCTGAAGTTCGATGATCTGATCAAACACGGCTCTTAGTTGATTTAAAAGTGCCTGAGGACAGGAGACAAAGATTTTTCTTTTAACGACTAGAGCCCCAACATGCTCATTCCGAAGTTGTTCCAAAGAACATGGACGAATAGTAAAAAGGCACGAAAAAACAAGATACCAACTCACACCCTCAAAGGGCTCTGCCTGTCCACTCGCGCGTACTGAGCACGCACCATGCGGCACAGGGTCCCGTGTCACCCACACCCTCAGAGCACATCACAGGCCACAGCGCAGCCCCAGGAGCAGAGATACTGCGAGGGCAGAAAGGAACAGGAAAGCAATTCCATTTTCTCCACCCTTTGGAGCCACACACACCCAGACCAGACATGGGAGACATGAGAAAAGAGGTTCTTAATGAAATAAAAGAAGAAACAGATTTCAGCACAGTTTTTAAAAATCAGCTCACAGCAGGCACACGCGGACGGTCCCACACTGGAAGCCACCAGTGTTTGGGCCCAGCGTCTCCACACTGCACGGCGCCCTCCACAGGTACCTACGAGATTTCAGGTGGGCTTCCTCCTAGTGTGGCCCCGAAACAGAGCTCAGCAAACATCATTTAGGTAGAAGCCAAAGACACATCCGTGCAAAATGCCACATATGCATCCAAGGTCCAACAGCAAACACAAAGACAACTGGGCCAACGGTGGGGATGCCAGGGGTACAGGAGGGTGGGATGTGAAACCCAATGAACACGACAAGTCTTTCATGGACGGACAACGGCGCCCCACGACTGAAGAGGGGCGTCTACTCGATCCTCCGCCAGCTTAGAGTTTTAAAAAACCCATTAACAATTTGAGAGGAAGAAAATCTTGAAATCACAGGAAAAAAATCACGTTAAAACGTAACAGCCACTCATGATTTATCCAAAGCATCTAAGCAAACTAGGACTCAAGGACCCTCTGTAATCTGATAAAGGTCCTGGGAGATCTCCTGGTGACATTGCAGTCAGGGGTGAAAGAAGAAAATGTGTCTTCCATGTCGGGGATGTGGCATGCATGCTCCTGGTTGACCCAGCTAACATCCTAAGTCAAAAGAGCCAAACATACCCTGTGGAAAGGAAGAAACAAAATGGTTTTCCCTATAAAAATGGGACCTACGTGGATCTAGAAACTACTAGGATAAGAAAGCAGACAAAAGAGCAAAATGAAATCGACAGCATCCCTACAGACCAGCCAAACCGCACACACGTACTAAAGGCCTACAAGAGATGTGCAGAATGTTATGGGACAAGATGGTGTGACTTTACGGAGAAGCAGAGGAGAAGCCCAGAAAGCAGAGGGGCTCCAAGCTCACGGGCGGGCGGAAGCAGTGAGGCTGATAGGCCCAGCCTACCGCTGCTGGAGAAGGAGCTTGGGTTGGTGAGGACATGTGTGAGGCCACCGTCCCGGCGCTGTCCACGGGACTCACTGCACCCACTCAGACACGCCCCCGCACGGGGCCACTAACTGCTGGGCATGAACCTCACTACCTTGTAGCTGCCCCCAGGGTGAGGACGCCAGGACCCGCAGCAGACACCAGGCTTACCATAAGGCTGCTTGTTCTCTTGCTTAATAACAAGAAAGCAAAAAAAAGATGGACGTGGGCTAATTCTTTTGTTTTTAAGAAAGATGTATTCGCTACTTAGGAGTGGTTAACTACTGTACGAGGTGACGGAATGCTCTTTCTTCACTCAGGGTGCGAGGAGGACTCTGTCAGCAGTATGCCCGCACGGCACGGCCGCGACCGTGTGTTCTGGGCCACCATCAGTCAGCAGCAGAGTCAGGTGGGGTTCAGGACCTTCCTTGGCAATGCAGAGGCGAGGATCATGTGTGTGCACACCCGCAGGATGATGCAGTATCAGAAAGCCTTACTTCTGACTAAGAGAGACACCAAAAATACACTGAATTTTCGTAACAGATTGCTTGAATCTATTCTAGATTGGGTTCCTTAAAAAACAAGACCTCTAGTGATTATTTTAAATCATTAAATTCAAAGTAAAACTAGGAGTGCCTAAGTGGCTCAGTCAGTTAAGCGTCCCACTCTGGCTCAGGTCATGATCTCACGGTTCATGGGTTCAAGCCCCGCATCGGGCTCCATGCTGACAGTTCAGAGCCTGGAGCCTGCTTCTGATTCTGTGTCTCCCTCTCTCTCTGCCCCTCCCCTGCTCGTGCTCTGTCTCTCTCTCTCTCAAAAATAAATTTAAAAAGAAAAAAATTAAAAACAACATTTTAAAGTAAAACCATCAGCAAAGGGGCCATTTCAAAAATGGACATTAAGTCTTTAGCGTACTGACTTCTTCACTGAAGGAGACATAGGACCAACTCACATGTGAACTTTCCACGACCACGAGAAAGTATGTTACAGGTAAAACATTTTCTGCTTGGATTCTGCTCACGTCAGTGGGAATCTTCTGGAGGCAAGAGGTGTGACTGTTGCGTACGCGACTGTCCTGTGTGGCTGAAACCACACGCGGTCGGCCGCTGACTGCTCCTCACTCCCCACGTAGACTGAGGTCAGCGTGGGTGTAACCCTCAGGAGCTCACGCATTACACCTGCCCGAGCTCGATCTCTGTAACACACACAGAATGGCTCTGAACCATTCTGGACCTGACTTACACACAGGTCGCTATCCGTCGCGCATCAGGCACCAACGCGATGGATGGTTTCCATCAATTATACCATTTACCCCCCACAGACCTATGTGAGAGAGACGAGCGTCACGCCCGCTTGACACGACAGCGCTGTGCCCACACAGCACACACAGATGCACATCCACAGACAGGTAGCACGCGTGCCGCCAAGCAGACAAGATGACTCCACGAGTGTCCGGGAGCTCAGCCGATAAAGACGAGGTTCACTAACAGTAACCAAGGCCAAAAGGCTCCAGGCACACAGTTCTTACGTCACTCATCACACCCAAAGTGCTTTCAGTTACTTCTGTGCCATCGTTTCAACCCGCTTACCCAAGCACGTGGGTAATCGACTCCCACCCAGGAGCACGTGAGCACTGTGGTACGCAGACGAGGGCGGTGTTCACCACAGTGTGGCACATTAACACCTGCTTTAGCAGCCATGCCCGGGAACACAGCTGCGCCCAGCGCGAGCCCCCAGAAGCACCGTGCTCCCCTCGGGGAGCTGCCGGCTTAGCCAGTCGTGGCCCTCCACGAGCCCAAAGTCACACATTTAGTGTCAAAAACACGCCTGACATTTTGACTCTTACATCAGAATAGATTTCCCCAGATGTCCGAATAAAATCACGACTCCAGAAGGTTCGGCCACGTGAACAGCCACTTTTGGAACAGGGGCCCACAGGGAAGCGATGCTAACAACCAAGCCAGGGCCGCGGAACACAAGCAACACTTAGAGTTCATCTAGACAAATACTGTTTTCCGACTTGTACAGCCAGAGGCTCGCTCCGTGAGCGCACACAGGAAACACCACCGTTCCTAGAGAGCACGTGAAGGCACAGCCCCGTGCTCCGTACATCCTCACATCCTCTCCTGAATGTGGGCAGTTCCTACTGCTCGTGGTTCACTTGTGTCTTCCGAGTCCAAGAGCCCACGGGTGGGTGAGAGGACATGGGTGGGTAAGAGCCCACGGGTGGGTGAGAGCCCACGGGTGGGTGTGAACACACACTTTACCAGTTTCATACACATTTCAGAGCGTGTTCTTATTGTAACTCTGCCCAGAAACGGTCAACCTTGAACTCCAAGTGATTAGTTACCCCAATGTGGGCATCAGGCGATCTCTAAGATCTCCCTGGGACAGGAGCCCAACACGCAGGCCACACTACTGGTCTCCATGTAAAGAGCATGTCCATCTTACTCTGGAGTCGGCGTCCAGCAGACAGCGGGAGATGATGGTGTCCAGGAACACCTCGTGTGCGGCGATGATGTGGTCCAGGTCCTGGGCCTGCTGCACCTTGTTCCAAAGCTCATCCCAAGAACACTCAAGCACCTAGGAAACAACAACGTGAGACTCAGGACGGAGGTCGTGTCTTCCTGGTGTAGGGTCTTTGACGAAACTCACCACATAAGACATCATGACTTATTTAAACCAAAGGGTGCTCAGGAAGTACCTCAAATGTGATGTAATACTGCATCTGGTGGATGAAATGGACCATCTCGGACGCCAGGATGTGGCAGTGGTGCAGCACCCCGGAGAACTCTGCAAGAGAGCCGCAGAGCTGGTGTCACACACACAACACACTCAAACAGCACACTTGCTCCCACCCGTTCATCTGCAATCACTTTCAAAAACAAACAATCGCTGGCTTTAACTCTTAGCCCCTTAAAACAGGGAGCAGTCTTTCCATGGTCAACCTCCGTGCCACTCAAGCTACACAAGGGTTTAGCTACCTAATCAACAGCATCACGTTACTTTACGTGACATAAGGACCCGATAAGGAACAGCATGAAACAAAATAATTGCATCTGAAAATTCAGTAGACAAACTGCTTCACAAGTATGAATTCACGCTCAATGCCATGGCTTCTTTACAACACGTGTGCTGCTGTTGCGTGAGACCTCGGGACTCCCAGTAATCTGGAGACAAAAGTGACATTTCCTGAAGGGCCCAAATAGGACCTCATCACCTGAGAGACAGGTGAACTGGGAGGAGATGGGCCTGAGCCCAGACTCTGCTTCTGTCCTTTGCAAGATTATAAAGCCATCAAAAGGCTTTTAGGTCACTACAGAACAGCCGTTCTCTGCTCACACTTCCAATTTTTCATTCAAAGACTCCACCAGAGTACCAGAGCCACCACAATAGAGGGTTCAGTCGGAAATGAGACCATCAAAGGAATGGTTTAAGCACATTTATTTTTGTTTCCACCCCAAATGCCTTTAATTGCGTGGTTAAATAATCATCGCTGCACACAGTTATTCGAGAAACCATTCTTGTCCCTTTGTAAGACGGTAACGAGGAAGCGAAATAGGGACATGTGGAGAAACAGTGGTGATGCATACTTTAGAAAACAATCCTTTCTCCAGGTTAAGGGGTATGGGACACATGGGGACTGTGCTGGCTGGCGGAGACAGCAGGCCCCCTCAGAAGACGAGCCTGAGCGATAAGCCCCCTGATGTCTTCCCTGCCGTCGGGAGCCTGCTGTCCATGGCTGTGGTCAACAGTGTCGTAAAGAAGAGGTAACGTGAGCCCCGAATAAAGAATGTACTTCTCCTGATAAAACTCTCAGAGAGGGCTAAGATGTCCCAGCTCCCACTCCCAGCCCATTTACCTAAATTACTTTCAGTGTAAAAGAGTGTAATAAAAGGCTGTTGTAAGTACGACTCACCCGTGTCACGGGGGAAGCAAGCTTCTATTACAACTCCATCCTGGGCTTTGCCCCAGGGCTATAAGGACAGGGATGGTGCTCCCTCCCCCGCAAGGCCAGGCAGTCTCCCCTGGACAGATGTGTACTCAGAACACCCGCAGCATGCAGATGCTCCTTTACACAGCATACGTGACAGCAAACAGGTCTCACTGTGACACCCAAACCTCCGGGTCTTCCCTCCAGCACACCTGCGCTAGGTCCAAACACGCCACTTTGCACGGAGCCAAGTGAAAGCCGTCTGCTTGTCTTTCAGCCTCGTGAGAAGGCATCTCTGTGTCCTGACATTCCTTCCACAGAGAGTTTAACATCACTCATGGACTGCAGATTCCGTGCCTGTCCTGACAGACGTGCATGAAGACGGTAAGCAGGCCCCAGATGTGCTACAGGAGTACAGAAATCCGTGTGGCCCGTCTCATCACCTGCCCAAGTCAGTGTGCTACACGCAACGGGAAAATCTCAACTCAACAAACACGCGGGTGTCACTGCTCTCGTCTCTAGGTCTTGGGGCCCCCTAGGGTGCACTGGGGTCCCATCCACCATCAATCCAGCAGTCCTTGGATAATGTGTTGGCTTTTGTGTGCGCCTTAGATGACTTTGCTAACGCCTTCTACATGTTACATGTGAGTGCATAAACGAGGAACTCGGTCAGGTCTCACAGAGCTGACAACACGGTGCCCTGCCCACCATCGCTGACTCCACTTCATGACACGGAGTGACCTGGTGCACAATTTCTCCACCACCAATTAAACTACAAAAACCTCTCGTGTCTCGAGTCACGCTGGCGCCAACTTCAAATTCCCGGCTGTGGGCCTTGGCTGCTACCTGGAAATCCCGGGATCTCCGTGCCTTCCTGCCTTCCTCTGACACAGCGGCTTCCCGCCCGACACCTCTGCCCTGGAGCCCTCCCCCAGGAAGTTCCCTGCCACGGCACCCAGGGTCACCCCCACTCACACTGTCTACACCCTCATTTCTAGTTCAGATCTGTCTCAGGTTGCAAATCAATTCAAACCAGATGTATCACGTAGATTCTTATAAGCACCTCACATTAATATGCCTAAAACTGAAGCATTACCCCCAAAGGTGCCCCCCAGCTCCAAACAGGGCCCAGTCACCCAGCCCTGCGCCCCAGAGCTCCGTCAAGTTCACACACGTCCCCCTGACCCCAGCTGCTGTGTCCACCAGGCATCCAGCACAGCCACCCTCCTCACAGCACCATCACCAACCTCCAACGTCGCCTCTGATGCTCATTTTCATCATTGACAACATAGTGGCTTTCAGAACCAAACAAGTCCGAGCACGTCCCACACCCGTGAAAAGACATTTAAAGCATACTTAAGGGGTGCCTGGGTGGCTCAGTTGGTTAAGCGTCCGACTTTGGCTCAAGTCATGATCTCAAGGTTCATGAGTTCAAGACCCACGTTGCGCTCTGTGGTAACAGCTCAGAGCCTGGAGCCTGCCTCGGATTCTGTGTCTTCCTCTCTTCTCTCCCCTCCCCCACCTGTGCACGCATGTGCGTGTGTGTGCTCTCTCTCTCCTAACATAAAAATAAGTAAATTAAAAAAAATAAATAAAACATAATTAAAATATAAATACTTGTGTTTTTATGATTGACCTACAAATAATCGCAAAAGCAAAGCAACATTTGCACCGAGGTCCAAAAAATACATAAACACAAGCATCTCCCAGTGAATGCATTTAAAAAAAAGCAGGCAGTTTCCTGCACAAAATCTGGAATGAGGTGTCTCTCCTGTGGCTGATCACCCCTAACTCCTTGCTGCCCTCTACAGGTGCCTGAGGAACACAGAGTCTCATGAAACACCCTGCCCCAGGCTCCAGAAGGACTGGACGGCGTGCTGTGGGGGCATCTTCAGCGGGAGGCACCTTCGACAGCATGCAGGGTCGTTAAAAATTACACCAAGTTTGTTTTTTTTAAAAGTACCCTAAAACAGTTTCTTCACAATTGCAAACCACCTCCTTCAACCTGCATTGATAACTGACACTACTATACTTAAAAGTGACTATCAAATTACCCATCTGATTAATTTCTCAAGGCTAAGGCTTCAAAGAACGTTGGGGAGAATCAGGATTTCTCCTGCCTCCTGTGTTCGGAATCTCTACTCACCACAAAGGGCCTCCTGCAAACGCCATCTACTATCACCACGTCACCAGGCAGGCAGCAGTGACACCTGAACAGGTATCCACCCCCACAGGGGGCAGCACTGGTAAGTGCATTACACAGACCTGGAAGTAAGCACCTGTCGACATCCCTCCCCCCATGAGGAAACTGAGGCAGGAGACAAGGAAGTCAGCTGTGGCCACAGCCTGGTGCTGAGGGACTGCGCACAAACCCGGGCAATGCTGCCCAGCAAATTTCCGGCATTGAGAGCTGTTAATAAATGTGTAATTATTGAGGAGTACCTACTCATCTGCGTATACAAAAATGATACACACAAAGAGAACCTCTAAGGAGAAAAATGCCTACTCGTTTTTTAAGTTATCATTTCTGCAGGTCTGGAACACTGTCGATCATCAGATGAACCATTACTGTATTAATCACCAAGAAAGAGAAACTACTGCCAATTAAATTGGCAGAATGCCACAGCAGTCCTGTGGTGACAGGTCTCCCCCAAGGACCCCACCCCCTCTCCCACCTCCACCACCTTCAATTTCATTTCTTACAAGGACCAAGAAGGAGATCATTTTAATACCACCCTCTGGGGAGGGAGGGACCTCCATTCACTCTCTTCCCTCAACACACAAAGGTTGAGAAGCATACAAGCTCATTTGGGCACCTGGGTGGCTCAGCCGGTTAAGCATCCAACTTCAGCTCAGGTCATGATCTCATGGTTCATGGGTTCAAGCCCTGCATCAGGCTCTGTGCTGACAACTCAGAGCCTGGAGCCTGCTTCAGATTCTGTGTCTCCCTCTCTCTCTGCCCCTCCCCTGTTCACACTCTCTCTCTCTCTCTTTTGCAAAAATAAACATTAAAATTTTTTTTTTAATTACAAGCTCATTTGACTGTATTTATCTATTTCATTTTGTTAGATATTACTTGAAACACAAATGGAGTTGCCATTAATTGTGATACTTTTTACATTAATTGAATCCAACAACAAAAAATCTCCATACCACTAGAACCAAATCTTTAAATGATTTTGGGATCAACAATTGCCTTCTGTCCAGCTGAATGACAGATATATAAAAACAGGCATAAACATCTTGGTAGACACTATCAAGAACTCCTGTACTAAGCAAATCATTTTCTTTTTGTGTGGTTGGTTTTTTAAGTTTGTTTTTTGTTCTTTTTTTTTTTAAGTAATCTTTACACCCAACACGGATGGGGCTTGAACCCACAACCCCGAGATCAAGAGTCACATGCTCCACTGGGCCAGCCAGGTGCCCCCTAAGCAAATCGTTTTCAAGTGTAACTATTTACTCTAAAAAACTTACTTTAATAAATATTATTAAAGTATCTGGGATAACAATCAGTGATACTGTTCGCATGGACCAAGACAGCTCCACACACCACACATATATGCAAATCTCCAAAGGTGCTCCCAGAAGCACTTTCTGTAATCTTCTATAGTTCTGCCTCAGATTTATGACCGGCAAGATGTTTCTAGATTTGTTGTGTTAACAAGACTAACTAGCTGGGTGATTTCTGCTCATTAAGTTGACTGGACAGCAACAACTTTAAAATACTCCTTATAAATAAAAGTAAGAACATTACACCCCAACAGAGACATGAGCAAAAAACCAGTTTCCTAAAAGAAACACAATGACCAAGAAAGAAAGTGTTTAGTCATCAATAATTTAAAAAGCATTAAATTAATTAAAACAAACTTCCATCTTCCCCTCTCGAATTGAGGATTTGTTTGAACACAACACCCAACAGCAGCCAGCTAACAGGAACGCACACAGCCGCCAGAGGACTGTGCCCCTCGAGATGCACCTCAACCTGGTGCCTGGCTCCTCAAGTCATGTGACCATACGCGCCCACAGCTGAACTATCAGGACCGCTATTCATGAATGTGAAGTAAACTAAAATCTATCCCTGCTAACCCAGCTGTTCCTTCCCTCAGTTACCTAAAGAAATAGCCAGAGGCATATAATACAAGCAAATGGCGTTATTTACGTTAGTGGGAAAAAGTACAACTAAAGGGAAGAAAGATCGAATGGTATATTCACACGAGGCAAATGTTGCTATTAAAAAGATTGTAGGAGAAGCTTCAGTGACAAGGAAAGGGTCAGTGAAGTAAGCTAACGCTAAGCTCTCCGAGATAGCACCGGTTATGTTAAAGTTATTGATTTTATAAAAGAGAAGGTCTATTTTTTCCCACACTACCTTCAAGTAGAAAACAAAGCTCGCTGATTATTCAATACAAGAGAACAGCAAATTCATTCGGACACTGGTGAGGTGATATTCAAACCACGAGCTAATACTTAGAACTGTCACAGAGCTCAGACTTCCCAGGGCTAAAAATAACAGACGCTTATTCTGAAACAGGGTGACAAGAACAAAGCGTCTGCCCTGCCTGGAGAGGACCTGAGTCGGGCACAGAGAGGTGACACCTGGGCACACACACGCGGCAGTGCCAGGCAGCCCCAGAGAAGGCACGCGGCCGGCAAAAGGGTCAACCCACCAGGGCGCACCCAACAGACTGTGTGAGTCACCCCGAGACACAGCACGAGGTCGTGACACCAGGGGACGAGAGACAGGTGCAGAGCCAGGACACAGGCAGGCCCTCTGAGTGACTGACGCCTCCTTCTGCCTCCTTCACAAAGAGCCAGCCGGCGAGGCAGCGCACAGGTACTAGAAATAGCTGAAGGCAATAACTCCTGTCCACAACCATTATGGTATTGACAAGAAAACGTTCCCTCTCACGTCCTTCTCGGCTACATCAGAGGGTCCTTATTATCAACCTTCTATGAAGTGAGTCCAGAGGAAGCCAGGCCAGGAGCATAATCAGAACATCCTGATGCCCCTGGAAAAGGCCTGCTGTGTATACAGAAAGCAGGGACGCCCAGTAAAAACTGGCCACTCTGTCCACACAGTCGGGTACCCTCCAGGCCCCCGGCTTCCGGGGTGTCATTATCCTGGGACTTTGGGAGCTGCTCAAGGATCAGCCTTGATCTAGCAATCACGCAAAGGTTACACCTTTCTTCAGGCAACAGCTCCTTCTTCAATAATCACTTTCACCAAAGGGTTAAGAATCGCTCAGTGCTGTTTTTCCTTGGAGACACATTGTTGAAATACTTTCTCAAAGGTTTTGACCAAATGAATTTCAATACGAAAATTTCAAAATTATCGGTAACTACAGTTACTCAGTATTGGTAACATTAAAATAAACCCATCTAAATTTTACCACAGCTTTTAATTGTAAAATAATATAAAAAATTTTCATGTCACGGTTTATGAACCAGAATAAACATTAAAGTGATTCCCAAACAGACTTTAATCAAAACAATAAGTGAATTTTAAATGAGACAGTGGTTTGTTAAATAGCTTTCCTTCCTGTAAAATAAATAAACATAGCTTTCCTTCCTTAAAAATTAAAAAAAAAAAAAGTCCAGACATGAACAGCAGAGTGAGAACAAACGTAATTCTGAAAGAAATCTCGTGGTCTGAAAAAATCTAACTGGATTCAATTTTCTTTCTGATTTGCACCAAGTCAGGATGAGCAGTATCACAGATGAGCCTCCCACAGAAGCCCGCTCCAGAAGCACGGGGACGCGGGGCTGGCAGGGGAGCGGCCCCAACCTCCCCGGGCAGGTTTACCTGGCATGTTCCTCAGGAGCTTGGCATTGCACATGTGTCCCTTGCGGATGTCCGTGAGGATGTACTCCATCCGCTTTGCCCTCCAGAGGAAGTTAAACACCCTGAGGTAGTGGCTCATGCACTCTCGCGTGAACACCTGCGAAAAAAGGCACAGGACAGGCTGACAGCGCTCTGACCTACGGTGACCTAGGGACCCTCCTGTGACAACACAGCCTTTCTGACGCATCTTTTTTTTTTAAGGCAAAAGAAGCCAGAGAACACACAATCAACTCTAATAAATCCAAGCATTACATAGGCAACTAATATAACACGTTTTAGGAAAGTATCATCAAATACAACCACGGTGACGACCTGTGCGCTAAGTAGTACGTGGGGCAAACTCACAAGGATAGAAGCAGATATTTTGGTACCAATTTTACAAACTGAAAGACAGAGGCCTAAGGTCACAGAGCTAGTAAACAGTTTCTCAGGACTTTTAAATGCTGCCTAAACCCAGTCAAAATGTGGGCTCTTAACCCCAACGTCAACCGTGTAGCAGTGTCCTCCGCCCCAACCACCCGGACAGACACATGAGGCTGCTACATCTCAAGCCAGGTGGGCCTAGGAGAGTCTCCTGTCTGTCAAGAGGCCTCCGGGTTATCTTAACACAGGTATTTACTGCCTGTGGAGCCACTTCACTGCAAACAGACGGACGGCGGTCTCATACCCTGGGAGGATGGACCTATGGGCAGGGGCTGCGAGAGCTTCCCTCCCACGGGGGCCACACTTAGCAAATAAGAACACAAAACACCTGGTTAAGAACGAATGTCAGATGAACCACAAAACATCGTCTAGGAAGTCTGTCCCGTGTGTACAGTAACAGGGTTTTCTGCAGACAGCGGCCAAACACATCTCGCACACCAACGTGTGCACAACAGACGTGGGTACGTTTACTTTTCCCAGTCCCTCGAGCAAGGATGCATTTCCCTGAGTCTGCGGCCCTCTCCCTGCAGTACAGAGAACTGGAAACAACCCTCCCTGGGGCCTCGGCTCCCAGCAGCTCTGCGCTGTGCATCCAGAGCCAGGCTGGGCCCTGCATCACTGGTTTCTCACCCTGGAGCCCAGCCTCATTCACGCCCCGGGGCCATTCCTCATATCACTCCCAGACTGCTCCACACTCTCCTCTGGCCCAGACCCCACCTGGCCCTCAAGGACAAAGGCCACACACCCTTCCCTGGCCTCACCAATGTCCCTCTTCTCCAGACAGGACATTTATCACTGGACCCCTACAATCTGAGCATTTAGCTGTAGACTGCTTTACCTTTGTCTTCTTATTTTTGTGTATTCTTGGCTCATGTGTTATAAGGACTATCTGTTTATTCTTCTGTATGCCTTTTGTGCCAGTATTCAGCAGTGCTCAGTACTGACTGATGACTGTATGTGTCTATACTGGACTGGCTAGGAACTGCTCTGAATGGACTCTGAGACCAGTTAGGACTGTTTTGGGGATTACGTACTTTGCTGTGCTGACCACACTATAGTTGTGTCTGCAACTATAGAAATAAGGGGTGACTGGATTAAATAATTTTACAAATCAACCACAGAAACCCTTGCTATACAAACGCTGCCTTGTAGAGATCCTTTCAGTGCTGGCCTCCCAGAGCGCATTTCACGTGACCCAATTTACAAACATAGTTTAATCAGGATTTGTTAGGAACAGGCACTGTTTCAGAGAGACACTCCTATATCCCACGGCGTTTACATGGGGAGATAACCCACGTTTAGTTTTGCCGTGTGCATCGTCTTTTGGTTCACTGTCTGTGCACCAGGAAGTTTAGCAGAATACAAAATAAGCTTCTGATACGATATAAGCATACGTAATAAATACAAAATAAGCATCTCACCTAACACCCTGGAGACCAAGTCAATGGATTTTATCCTGCCCAAGATCCCAGTGAGAAGATCACAGATAACCTCTCCACATCCTCCTTCACAGAATTTACAAGAAGCTAAAATTATACTATATTATATAAGATGAAATTATGTGACTAATATATGTACTCACTATAATTAAATTATACACAAAACTGGCAATCTCAATTAACGAGAATAGAAAGGGAATGGAGATAATACTGTAAATTTAATAGGGAAGAAGCAGAAAATCCATTTTCTTCCAAAATTCGACTCTGGAAGTGTATTTTTAAATAAAAGATTCCATTTAGCTAAAAATATAACCACCTGGGACATCAGCAAACCCCAGAACTGGAATAGCAAAACCAGACGTGCAAGACCCCATCCCCCACATCCTGCGGCAGTCACAGGGCCCTGCGCCCACCCAGTGCGGCCTCCCAGGCACACCCTCCACCTGCTGGAATTGGCAGGTAAGTTAACACTTGTTAGCCATAGACAGAGATCCACCCCAAAGTTGTTTTTTAAATAAATCTAGGATATAAATGTCTCTTGACCCTCTCGATTAGAGCTTACAAAAAGCTAAAATTTAAAAAATATACTGCATAACCGATTGTTTATATACAAGGTGTGCAATG
Source organism: Panthera uncia (assembly GCF_023721935.1). Taxonomy (NCBI): domain Eukaryota; kingdom Metazoa; phylum Chordata; class Mammalia; order Carnivora; family Felidae; genus Panthera; species Panthera uncia. The sequence goes on from NW_026057576.1 coordinate 78,727,398, forward strand.
TTTAACTTTGTATGCTTCGTGAGTCTACACTATTGTGAAATAATTAACTGCATGTATGAGTACGTTCAATTTGTCTAACATTCGAGGCACTCACGTTCTAGGAAATAAACACAAGGGCCTCTACTCTGGCATCTGTGGCAAAATGATATGAACGTAGTCAATATTAACAAAGCAGACAATACAAAAGTTTCTGATTTAAATAATAATGTACACAACAGGATATTTTAACAAGTAAGTACTGGAAACTAGGATATAAGTCAAAGAAGAAAAAACTAATTTGAATATGACAAAAAATCAAATTTAAGAGCAGTTATGCATTTAAAATACAGTAGCTCTGATCTGGTACAGCTTAAACACTAGGAATATGTGTGAAACACGCGCACCAGGAGCTTCCGGCTCACAGCAGACACAAGAGCCACAGGTCCCAGGTACGGCTGCTGCCCCAAAGTGCGAGGCAGCCGCGCTGGTGCACCCTGGCAGGGCTGTGACTTACACCCGGAGATGTGGGAACGGCCATGGAGTCACACTCTGCAAGGACCGTCAAGGAGGATTTTCACAGCCAAACTACATTACTTCTTAACAAAATATTTTTCCCAATAACTAAAAGAAACGCATGTTCTCCTTCAGTATTTCAGATATCAAACGACTGACATCACTCCAAAGAATCGTCCTGGTCAAGGAGAACTGACTCCAAGCTGAAGAGAAAGTGGGCACTTAAGGCAGGGCATTTGGGCCGCAGACAGCACGCAGAGGAGCCAGCCTCTCAGTCTGGGAACTCCGGGAGGAACCGGTACTTTGCTCCAAGCAGCACCAGCACCATGGACAGCAGCACCAGCACCAAGGACAGCAGCAGCATGGGCTGCTCCTTGGGTCCCAGGGAACACTGAAGGTCAGACTTCATCTAAGTAGCGTAAGTGTGACCTCTACAATGCACGTCCTAGTCTCTCTCCGTCTGTTCTGAATTCGCTACTGTGGTCTAAGGATTATGGGGTCCAACGAGCACTCCATTTACTACATGACTGCTGAACCCTATCACGGAGCAAAGGGTATTTGTAGGAATTCATAAAATACTAGAGCATTTCAGCACTCGTTAATGATTATCTAAGCCACACAGAATTGTGGCTTAGGTATTCCTTCAGTGGGTCTGACCAGAGGTCAAGTGATGGCCTTCAGTAGAAGCTCTGAGAGAAGAGAGCTCATTCTGAAACAACAAAACAGCAAGCTGAAGGGCTGCAGCAACCATAAAAAAGCCCAGCATGGCCTTACCGTGGCAATTGGCCCATCGACGTGGTAGTCCAGGCTGAAAACGTCCCACCCGGTGTCACCTGGAGAGACCTGGGGACAGAAACAAACACTGCAGGCCTTCCCACCAGTGCTGCACTTAGTGCCAAAGAATCTCTCATCAAAGAAAAGGCAGTAAAATAAAGCCCAATTTTTGAAAAGCATTCAATACTTGTGAGTGTTAGCTATAGGAGAGCAGAGATCTGTTTGTCAACCTCTGTACCCTCGGCATTTAAACCATGGGCACAGAGGAGATGCTCTAAGGATACTGTGAAATGAATGGTGTGTTGTGGGGTTTTATTCAATGTTTATTTATTTTATTTTTATTTCTTTAAAGATTTTTTTTTAAATGTTTATTTTTGACAGAGAGACAAAGCATGAGTGGGGAAGGGGCAGACAGACAGAGAGGGAGACACAGAATCCGAAGCAGGCCCCAGGCTCTGAGCTGTCAGCACAGAGCCTGATGCAGGGCTCAAACCCACAAACTGTGAGATCGTGACATGAGCTGAGATTAAGAGTTGGTCGCTTAACAGACTGAGCCACCCAGGTGCTCTTATAATGTATTTTGAATAAATACCATAAAATCAGTCTAAAATTCGTCACCAGTTTATGACAAGAACTCACTGCCTCAGATGTCCTGAATCCCTTATAAGTCAACATTTAGGGGTGCCTAGGTGGCTCAGTTGGTTAAGCATCTGACTTTGGCTCAGGTCATGATCTCACGGTTCGTGGGTTCGAGCCCCTCGTCGGGCTCTGTGCTGACAGCTCGGAGCCTGGAGCCTGTTCAGATTCTGTGTCTCCCTCTCTCTCTGCCCCTCCCTCACTCGTGCTCTGATTCTCTCTCTGAAAAATGAATAAACATTAAAAAAAAAACAACAAGAGTCAACATTTTAAAAAAGCCAACAAGCCCTACTAATGGTCCTTCATCATAGCTAAGCAAACAGTGTGTGATGTTTCTGACACTCATTCCCCTAAGAAAACTCACCGTCTATCAAACTGAAACTAAATACATCTATTTTTGATGAATATTACTGTTACGTGCCATCCCTGTGCCTCCTGCAACATTACCATTAACAGGAGACAAGATTCACTCCACAACGTGCTACCGAGCGCCGGGCTGAGCGCTGCGTGTTCTCCGTCTGCGGCCCTGTGGGGACTTTGCACAGGGAGCAGACGGAGAAGCCCAGTGCAATTTAGAGATGTAGCCCTTGTTGAAGACCAACGAGCAGCACAGTGCAGGCTCAGGCCAGCCAGCCTTCCGGCAACGACTCCCACCCGGCAGGCTAGACAAGATGCACACCACACACCACACACCAGAACGCTGGCGAGAGTGCTGGCCCGGGGAGCTCACGGCCTGAGCAGAACCAGGGCCACAGTACCTCCAGCAGCCTCACATCCAGTCTCTTGAGGATCTCAGGGCTGTCAAACTGGGCGTTGGTGGCTCTGACGGCAGTTTCAAGAATTCCAGTCAAGTTGTGTTGATACAAAGTCGTAGCTGGACGGACAAGTTCTGGTCTTAACAGATTTTGTAAAAATAAAAGATGTTACTTGAATTCTTAAAGAGCTTTGCAAAAACTTAAAATTGTAGAAAGAGTTGAAATTATAAAAACTAAAAAGACAAACCACTACAACATAGAAACAAAAGTTTCACAAAACTAACTGTAAACAGGATTTCACCAAGTCTTTTGGGGAATAAAACATTTCTTTAAGTCTCAAAAAAATTAATTTTGATTCTGCTTAAATTGAAAATACTTAACATATGCCATACACATTAACAAATCAAGTTTTCAACTTAAGTCTGGCCTACAGAAACGGGAACTACTGGAATTTTCTGCACAGACCCAATGGGTAGAGAGGTCTTTGTTAAATCAAAACAACTAGATACACAGACGTCATGATTCTAGAAGCTAAAAATTGCCGCGTTATCAGCAAACACTTCTCTGGGGTTACTCATGTCCAGGTTGCTAAACAGAAAGCTAACGTTACCGGGCAAGAACCGGCCAGGTTACCAACACAGCCTGACGGCGAGGGGAAGTGCAGGAAAGGGGCCACCCAGTGCAAACAAGCCGCTGCGTGTGAGCACTAGGTTGGAGTGCACCACCTGAGGGCCACAGCCAACACCCCGTGTGACACACAGGACCAGTCGGTACAAGAGCAAATCCTAGGAGTTCCCATCAAAAGGAGAAAAGGGGTTTCTTTCCTTTTTTTCTTTTCTTTGTGTCTACGTGAGAAAATGGATGCTAGCTGAACCTGCTGTGGTCACCATTTCACAACACATGGAATCAAGCCATCGTGCTGTACACCTTACACTCACACAGTGATCTAGGTCAACTATTGCTCAATACACTGGGGGAAAAGCCTGCCCATCACCCCCAGGCGTGCACATAAGCTGTGCGGCTCCAGGTCTTCGTGGCAGCAAAACGTGGGGCAGAGACCGATGAAGAGGGACCATGACATCATCACTCAGAGAAGTCTGAGGCTAGCTGGAGACCAGGGACATCCCCCACTTTAAAGCCACAAACTTCAAACATGTCTTCAAGAAACAAATCTTCTGATTACGAGATGCTCTAAATATCAAAACCGCGCATAAGGCAAACACGTTAAATCAGCCACACGACCTGGTCTGTAGCATGACAGGCACCCCTGCGTTTGGCCTCACCTGTAAACCGCGAGAGCTGCCTTGCCCACCTTGACCTGCACAGCTGCACCCTGGGCCAGCTCCCCCCACATGCTCACGGGAACCCCCATTTAGGCCAATGGCATCTCCCTCCAAACACTCCTGCCCGCCCATGCTTCCGGCAGGCGCTAGGCTGGAGACCAGGACTGAGCTCACCAGAGGCCCCTTCCCTGCTCAGGGTCCAGACGGGACACTTCCACAAGTACGTGTGCTCAGTTCACAATTCACCAACCCCTTCTCAAGCTGACGACACAGTCACCCACCCAGCACAAGCACGTAGAAGGTCACTGACAGCTATGTGTGCCCTTTCATGCGGAAGATGGGCTCTGGGGCAGAGGAGGGACCGCAGGGGCCTGTGTCTGGACTAGGGGCCTCATTAGAAACGCACGTTCCTGGCCCCACCCCCGAGGGACCAAGCCCCTCTGTGGGCAGGCCCAGGGTTCACCTCAGCCAGCTCCCTCGGCAACTCCGAGGCACAGTGACATCTCAGGACCAGGCCACCAAAACCACCCCTTGATCACACAGGTAAGACTGGAAGGCCACACACTCTTTCAAGTGTTCCAAAGGGAACATCAAAAAGTGCCAATCTCCATTTCTCAGTGCCTGAGTGGACATCACCCGCGCTCTGGCTAGGAGCCTGGCTGCACCCGAGGTCGGTGTGTCTAGAGCCCAGACAGACACCCTGCTGAGGGGCTGGAAGAGTCTCCACAGAGGCCAGGGAGGGACCCACATCTAATTCTGGGACAAAAGGTGCCATGAAAAATGTCACAGAACAAAATGAAAAGAGTAGTAATTTTGTTTTATAGGTTTTTTTCCCCCAAGGAACAATTTAAAATTCATAATATGGAAAAAGTTGTTTGAAATACACAATTTTTGAACTTGTTTGAAACTGGCACTAAGTGTGATCACACTGCACACACCTCGGACATGGGACTGTCAGTGCCAGGGTGTCCACAAGGCCCACAGGCTTGTGAGAAAGGTACAGAATATGAGAAAACAAACAGACTTCAATGTGACAATCTTGGTTTCATCAAAAAATTTTCCAAAAAAATTTCAGATTTCATCTTACCGATATGTTCTCTAAGAACTCAGCCAATTTCCCCTAATGGCATTTATTCTTTAAAACAAGAACTGTTAAGACTCCTCATGTTGCAATCTACTGTGTATTTAAAAGATCCAAAGAGTGTTCTTACTTGAGCAAGTCCATTAAGTGCCTGATGAAGTCCCCTTGGCCAAGGAGCAGGTAGCGCCTCACAGCCTGCATGTGGTCCAGCAAGCTGTACTTTTTGTTAAGAACGTCCAACAGGTACTTGCTGGTCTCAAAGTAAGCAGCATCAATTTTCCCCCGAAACGCATTCTCCAAATCTGTGAACAAATCTGCAGCTGTAGGGAACAAAACGAGAGCATATACGTACATAACTTGTATTTCAATAAAGATAAAACTACCAGCTCCACGCACAAACGTCACCGCCTACACCCACAAACAGCCCTGGCAACAGACCCAATGGGCCGGGTGCGCAGGAAGGCGAATGAGCCCGAGCCCAAGAAACCCAAGAAACCCAAGAAACCAAAAAGGCCGCCATCTGCTGGACGCACAGTGGACGCCCGAGCTCTGACCTATGAGAGGCCCCAACAACAGTCCGTCCTGTCCTAGACCTGAAGGTCAAGTCACTTTCAACAACACAACTAACTCAACACCTCACGGAGACACCGAGGTGAAGAAGGCAGCACAGGGAGGGTCAGTGTTGAACTGCCCGCACGGTCTCAAGAATGAACAAGAAGGTGCCCACAGTGAGCAAGCTCTGGGAACTGCTGGCCTCAGGGTGAAACACAAGAAATGACACACGTTGGCGAGGATGCGAAGAAAAGGGACCCTCGTGCACTGCTGGTGGGAATGCAAACTGGTGCAGCCACTGTGGAAATCAGTGTGGAGGCTCCTCAAAAAGTTAGAAGCAGAACCACCATATGATCAAGCAACTGTACTTGGTATTTCCGCAAAGAAAATGCAAACACTAATTCAAAAAGATACCCGCACCCCCACGCTCACCGCACGTTATTTATGATACACAAGATACGGGAGCAGCCCGAGTGTCCGTCGACGACTGAACGGTCGAGAGGTGGTGTGCACACACAGTGGGCTATCATTTACCTGGAGAAAGGTTATTCTGCTATTGTGGCAACATGGGCGGACCTGGGAGGGTTACGCTAAGTGAAAGAAGGCAGACACAGATACCGTACGGTATCACTTATGTGTGGACTCTAAAGTAGTCAAAGTCAGAGAAGCAGGGAGTAGACTGGTGGTTGCAGGGCCGGAGGGGAGGAGAAAGCAGTGAAAGGGTACAAAGTCTGGGTTCTGCAAGCTAGAGTTGCCGGGACGACCATGGAGCGCAGTGCCTGTGGCTAACTCCACGGTATCACATATTTACAGCATGTTATCTATACTCGTTTACCACTCTCTATGTTTGATTATTTAGTATTTCATTTCCTTGTACATTTTCATCTTCATACCTAGAGTTTAAGTTCACGAAAGGCACAGTCATTCTCATGAAGAGTAAGTCATGTCATGTCGCCTGTAGCCGACACCGCGAACGGAGTCAGAACGACAACATGAACAGCAAACAGCCAGGAGGGAAAGCTGCACACATCAAGTCGGCCGCACACAAAACACTGTGGAATTACTTCGGTGGGGTGGGCAGCAGATGGGAAAAATGGAAGCGAGGGCAGCAGCGAACAAGGGGACCATAGGACATCTCACACAGGCAGTCATTTCACCCAGCACTTCCCCTGCTAACTTCTGAATAAGCCTCTTTGTGTTACATGTGGCCACCAGTAGAAACATTTTTCCTTTATTTTCTGATTTTGGCATAACTGTCGCTAGATCGTTTTCTTTTTAAAGTAATACAAATTCTAAGAGAGTAAAACAGCTCCACCTAATCCAGGACTTACTGGTGAACTCCACGTAAAAAGAGAAATTCAAACTTTACATAGTAATGTTTTACACACATCACACTAAGTGTGAAGGTATTTCAGATGACAATTCAGAAACTGTCAGTCCTACCGGACGGAAAACACTTCAAGCGACAGCTCTATCGCACCCCCACCACCACCACCACCACCGCCACCACCGCCACTGTACCATCCTGGGGGGAGTCGGCAGACTTGGTCACAGCTATCATCTTTGTAGTGGGTGTCTGGTCATGACAAACCTGGTGCAGGAAATTTATTGATTTTCCGATCAAAAGGACCTAAAAAGGAAAAATATCCTCCAGTTACCATGATGTAAAAATGATTAATCATTCAACTACTATAAATATTCATAAGCAACAAATCTACTATTAATTAAAAATTAAGTAATGGAGGGGCACCTGGGTGGCTCAGCTGGTTAAGCTTTTGGCCCAGGTCACGACCTCATGGTTTCATGAGTTCGAACCCCATGTCGGGCTCTGCGCTGATTAGGACTCTCTTTCTCTCTCTCTCTCTCTCCCCACCTCCCCCGCTCATGCTGTGTCTGTCGTTTCAAAACAAATAAACTTAAAAAAAATTTTTTTAATTGTTTTTTAATTAAGTAGCAAGGACATCTGGGATAGCATCAAGGGAACTGTAGGAACTGAGAAGACTTATTAACAAACACACATTAATCAGTGTATTCAATCAATACATACTTCTGATCCTAAGATGCGATAGAAGAGTTTTGTCACCTGCTGCCCACATGCAGAATTATGACAGCAGAGCCCCAGTCCCCCCCCGGCCTCACCTTCCTGGACTGGTCCATCGTAATAAAGGAGGGGATCATCGATCTCCGTAGAGTGTACTTGTCCTGCCACAGCCGGTCCGTCTTGACGGCTGGATCCGAGGCTACGAAAAACTGAAAGCAGAGGCACGGCCAGGTCAGAAGATGACGCTTACAGCAAACCGCTCGCTGACAGCCACACCGAGGAAGTCACCCTGAAGGAAAGCTCTCCAGAGACGGGAGACTTACCTTCAGAGTAAAACCGTCTTCAAAAGCATTTTGAGCACTGGGTGTTGTATGGAAACCAATTTGACAATAAATTCCATATTAAAAAAAAAAAAAAAAGCATTTTGGATACATCCCTCTGTAAATGGAATCACAGATGTCCCAGACTTTTTAAACCGAGTCTAACAACGCAGGCCTTTTCTCGAGGATTCATGATCTTCACTCTGATCACAATCATCACCTCTGCTGTAGCCTCTGCTGTGCTCTGGCTGGGAGGGCTGCCTCATCTACCATAGTGAAAACCTGCGGGTGTCCAGAGGTGTGGTGCGGCGGTCCCTGTGCTCAGCTGTCCCCTCCTGCCCACGTGCAGCCCTCTGCAGGTTCTCCCCTGCGGAGCCCCCGGTCTAGAACACAGAGGTGCCAGAGCTAATGGACCCTGCTCACGGACTGCTGGCTGCAGGCTGACCTGGGCGTGTGGGTGGCCAGCACCTGCCTGCCTGGCGGCACTGCAGGAAGTGCCTTCCCAAGAACCACCCTGCACAGAAGCTTCTCCCCTGTCCACTGTGCTCCTCACTTTTGCTGATCCCACTGCCCAACCTGACCCTGATGTGAGAAAGGGCACGAGGCCACTCTCATGTTTCAGTCCCATGTCCTTTAAGGTTTTTTTTTGAATTTTTTTAAGTTTATTTATTTTTGAGAAAGAGACAGAGCATGGGATGGGGGAGGGGCAGAGAGAGAAGGGGAGACAAAGAATCCCAAGCAGGCTCTGTACTGACAGGATAGAGCCCAACGCAGGGCTTGAACCCACACACTGCAAGATCATGACCTGAGCTGAAGCTGGATGCTTAACTGACCAAGTCCCCAGGTGCCCCTCAGCCCTATGTCCTAAATACGTTTGGGCTTTTATCTCTATAAACTCAATTTCTAGTAGAACTGCCAAGTCAAAGCAATTTTTAATTTTTAGAGACATGTCAGACTCCCCTTCCCAACCAAACAGGCACGTCCACGGACACTCCCACAAGGAGGATGGCCCCTGTTCTGCATCCTCACTTGTGTTAGACTGTGCTAGTCAGCTGGTGAAGCTGTGGCCACCTGTACTGTTACCATCCTGACACAGGAAGTGGGGCCTGTTTCCGCGATGCTGATGGCCGTTTGCTTTTATTCTCCCGTAAACTGTCTTTTCATCTCCTCAACTGTCTACTGACGCTGTCCTTTTCTCATCAACATATGAAAATTCTGTTATATTAGGGAAAATGACCATCTGTGGATGAAGTATTACTAATTTACTTTCTCCAAGTTAACCATTTGGCACCGTTTACAGTATGTTCCATGTTTTCGCTTTGTTCCACTTCTGTTGTGTAGGTGGATGTCTTCCTTTATGGAAGAAGACTTTCTTGTCTTCCTACGATCTTCCCGCTCCTAGATTACGGACAATTTTCTCTTACTATTCCTGACATGTTACTTTTATTACTTCCATTTTTTCATCCGTCTAGAATTTACCTTGGATATGATGTCGGGGCTAGTGTTTCCTTCTGGAGCATCCTCCCTCTACTGGCTGAGCTAGCACCTTTTATTTAATATGCTATCCTTTTCTCTGAGCTAAAATGCCTCATCAGAAGCTGTCATGATAATTGTATCGATAGATCAGAAAAGGGGAAAGGCGACTAGGTCAAGAGATGGACGAGGTATGTGGTAACATCTTTACTTCCCAGCCTCCAACGGTGACCAGTGGCTTTGTGTTTTATCATCATGAACATGGACTTAAGTGCATCTATGTTTCAGTCCATTAGAGTTATCACCCTCACTGGCACTCCACCACGTTTTCCATTCTGGGATGATGGGAGCCCCTTCAAGCTGGCTGCTGAGTCCTGTAGACTCGACCTGAGGTGTCTTCCTTGCTTCTGGTGTGGAAGATGTGCCAGGCTCATCTTACTCCTTTCTCCTCTAGACCTAGAATCAGCCACTCCTCCAGGGAGGAGAGAAATGGCCCTCAGTACTTAGTAGTATCTTAACACGGAAGCCGGACGGTTTGAGACGCAGCACTGGCCACGTTAAACGTGACAACCTGGCTCCCCCGTGGAACCGTAAGATCCACTTAAGTCGTAACACACTTCTCTAGTGATTCTTACACAAGTTCTAAATCACCAACAGGTGAACAATGCACAACCCAGACTAAGGAAAGTGTGTCCACAGAAACAAAATAGATTTAAAGAATTTTAAAAATATTTTTCGTAATTATATGCCAATGCAAAGTTGATGGTTTCCAGGCAAAACATAAAAAACAAAGAGAGAAAGAGAAAACTTGAAATGAGAAATGTAAAATGCTATCGCTATGGCACAGAACCTACTCAACTTTAAAATAAGGTATCATTCTTGGGGTGCCTGGATGGCTCAGTTGGTTCAGCATCTGACTCTCAATTGAAATCGAGTCAGTTAGTGAGTTCGAGCCCCACTGAGAACATGGAGCCTGCTTGGGATTCTCTCTCTCTCTCTTCCTCTCTCTCTCTGCACCTTCTCCACTCACACACGCGTGTGCTCTCTCTCGCTCTCTCTCTCAAAATAAAAACTTAAAAAAAAAAGGTATCATTCTACGTTATTCTAGACCACAGAAAAATATACAGAACATTTATTTTATGGATCTAGTATAACACTAGCAAAACCTGACAAAAATAATACCAAAATTAGAAACTATAGGCTAATTCCATTTGTAAACATAGATGAAAAAATACAAATAAAATACCATCGTTGTATTACTGGAATAAGGTACTTTTGGTCAGGGCACACCATACTCCCAATACACTTCAAAAAAAATTTTTTTTAAGTTTATTTTTGAGAGAGAGAGACAGCGAGAGCAATCGAGCACATGCACGAGAATGGGGATGAACAGAGACAGAGGGAGACAGAATCCGAAGCAGGCTCCAGGCGCCAAGCTGTCGGCACAAGCCCGACGCGGGGCTCAAACTCACAGACCGCGAGATCATGACCTGAGCCGAAGTCGGATGCTTAACCAACTGAGCCACAGGCGCCCCTGAATACACTCCCAAAGATAAGAGAATGTATAACAAAGTATAAAATAGTATCAGGTAGTCATTAAAAATAAAGTTCATTCTTAATTATTACAAACTCTTCTGGGAATTTGATGAAAAGTACAGATCTTCTTTCCACAAAATAACCCTATTATGTGCTATTCAGGAGTTTCAGAGATCATGCTTTATGAAGCCCTGGGTAGAGAAGAATAAAATTTAACAGCACAAAATTTTCATTACTAAATAACCCCCACTGTATTGGTGAAGCAGGAATGCAAAGTAGTGTGTTTTAGAAATACAGTGAATGAAGGTTGAAATTTAATTATTTCAAATTAAAACAAAAGTAAAAGTTTACAAAATACTATGCATGTACCATATCTGATAGACACATTGAAAAATACACAAGAATATACTATAAAAAATATACACAAAAATATTGGCAGGTTATCTGTTCATGACAGGATTACTAATAAATTTTCTCCTCTGTTTATATGCTCAAAATTTTTTAATTATTCAAACATTTTTAAATCAGAAAAAATATCATTCAAAAGAATTGAGTAATTAAGACCAATGAGAGAACATATGATACCAGCAAAGAAAACTGTGCAGTAACATCACCTTCTCATATCAACCAACAAAAAAAGATTTGTTTTCTGTTCACAGAAATCTACTCCTGAGGGTAAATATTTAAGAGAACAAAATTCTTAATGATGCTAAGGCCTTATTCCATCCCTCTTAAGTCAGGGCTAGATGACAGCCATATATAAGGAGGGACCTGAATAAATGCCAACATGTTTATAACCATGTGGATGAGACCAAGTTTCTTATCTTTACGTACAAACTAGTATTTACTGATCTTTGTATTTTTAGATTTGATTTCTATCCCCCAATTTTAAACACATAACTAATGACTGCTTTGAGGGATAACAGGTCCCACAATCCTGAAGCGATTATCACGTTAAGAGATACTTAAATCACCCAACAGAAACTTGAAAACTGTCACGAGCCCACCAGGAGTCATGCAAAAGGTCGCCCAATCACCGCGCTAGGACCGCCCCATAGCCCCCCACTCAGCAGAGAGGGGCTGGTGTAAATTCTGCTGTTACCAGTTATTCACTTAAACGGAAGAGCTAGTCCCACAAACAACGCACTAATTCGTCCTGACAGATGGAGTGCAGCCGGCTTTGTATCAGTATGTAAGACGATTTAATTTAAAAGATAAAAAGCTCGGACAATTCAGTCATCTTTAGAAATTAGGAAAGCATCACTTCATCTGAGGGCAGAGTAGGGTGCAATCACTCTCCCGGCAAACACTGAGAGGAGTAGGTCCATCCTGGCATTTAATTAAGCCTCTGAAAAACATATAGTTACAGAGGAAAAAAACCAAGGTCAGAACATAATTGCTTGTATTTCACTGATGCATTTTCCACTCAAGGTTCTTTACTTTTCACCATGTGTCAAACACAGAAAGAACGGAGAAAAAAATATAACATAATTGTACCATGATTTCTCATTAACTGTTGGACAAATGCCAAGGCCTCCCTACTAAAAACAGAAATGAAGAGGGTAATTTTCTTAGCAAGCAACGTAGCTTCTAAGAAACAGCCATTATTATACAAAGACCCCAACCCCAAGTGGCAATAGGCAGGCAGCCCCCCAGAGCCCCTGCGCACCCCCCCCCAGAGCCCCTGTGCCCCCCCAGAACCTCTGTGCCCCCCAGAGCCCCTGTGGCCCCCCAGAACCTCTGCGCCCCCCCAAAGCCCCTGTGGCCCCCCTAGAGCCCCTGTGGTCCCCTCCACCCCCCGCCCCTGCGGCCCACCACACCCAGGAAGCCATACGGGCTCCGCACAGGGAACCAGAAAGGTCTCGCACACGGTAGGCAGGAAAATCCCAGCACGTCAGGGGTGAGGCTGGAAGTGACAAAATGCTAACATGATCTTACATGGTACACTTTTAAATTCAGTAATTCTTAGCAAAAATATACAAGAAACAGAACAAGAGAGCTGAAGGCACCCACAGATATTCCCAACAGCAGTCACCACATTATCTCCAGTTCCACCGACCTTCCAGTTCAAGGACATAGATTTTTAGAGCATTTTTAGAGCATTTAAAAAAATTTTTTTTTCAAATTTACTCATTTTTTTGAGACACAGAACAGAGTGTGAGCAGGGGAGGGGCAGAGAGAGAAGGAGACAGAATCCAAAGCAGTCTCCAGGCTCTGGGCTGTCAGCATAGAGCCTGATGTGGAGCTCGAACTCACTGACCGCGAGATCATGACCTGAGCCAAAGTCGGGCACTCAACCGACCGAGCCACCCAGGAACCCTGAGTGTTTTTACAGCATTTAAGTAAACATGTGAAGTCTGGAAATTTTCGGATTCTGAAAGCAAGAAAGCTTACATTTACCTTTTCCTTCCGTGTTTGCTCCCAGATGAAGTCCCTCACCCTTTGAAAAGAATTTTCCAAAAGGCAAAAAATAAAAACAAAGTTGATTAACGTTGAACTACTGGAATAATTTGTTCACCTCAATCACTCAGGGCAGAAAACCCATGGGAACTACTGAAACATGAAAACTCCATGTTTTCATTTGTACTAATTTGTAACCAAATAAAACTACAAACTTCCCCCAAGTGTTGAAAGTACTTAATCACTTACAAAATCTGTAAATTTTTCAAGTGCTCCAACATTTGTCTACCTTTCCATTTCATAACAGAACACAAAACACAAAACACAGTTCCTGCTGGTTGGGCCAAAGGGTCCTATCTTTTTAGAACAATTCACAATAAAATCCCAACTGGTAGGCCCAGAGGCAGTCTTGAATGATTCCATACCAGAGACAGCCAAGCTCAGAGGCTACCTGGGCCTCTAACTCATTCTTGGGTTGCAAATCAGCCAAGCCCAGAGGTAGCTAAGGCAGGACACTGACCACTGCCCAGCAGCAGGAGAGACAGACAAGCCTTTCCAGGGAAAACCTCAGAAAACGTGGAAGGAGCTTCCGGGAAGGACAAACTCGAGCTCTGAATAGCCATCAACAGACAGTAGGACCCCCTGCAATCAGTCAGAGCCTAATGCAGGACAGTCACTGAGCAGTGGACAGCTGGGTCAGAGAGAGAAGGGCCAAGAGCAGGGAAGGTTCTGATCCCACCCCTGACTGGCATCCCCACCCGTCCCGAGGCAGGAGAACTGGAGCTTCAAGTACAAGCTCACACCTACGTTGACTCTACAGAAAACTAGCTCCTGTCCACATTCTTGGGGCCAGGTCACGACTTTTCTTGTAGGTTTTGTTCTAACTGGAGGTTTCCTGACCTGGGGTCCACGGGCCCAGAAGGCAGAAGGGTCTGTAAACGTGGAAGGGAAGGGAATTACACTTTATTGGCACTAACTTCTATCTGAAATTTAACTCTTCCTTCCATCACAAATGCAAACAACAAGCCACAGTACCTGTGACTTTGTCACCAAAAGAAATCACATATTGTCACATGACCTGTTCAAGTGGGTGCACAGATCCAAAACGGCCACTAACCCTTCTTACTGAACGTGTCAATAAAGACATACATCTGTTACCGCATCGCTTATCTAATAGGAAGTCTGGAAACACTACATAAACACACTTCTTTACCAGGGAATTTTTCTGGTGCGCATTTACTCTTCTTGACTGACGATTACGCTTTCCCTCCCCCTCACAGAAAACCCCCTGAGAGACTACTGTACGGACAAGAGCTAGTGTGGACTAAGAAGGCCCTCTGCTCTCGCCTCCCTCTCCTCACCTCAGCCCCTCCGACACACTCCATCTCTGTCCCACTCCAGTCAGGCTGGGGCTGCAGAGAATCACAGGACAGGCCCCCAGGGTCTCGGGCTTCACTGGGCCTCCGAAACATCCTCATGCCCAAGTCACAGTCCACATCACACCTCCTTACGAGGTTCCCAGGGGGCAGCCAAAGGGACTGGAGACTGCAAATGGCCAGGCCTGGTGACAGGTAATCAAGGACCTCCTTACAACCAGCACTGAGGCAGAATCAAGGCTCAGCAAGGGAGGAAAGTTAAATCTTAGGAGCCAGACATGGCTGGCACCCCTTCGCATAATACAGTCACCATTTTAATCATTTTAGAGCGTGAATTCAGCACTTTAACGTTATCCACTACAAGGCTGTGCACCCACCATCACCATCAAATTCCAGAACACCCTCGGCATTTATTTGCAGGAACACCATACCCATCAGGCAATGACCTCCCCACCTCTCTCTCCCCAACCCCTGACAGCACTAACCTTTCCGCCTCTGTGACTTGGCCTATCCTGCACATTTCACATAAATGAAATCCTACAACACGTGAGCTTTTGTGTCTAGCTTATGTCTCTCAGCCTAAGGCTTTTAAGATTCATCCATGCTGTAGCATGCATCAAAATTTCACTCCTTCTTGGGGCTGAATATTCTATTCTGTCACTTGGATAGACCACCCATTAGGTAACAGACACCGGCACTGCTCCCACCTCTTGACCATCTTGATAATGAATGAGGTTTCTGTGACAATCACGTACAAGTTCTACGTGAACGTGTGTCCTCACCTCTCTTGGGCACACACCTGGAACCGCTGGGGGTGCGTGTAACTTTCCAAGAAGCTGCCAGCCCTGTCCCTGAGTGGCCGCACCGCCGTGTCCCCACCAGCACTGTATCAGGGTTCCAAGGTGGCCAAGTCTCCACCAGCACTTGTTATGCTCTGGCCTCTGCTCTGCTCCAATGAGATCCCCATGAGTGTGGTATGACAGCCTCCTGTGGTTTCCACTCATACTTCCCTGATGACTAACGTTGAGACTCTTTTCCGGTGCTCACTGGCCATTGGTGGACTTCCTTTGGTAAAACCTGAGTACCCTGCCTATTTTTCAATTGCAGTGTTTGTCTTTTTGGTCCCGAGTTGTGATAATTCTTTATATGTTCTGGATACTAGACCCTTACCGCATATATGATTTGCAAACACATTCTCCCATTCTGTGTGTTTTTCTTTTGTTATTTATGCTTTTGGTGGCATATCTAATCCATAGTCGCAGAAATTTACACACAGCTTCAGGTGTGGGACCTACTTTGAGTAACTTTTTATACACAGTATGCAGGTGAGGTCCAAATCCTTTCTTTTATGTGTGGACATCCAGCCGTCCCAGAACCACCTGCTGGAAAGACTTTTCTTCCTTCACTGAGTGGTCTTGGAGCCTTGCTGAAAAATCACTCAACAAACATGAGCACGTGTATTTCTGGACTCTCAATCCTGCTCTCGGATCTCTGAGCCCATACTCATGCCAGAAACACACCTGTGATTGCTGTGTCCTGTAACGTGACGTCGGGACGTGTGAGTCCTCCCACTGTGTTCTTCATTTCAAGAGCATGTGGCTTTCCAGGCCCCGTGCACTTCCATGTGACTTTGAGGACCAGTGCTGCCATTTCTGCAACAGAGGCCACGGAATTTTGATGGAGATCACATCCAATGTGAGATCATTTGGAGCAGTGCTGCTACCTTAACAACATCACAGAGGGGCACCTGGGTGGATCAGTCAGTTAAGTATCCGACTTCGGCTCAAGTCATGATCTCACATGGGTCTGTGGATTTGAGCCCTGCATCGGGCTCTGTTGCTGACAGCTCGGAGCCTGGAGCCTGTTCCAGTTCTGTGTTTCCCTCTCTCTCTCTGCCCCTCCCCCGCTTTCTCTCTCTCTTTCTCTCTCTCTCTCTCTCCTTCTCTCAAAAATGAATAAACATTAAAAAAAAAAAATTTGAAAGCACAGTATCACGTCTTCCAAACCATGAACGTGTGGAGCCATCGGTTTATTCAGGTCTGCCTTCATTTCCTTAACAGTTTTATGATTTTCAGTACAATTCTTCCACTTTCTTAGTTTAATTTCTCCCTAAGTATCTGATTTTGACACTGTCATACTTAGAATTGTTAATGTTATTTTGGGATTGTTTATTGCAAGTATATAGAAATAGGACTGATTTTTATGTACTAATCTTGTATCCAGCTAATTTGGCAAGCATGTTTATTAGACTTGGACTGTGAACACTTTAGTTTTCTATGTATAAAATTATGTCATCTATGAAGAGAAGCAGTTTTATCTCCTTTGCAATCTGAGTATCTTTGTTTTTCAACTGCTCCCTTGTCTAACTGCCCTGATGAGAGCTTCCAGCTCCCAGTGCAACCCTGAGCAGGATGGGGAAAATGGACCTGCTGTCTGTTCCTGAGCTGGGGACAGAGTGTACACCCTTTCACCATTGCAACGTTACCTGTTAGCGCTTCATATACGCCCTTTATCAGGCAAGGAGGCTCCTTTCTATTCCTTCGGTGAGTGTTCTGATCACGAAAGAGTGTTGAGTTTCATCAAATGCTATTTCTGCATCGCCTGAGATGATTGTATGTTTTTCCCTCGTTTGAACAGTGTGGTGTATTACATCACTTTCCTTATGCTGTAACCACCCCTGCGTTCTTGGGAGAAATCTCGCTTGGTCATGGTGTACAGTCCGTTTAACTTCTAATCCATTTTTTAGTGCTTTATGAGGATTTCTACATCTATATTCATAAAAGATACTGTTCTGTAGTCTTTTTGTGTTGTTGTCTGGCTTTGGGATCAGAATAATATGAGCCTCATAAAATGTGTAAAAACAAGTATTCTTTCCTCAGTTTCCTAGAAGAGTTTGAAAAGAACAAGTGCTAACTTTATATATTTGGTAGAATTCACCAGTGAAGCCATCTAGTCCTGGGCTCTTTACTGGAAAGCTTGAGATTATGGACTCACTTCACGAGTTACAGGCCTATTCCAAATTCCTACTGCTCCGAGACTCTGTGTCAACAGTCGGCATTTCTAGGAGGTCTCAGGTTTTATTATCTGCAAATGGCTTCATTTCTCCACCATTTTTGAGGTGGAGTTTTTGCAGGACACAGAATTCCTGACTGGCAGATTTTCCTTCCAGCATTTTGAGTGTACATCCTAGTGCCTTGTGGCCTCAGTGGTTTCTGAGGAGAGGGCAGCTGCCGACCTAATCGAGGGCCTTCTCCATGCAGAGTTTCCCTAGGACTCTGTCTTCCCACGACTCGATCACAAGGCTCCTGTGGACATGGCGACCTGTCCCACTGGAGTCTGGGGAGCCCCCTGCGCATCCCGGCGCCATGGGTCTCTCAGACCCTTGACATTCTCTTCTCTTCCTGCTCCTCCGGCGGGATAACTCAGTTGGTCTATCCTCAAGGCACGTGTTTCCTTTTTCCTGCTCAAATCTGCTGTTGAGCCCCACTAGTGATTTGTTTCATTTCGGTTACTGTACTTTTCATCTCCAGAGCTACTTTGGGTCCTTTTTACAATCTCTGTTTATCCAGGTTTTGTGCTCTGATTACAAAAAGTAGCATTTCCTGGGGCACCTGGGTGGCTCAGTCAGTTGAGCGTCCGACTTCAGCTCAGGTCATGATCTCACAGTCCATGGGTTCGAGCCCCGCGTTGGGCTCCGTGCTGACACTTCAGAGCCTGGAGCCTGCTTCAGAATCTGTGACTCCCTCACTCTCTGTCCCCTCCCTCGCTCATGCTCTATCTCTGTCTCTCAAAAAATAAATAAATGTTAAAAAAAAAATTCTTTTTTTAATGTATAAAACATAAAGCGTATAAAATCCAAATATAATTGAAAAGATCATACAGTTTGACTCATTGGGCAAAAAAAATTAAAAAAAAAAAAGAAAGTAGCATTTCCTTGCATTATGCAAATATTTAATAAACTACTTTTATTTTCGAGAGTGAGCGCATGAGTGGCGACAAGAGCAAAGGGAGAGAGAGGGAATCCCAAGCAGGGTCCAGGCTCAGTGAGGAGCCTGACGCAGGGCTCAGTCCCACAACACTGGGATTGTGACCTTAGCCAAAATCAAGAGTCAGACGCTCAACTGACTGAGCCACCCAGGCATCCCTAATAAACTACTTTTAAATGAGTGGTTACATAAGGCTCACATGTAGCTACTTACAGTTAACCTTACGCTTAAAGAAATATGATTTTACAACTAAGTTATAACTGATTACACAATTGAGGGGAAATTAACCAATGTTAGAATTGAAGAGACAAAAATACCCAAATTTTAATTGTGTAAGGATCAAACACAAAACGCAATTGTCTCAACTACCAAATTCTTATGGTTAATATATTATTTAGAGTAAATTAAAGAGAACTTCCCAAATTTAGTCAGAGACTTAATCAGAGTCAGGAACATTTATAAATGTATGGGTCAACGAAAAAAGGAGAAGTCAAAGAACACCACAATTAAAAGAAAGGCCACAGACATATCAGGGCCAGCGGGCACTCAAATTATATCCAGCATTCTTCTTACATAAATTAACAGCAAGTAACCTAGTAACATACTGAGCGCTTACTACCTGCCTGACTCCATCCGCACACACGCACACAATCCTGTGAGGCTGCTGCTATTACACACGCACAGAAGATGTGCAAGGGAAGGCTCACAGAGACTACAGCACTCGCCCAGGATTCAGAGGTTTTCCAAACTGCAGCCAACAGTCAAACCTAAGCCATCAGACCCCAGAACCTGGGCCGGTGAGCCCCACCACAAGGCGACGAGGCAGGGAGTTAAAACAAGGCCCCTGTAAGACTCTATGAGCTGCCTGCTGGCACGGCGGTACCCAACAGCAGGCATGCAGCAAAGGGCAGAATCTACTTTACGTCAAGGACTCATGTTAGCTCTATAGTCACAGTACATTTTTGAGAAATCCCAGCAGCCGAACTAGTGAAGCAAACAAGACCATGTGGGTATAAAGTAACTGGCAAATGAACACTTACAAATCCTGAACTTCCTGAAGCCTTCTCTAACCTCAGACACCAAGTAGGAATATCAGTAAATATAAAACCTTAAAAAAGATAAGTTTACTGTAGTGCAATGTTAGTATTCGAAGTAATCTGAGGAAAGGGTACCTGAAGGTGCTTTATAGTTCTGTCAACTCTTCCAGAAGTCTGAAACTATACAAAAAAACAAAAAAAAAAATTTAAGGATAACTTTATCTGGGAATGCAAACTGGTGCAGCCACTCTGGAAAACAGTATGGAGGTTCCTCAAAAACCTAAAAATAGAACTACCCTACGACCCAGCAACTGCACTATTAGGAATTTATCCAAGGGATATAGGTGTGCTGTT
This sequence comes from Panthera uncia, assembly GCF_023721935.1. Taxonomy (NCBI): domain Eukaryota; kingdom Metazoa; phylum Chordata; class Mammalia; order Carnivora; family Felidae; genus Panthera; species Panthera uncia. The sequence goes on from NW_026057576.1 coordinate 78,747,494, forward strand.
TAAAAGGGACACATGCACCCCCATGTTTATAGCCGCACTATCAACAATAGCCAAAGTATGGAAAGAGCCCAAATGTCCATCGATGGATGAATGGATAAAGAAGAAGTGGTATATATACATATAATGGACTATTACTCGGCAATCAAAAAGAATGAAATCTTGCCATTTGCAACTATGTGGATAGAACCGGAGGGTATTACACTAAGTGAAATGAGTCAGTCAGAGAAAGACAAGTATCATATGACTTCACTCATATGAGGACTTTAAGATCCAAACAGATGAACATAAGGGAAGGGAAGCAAAAATAATATAAAAACATGGAGGGGGACAAAACATAAGACACTCTTAAATATGGAGAACAAACTGAGGGTTACTGGAGGGGTTGTGGGAGGGGGGGATGGGCTAAATGGGGGAGGGGCACTAAGGAATCTACTCCTGAAATCATTGTTGCACTGCAGACTAACTAATTTGGATGTAAATTCAAAAACTAAAATTAAAAAAATAAATAAAATGTGTTAATGATACCTACAAAAAAAAAAAAAAAAAGAGTAACTTTATTGATGAGGCAAGATCTGAGATTAAGCTGAAGGGATCGTTTGAGCTAATGACCTAACACTGAATTCAACAGACAGGGTGTTTACTTAGCATTTTATCCTTAAATACATAAAACCTAAGGTTTGCCTTACACATATTCTGGGTGACAAGACTTCTTCAAAGTAAGTATCCCAAAATGAAGCTATCCCAGTCTTGGAGAGTTTGCTTTTTTGCCTTACCTCAGTGAATCAATGTCGAAAAATAGAAAAGAAAACAGTCTAGAGGAAAATCAATCTGCAAGTCAGGGCCCAATTCTCCGGCCCCACAATTATAAATAGGCCCAGATCACACACAGGTCAGACAATCAATAACGAACTGGTGGTACTTTTAGGGACGATTCTGAAAACAGACGCACACAGTGAATTAGTGGTGTAATTAAGGACTACTTTAAAAACCCAGTTGCTAGCAACTGCAAACTAAATTATTCCCAAAAAAAAAAGTCAAAAGCATTGCAAATTAGAAATTAGGTTCTAAATTTTAAAAAGATAATTAACCAGTTTGTGGCTTTACCTTTTGTCTTACTTGACAACAATTTTATATATATCACAATAGGACCAGAACTGCAATTCCTGTCCCAAACTCTGAAGAAAATCAGCTTCATCAAGTTAACTGGTCAGCAGCTGTTTAAAAGGTCAGTATCACCCAGAGGCACCTGGGGGCTCAATCAGTTAAGCTTCCGACTCTTCTTTTCAGCTCAGGTCATGATCCCAAGGTTCGTGAGTTCGAGCCGCATGTTGGGCTCTGGGCTGACAGCTTGGAGCCTGGATCCTGCTTTGGATTCTGTGTCTCCCTCTCTCTCTGCCCCTCCCTGGTTCATGCTCTGTCTCTCAAAAATAAATATTAAAAAAAAAAGAGCAACCACAGACACAAGATATCCAAATGTATAAAACCACGCCATGACTCAAGTCTAAAAAGACAGACAAATCCACCAGAAAAGCGGGCAAAGAACAGGCCCAGCAATTGGTAGAATAAAAATAACAAACATGAATAGCTGGTCAACCTCACTAGGAAGCAGTAGAATGCCTCCAAGACACCACACCTCACACATTAGAGTAAAAACCCTCAATAGAACTGAGTGACAGGAGCACTGACCAAGCTGGAGAAGGGGGACCCACGGAAGGCCGACTGCGGGTTGGCCTGGCAGGACCGCTCCAGAGCCGGGAAGGGCAGGATCAAAACTAAAAGACTGCGCTCGCTCCCCAACAGCCAGCCATCCCACCTCGCAGAACCGACCTCAGAGGAACTCGTATGTATGCACAGGGAGACACATGAAAGGGTGTTGTTTTCAATGACATTCAAAAGGTTTACAACTATAAAGACCATCCGTCGGTACAAGACACTACACACAAAGTGGATGTCCACCTTTCCTACACATAGTAACAAAGGACGACTCTAACGCAGCCACAGCAGGGGCTACAGGCCACACGGAGCAACCCACACAACACCTGCACCTTAGGTGCTGCCCGTGTGCACCAGAGACTCCCCAAAACCACTCTCGACAGTCGGCTCTACCGCCATGCTGGTTTAAAAAGCCACTGGTCCCAGCACAACTGGTCTATGAGGAAACAATGGGACCATAACACGAATTTCATGACTGTTCACATCAAGTTCATCCACAAAAAACTAGGTGAAAACAGGAGCCCAGCCTTCTGCTCCACTGCAGGTGAGCCCCACACCCACAAGCCCACATCAGGGCGTCTGCAGGGTAAATGCCGTGCTCACTCTAGAATGTACGGAGGGCTGGGGCACCTGGTGGGCTCAGTCAGTGAAGTGTCCGACTTCGGCTCAGGTCATGATCTCGCGGTCCGTGAGTTCGAGCCCCGCGTCGGGCTCTGTACCGACAGCTTGGAGCCTGGAGCCTGCTTTAGATTCTGTGTGTCTCTCTCTCTCTGCCCCTCCCCTGCTCGTGTGCTCTCACTCTCTCTCTCAAAAATAAATCTTAAAGAAAAAAATCTAGGATGCACGGAGGGCTTAACCACTGAACGTGTGTCGACAGCACTACAACTTCTGTGAAGTTCCTATCCTTTCCTAATGTGATGTCCCCGAGGTTTTGAGGGTGCAGCCCCTCATTCCACTCTTTGTCAGAGGACCTATGGTTTGTGCTGTGTGACTTGCACAGCACAGTGGCTTTTAGGAGCACACACGCCGCCTCATGGCAGAACCAACTGTGCTTCCAACAGGCACACAGCACACACACCCATTAAAAGTGCCAGGGCCTCAGTAAGTGACCTTGCAAAGTGACAGAGCGTGCGATACTGCACCACACGAGGACTAACACGGGACACCTAGGTCTGGCTTTGCCGCAAACCTGGCCAGGGGATTTGGCCTTCTGACTTTCCCACCATTAAAACTGGGATGATAATCTCCGACGGACCCCAGGCGGCTCTGTCGCTCAGAGGTAACTGGTTTTCAAAGCACCGCACAAAACACACACGGCATTCGTGCAGTGCGGTGGCGTTACAGTCGAGAGGAAACAGTTCCCAGGGAGAAAAACTCAAGAGAGTAGCCGGAGACTCGAATGGCGCTCCTTACTTCGTGGTACGTGTCCTCGAGCTCCCCGTCGTATATCCAGCGGTACAGGAAACTCAGCACGGGATGTGACACTAAGCTGAGAATATGCTGCACCAGGGACCTCACATACGGGTCCCCCGTCTTCGTGTACGCGTGGACGGCAGAGGCCAGCTCACCTCCTTTCCTCCCTGGGGGACACATGCAAAACACCCAAATTACACTCCCGGCAGAGACCAGGTCATCGAGATGCAGTGTTCCCTGGCTACCATCTGGGACTGAGGAGTGGCAGTAACGTGTTGAGGAACAGAGAGAGCGCCAGCCTGCCCCAGGCTTCACGAGTCAGAGCAAGGCACTCCCCTACCTCTGCGCAGCCGCTGCGGGGTTTTTCAAGAGCAACACCCCTGACTCATTACTCAAGCTGGAACATGAATTGTCACCTCTGCTGACCAAGACATGCATTAAGACTCACACTTTATACTGCAGTCAGGGATATAAACACATATAGAAAATATGAAAGTTTTACAAAACAGTACTTGCACTTTAATGCTTCCTATTTTCTTCCTTTCCTCCTTTAGTACAACACGCTAGTCTCGGCTTACCAAACTCATCTTACAACCCCATTAAGTGGCTAGAACTCCCATTCCGAAAAATCCTGCCACAGTGAAGAGTCCCGGGCCCGGGGAGCACAGCTCAGGATGAAGCACTGGCAGTGGCAAATATCAGGCCCCAAAACACAAACACAGAAAGTTTCTTACGTTAAGAATTCAGGATTTGATTAGGTTGCTGAAAGATTTTCAGGAAGGTCTAATGTGACCTGATGTTACTGAGATGCTCCTGGCAGGAGCACACACAGCTGCCTGAGGGAGGGGCAGAGATGTCAGAAGGAGCTGGAGGTCCAGGACACGAGGGGCTCAGTGCACACAGACTGTGGGGACTGGGGAGAGAGACAGAGGAAGAGTCTAGAAGGAATCCACATGGGGGTACTCGTCATCTGAGAAAAGACACATATTTTGCCTGACTGCTTTCTCTTTTTGAGGGGAGGTGGCAGGAAGTAGAGGAGGCAGGGCACGGACAGCTTGGCGAGCTCAGACCACACGTGCCGGAGTCCCGGCCCCTGTGCTCACACAGACAGAAGAAGGTGGCAGCAGACACAGGGCCGTGACCTAGGGGCAGACCCTCGGCTTCTCCCACCTCACTCAGTTCTCACAATCCTAAGAGGAGGCCATTGACGCCCCAACATTACAGAGAAGAAAAGACAAAGAGGTTCTTGGCCAAGGTAGCTCCAACAGAGAGAAAAAATGTTCAGAAGGCAGGAAGAAATGCAGAGCCAGAGCCTGGGAGAGGCCCCAGCCACACAGGCAAACTGGAGGACTTGTAACACCTAGCTTGTGGACCCAGACCTGGGCCATAACCTCAGGAGGAGGAAACCCCCATGGAAGGCTGCTGGGCCAGAGACAAGTAAAAGGGGCTTAGAGATGAACAGTTACAACACCAAGGACCACAAAATGCTTACAAACTAGACACCCTCTCCTTTCTTCCCTCATTTCAATGAACTACTAAGCTTCCACAAACATAAATATGGGGCCATGTCAGCAACTGGTGACTTTCCCTATAAGTGATCTACGCACTTGTACGTAATCTGCACATTCATGGCTGTCAAGGATACACGAGAGCAGGCACGCAAATGACCGCAGATGAAATTCTCTAAAACCTGCTTTGAAATAAAGCAGGTCCATGAGACTCAAAACAACCTTGGCAGTGGTCCACTAGGGCCGCAAGAGTCTTCAGTCTTATCTTGGGGTCGTACGTCCAAACCAGGAGGCGCCGGAGCGTCAAGCTACTCTCAAGGCCCAAGTTCACCCCCTGATCATCCTCTAACTGTAGCTGAAAAACAACAAAGACGTAACATGTAAACACAAGTCACCAAATATGTCCACCATTTCTTAATCCACGGAAGTCAGCATGGGGAGGGGATTATTCTCATAAAACGAAGCGACAGGTCCCCTCAGAGAACAATAGTTTCTTCAAGCCACTAGTCATCGGTTGAAATGGTAGATCACTTCTCGGCCTCTTGGCTAAGATCAAGTGAAATGGTAGACAGAATTCTGAAAATCAGCATTAATTGCTTCTCAAATACACTGAAACTCCATGGGTATGGAGACCTCACGAACAGCATTAGCAAACATTTTTATCTTTTAAAAGTAATTACAAAGAAACTTAAAAGCTCTATATAGTTGCAATTTTGTATGATGGCAAATCACGAAGAAATTAAAATATAAGCAAAGCATTACCTGGGAATGTAAGACAGACAGCAACCGGTAGTATTCCTTCAGTTCCTGATGCAAGGCCGCGCAAAAGCTCTGCGTGGGAAAAAGCAGGCGTGGTGAACACACAGCACAGCCCTCACGCGCCAGCGCATCTGATCGCCACAGGCTCAGCGCTGGACCACGACTGGTACGTTCTGCTGGTTTAAGTTCTGCTTCTGCCAGGGGCCTGCCGGCAGCTTTACCCACCAGCATGGCCATAGTTCATCCCACGAGGGGGGTGTTCTCCCCCAGCACGAGCTTTGCAGTTGGAAAATCAGATTACAGCTAAACGTATATTCACTTTGACAATGATCTTTTAATATTATATCCCCTCTAAATCTTTAGAGTTAAAATGTCATTTTCTCGGGGGCACCTGAGGGGTTCGTCCGACTCTTGATTTCAGCTCAGCTCGGGTCATGATCTCAAGGTTTCTGAGTTCAAGCCCCGAGTAGGGCTCTGTATTGACTGTGCAGGGCCTGCTTGGGATTCTTTCTCTCCCTCCCTCTCTGCATTCACACTCTTTCTCTCAGAAATAAATAAAACATTTTTAAAAATGTAATTTTCTCTGTTTTTAATTAGAATTTAAAACTGGCAACTCCATGCCAGTTTCTCCCAATTTTTCAGTGTTGTTTGTACCGCTCATTTTCCACACCGATATTATTAAAAACTTCTTTGTATTTCTAGGATCTTAAATACAGAAAAGGTGAGGGGCGCCTGGGTGGCTCAATCGGTTGAGCAACCGACCTCAACTCAGGTCATGATCTCTCAATTCCTGAGTTCAAGCCCTGCGTCGGGCTCTGTGCTGACAGCTCAGAGCCTGGAGCCTGTTTCCGATTCCGTGTCTCCCTCGCTCTCTGCCCCTCCCCCACTCACACTCTGTCTCTCTCTCAAAGTAAATAAATTTTTTTAAAAAATACTAAAAAGATGTCAAACCAGAATCTGTAAGAAAGACCATCACACAGTCCTGTGACAAAAACTTTCTAGAATGAACCCTAGAATGTAAACCCAGGGACCTCAGTGGGAAGAACCTGCAAAGGATAAAACCTCTTCTCTTTAAATATCAGGCTCCACACTGTTCTGAGTATCTTAAAGTGATACACCGTCAGTCATCTGCAGGTTTATTTTAATGCATTTATGTATTCTGTGCTCACGCTCCACCAACAGCTACCGTGAACCATGTGTGGTACTGGGTTATCTCTGTCAATACTCACCGTGGTCTCTATTTTCTCGAGTGGACCAGGATGGCTCCAGTGTCGCAGTATCAAAACTTCCTTACTTAAAAAGAACCCTCTTTTCAAGAATTACTTTCATAGTAAGATTTTAGGTAGACTAAGCACTCCCCAAAATGAAGGCATCCTAAATGTTGTGGTAACAACAAACATACCTGACCCACAAGTCCAAACGAACGGTCTAGACTCCTCTGGTCAGTGTATTTTCTGATTTTGTTATGCAACCATCCCAACTCAGCAAGTCTGACTGTCGTATCCCTCAAAGATTTACTTAGGTTTGCCTAAAAAGTAAATATATCAAGAATTAAAAATTAACAGTAGAATTTCAATTGCTTTTATAAACCATTTGCACTTTTAGTATCCTAATGCTTAGGCCCCAACACATGGCACTTACAAGTAACGAAAGCACCACCACCAAGACAGAACAACGAGAGTCTGGGAAACGAGGGTAGCAGGTGCCAGCAAGGAAGGGAAGTAGAACCTCTCTCTGCAAGCGTAAGGCTCAAGCAGCATCACCCCAAGACGTAGCTGGCCAGCTCCCCGGCAAGGCAGGGTCTCTGTGACGTCAGCCACATCCTAGAACGGCCGGGACTTGTAAAAGACCACGACATCAACACGAAAGGGCCGTGGGGAAGGAGGTTCCAGAAGGGGAAAGCAGGCAAGTGGAGGCACCTTATCCGGAACGGTGTACCAACCGCAGAGATGCCAAGTGGTACCCGCCCCTCGGGTGCCTCGACACCACCATCACCAAGAGCAGGAGTCAGCTTGTGGGTGGCTGCATCCGTGAACACGAGAAGACACGGAAGGAGAAGCAAGCAAGGTCTCAGCAAAAGCACCAGAGCCACAAGCCCGCGGGGAGGCAGACCCGTGTGCCCGACCGGCACACCGGCTCTAGGGGTCCAGTACCCCGAGTGCACCTGTCGCCCCTACAGGTTAACAGCTCCCGGCCGGCTGTACCGACACCCGTCTTTCCTGCCTGAACACCTCACACCTCACACGGGGGGCCGGTAACTGTACCTTCGCCTCCACTTTGTAGCGGTTCTCCACGCTGTCCATCTTGACGTGCTTGCCATCTATGCCCTGGAAGACGTACACAATGTCCCGCACAAGGGCCGCCTCCGTAACTTCCCCAGCACCTGAAACATTGGTTTTGTAAGAGGAATTACTGAACAACACATTTTAAGATGGAATCTATTTTATACCACACCTAGTTTTACATTACGTGTTTCAACCAGGAGAAAATTTTAAAATTAAAAAAAATGAGCTTAAGATGGAAAAAGCATGAAGTCCTAAAAACCAAGAGTTTTCTCAAAAAGATATGGAGATCATAGAATTTCTTATACAAAAAGTCTTTAGAAATTTTTTAAAAAAGCAGGGGTGCCTGGGTGGCTCAGTTGGTTAAGTGTCCAACTCTTTTTTTTTTTTTTTTTTTTTTTTTAATGTTTATTTATTTTTGAGACAGAGAGAGACAGAGCATGAACAGGGGAGGGGCAGAGAGAGAGGGAGACACAGAATCGGAAACAGGCTCCAGGCCCTGAGCTGTCAGCACAGAGCCCGACGCGGGGCTCGAACTCACGGACCATGAGATCATGACCTGAGCCGAAGTCGGACGCTCAACCGACCGAGCCACCCAGGCGCCCCTAAGTGTCCAACTCTTGATCTCAGTTCCAGTCTTGACCTCACAGTCATGAGTTCAAGCCTCGCACTGGGCTCCACATTGTGGCATGCAGCCGATTTCACAACCAATCACAAAGGGATAGGTAATTATTTCATAGACGGCGTTTGTGAAAATTTATTCCATGGCATGAGTATGAACTTGGTTCCATTCTCAATCACGTAAAAAGAAGCGAATACGATAGAAAAGTTATGATTTCCATAAACCTTGGAACAAAAGCTAAGTCAGAATTTAGGTGTTACTCAACGACAAAGAGGCAATGCTCAGAAACCCAAGACATCGGCGGGAGGAAAAATGTCATGAGTACACAGTCAGGGCCCAGCACTCCCAGAACCAGGGTAGTGAGTCAGAAGGTAAGGACAGGTACGTACTTCAGTTGTGGAGATAACATTCCATAAATATCAACGCCACCAAACTACGGGTAACATTGTTCAAATGTTATCTACCTGTCGTTACTGACTACTTTGTCTGCCTTTTCCATCAGTTACTAAGAGAGAGAAGTTGAAATATCCAACTGTAATTGTGGGTCTGTTTTCTTTGTAGGTCTGTTGGTTTTCCACTGTGCATCTGAAGCTGTTGGTAGGTGAATACACGTTTAGGAGCATTATTCCTTCCTGAAGAACTGACCCTTTCCCTGTTAGGAAACATCCCTCTGCCCTGACGACACTCCTACGGTGTCTACTCTGACAGTGAAGGAGCAGCCCGTCTTCCCGTGGTTAAATACAAGATGCGTGTTTCCATCCATTTACTGCCAACCTATTTGTGTCTCTATATTTGGAATATATCTCTTTCGAGCAGTACATAATGGTCTAAATGTAATTTTTTAAAAACTAAACCAAGTGTCTAATCTATACACATTTAATGTGACTACAGACGTGTTTGATTTAAACTCCCTGCATTGCAGTATGTTTCCTATTTATTGCCTGTTCTTTCTTCCTTTGCACCTCCTCTCCTGCTCTTTGGGACTGATCAAATACACTGTGAAGTCCTTTTATCTGTGAGCTCTGTGTGTCACGCAGGCTTGAAGGCCCTGGTAGGGGCCAGGAGTCACAGCAAACAAGGAGGAGCAGTGAGGGGCACTCTCGCTGTCTGGAAGCCAGCCGCCAAGTCACAGTGTTCCCCCAACCCCCCACACCCCAGCTGTCAGGGTTACACGACGGACCCAGGTAGGAAGTGTGGCTGCACGGGCCGGGCTCTGCACTCTGGGCTGTGTTCCCAGGTCCACACAAGACGCACCTGGTCCTCACATTCTGCACAAGAACAGAGAGCAGCGGGGGGAGCAGGTGGGAGGGTGGCAGGAGGGATTATAGAATCTGTGGATTACGAGCCAACAACGAAGCCCATTCCTCTCTTCTCGGAAGCGTTCCAAACACTGCTATTCGAAGGGCTCTTGGGAAAGAAATGCAAACTTTCTTTTGCGATCTAGCAGAGCTCTAAAACTCTCAGCAAGGTGTCTGTTTAACCATCAAATAAATCTTCAGTGCGTTTCTCCAATGTCCCAGGCACTGCCCGACTTGCTGAGGCATCACGGACCATACTTAGGACTCTGAAGTTCTCATCATGAGAACAAGCCGGCCCTCAATGGTTGTAAGCAGGGCCTCGACAGTGTTTTCAAATACGGGAAGCACAAAATCTAGATTGCAAAGAAAACCCATGTTAGGATCTATCCTTACTCACCACTGGCATCCCCTTCCCTCCTTGGTCTTGTCACGTTGCGAGAAACAGTGTTTGGGAGACCTTTTGAGGTAGTGGTTTGTGAAGAAGGCTGGTTTGCAGTTAAAGTCCATGCAAGACGTGACCCCAACTGCTGCCGAAGACAGTCTCCAACTCCGGGAGTGTGATGAGGCTGTCTAAAAGAAGGAGAGAGCATTTCCTACCTCCAAACACGCAGACCATTCACTTGAAACACAACACACTGCTGGAAATGTTCCTAAAATTCCTATATTGAGTTACATGCTAGAAATCTGAGCTAGATGCACGACATCGCCCTACCAGAATCCATCCACCGACCAGTCCAAGGCCTCTTTGGGACGTTTAGGCTGCCATTCAGGCTCTCACTGGCACCTCCCACATATTTCTCAGCCTAAAGACCAAAATCTACTTGACTCTTCTTCACAAGCACATAACATACATGACCCATCTAAAAACCAATGAAATTCACGACTAATTTTAACTTTGAACTTGAACTTAACCCCTTTCATTCACTCAGCACTTGCAGGGCACAGCAATTCAAACTCTGGAGGACCATCCTTCTATATCCTCGCTTGTCTCCCAGCCTTCACGGTATTCGACACGAAAAGAAGTATCATAATTTGCAAATTAATTTCAAACATACACAAACATCAAGTCCAAGGCAAGAGTAAAAAGGTCAGGACTGCCTGTGATAACTTCGAGAACGTGTCAGAGCTGGTCTCTGAACAGCTGACTTCTCAGGACGTGTGTTTTGACAAGTGTAATGAAATGTCATTTCCCGGGAACCCAACACAAAAATGAAAATCTCAACAGCACTACAGCTCCTAAGGGGCAGAACTCAGATTCAGTACCAGAGCAATACTGCTGGGCCCATCTGCAACCACTAATGAAGTGACACAGGAAAGAAGACCCCAAAAACAGCCCTCCCTCTTCTCTATTTTCATGGGGAAAAAGTCATCAACAACACTTGTTAAACTAGGACTTTCAATACAGTTCTAAATTTCAGAGAAAAATTCTAAGGGACCATTTCAGTTCAAAGTCCTCTATACAGCGCTTTGTTTTTGTTGTTTTCTTCAAATTGTAAGGTAAAAACGACCAAGTCTATTTAGTTTACTCTTTTAGCCAGAATACAAGTCAGAGATTAAATCTGTAGAATATGTTGCACTGTCTTTCCAGAACACCACATTCCACTTACAACGCACGTGTGGTGCACTTGAACACAAGAGTACTTATGTCACACAACGATTAGTATTATGCTCACGTGGAACACACATGACTGTAAATCTCTTTAGTCACTGTTCTGGAAAAGTACCCACTTTGTAACAGTCTGCTCTAATGTGATTTCCAGGATCGAACCATGTGTAGAAATATACAAAAAGATAAAAAAAAACAAATTTCCAAGTCCACTACTGTATTAGCCACTGCTTTTCTCTCAACCACAACTCTGCATCTCCTGGAAAAGGGAGAGCTGATGGCACGTTGACCATGCGCTCCCAGAGCCCCTCCTCTTAATCCATGAGTGCCACAATTCTCAGTTTGAAGATCACAGCACTTGAGGACGAGACAACTTTATTTTAGTTTACTTATTTTTTAAATAATTTAATAAAGAGAATAGCATAGATCAGTAAAGCAGACAATATTCACTGAGAGATAAAAATGTGAACACCGCAAGGGAAATGTCAGTCAGTTACCAAATGAAAGGCCCATCCTATTACACTTCTGAACGGGGGCCTTCACTAATACGCACTTGCATTAACAGGGAAAGGGTTGGCCAAAAATCATTACAGTCAACCATGACTAGAAGTGGGAAGAATTCCCATGTGAAACAAGAGTTTTTGGGAAGAATAAAATCCTAGGAGAAAGCATATCAGACACAGTGCCTGGAACATTTCTGGCACATACGAGGCCCTAAAGATAGTTACAGTGAACACACAAAATGCCTTCCTACAAACCTGAGGATTCTGCCGTTTCTACTGCTGATAAGCAGCCTCTGCCCGCGAGCCCGACTCACCCCGGCAGGAGAGACTGTGGCGGTGGGGTCGGGCCATTCAGGGCGTACACGCCGATACTGCTGATGCCGCTGCTCCCCACGCTGCCTGAGCTCTGTGCCGACTGTGTGCCGCGGTCCTGGTAGTTCAGCGGGAGCGTCTGCGGCCTGGCGTAGTAGTAGGGAGTCGAGTGCGCATCTCTCGGCAACGCTTGAGCAAATAACGCAGCATAGCTGGAGACCTGAAAAGAATAGAGAGATATGAAATCACAGAACACTTCCTAAATCAACAGAGATGATTTATACGCAAGTTTTAGTTCTTTCTGTAATTGATTTGGTACTGTTCTTAAAAAATTTATTTTGTGAGCGCGAGCGAGTGAGCACGAAAGGGCAGGAGAGACTCCCAAGCAGGCTCCGTACTGTCAGTGCAAAGGACGCGGGGTTCGAACTCACGAACCGTGAGATCATGACCTGAGCCGAGATCAGGAGTCGGATGCCTAACCGACTGAGGCCCCCTGGCATCCCTGGGACACTGTTGTATTTGAGGTAATAACAACCCTGGAAAACATCTTAAGGAAAAGCAGTGCACTGACGAAAGAAAGAAAGAAAGAAAGGAAGGAAGGAAGGAAGGAAGGAAGAAAAAACAAAATCAACCAGACAAGTTACTATTTTCTTAAGTACAGAAGCTGATTCCTGTCACGACTGGGCATGGCTGTGCTGACAAGACAGAAGCTGCTTCGCGAAGGGCGCTGGCTGTGAGGACAGCCTCTCTCTCACCTTGTTTGGCTGCTTGCGTGGATCCTCACTAAGGCTGAGCAAGAGGTAGAGAATTGACCATTTATTTTTCAAAACTCCCTGTTAAAAAAGAAAACATTAACAGAATAACTTTGTACTGCTCTCCAGTTTCATGTAACTTTCTCCTCAATTATCCTTATTTCCAAAACGGAAATGTATTTTAAAAGCCACATGGTAGCACTGGGTGTTGTATGTAAGTGATGTGTCACTCAACTCTACTCCTGAAATCATCATTACACCATACATTAACTAACATGGATGTAAATTAAAAACATAATAAGATAAAATAAAACAAAATAAAAATTAAACGTAGAACTGTACTTGGTACACAGAAGTTAATCAAAACCAAAAAAATAAATACATTCACACGGTAACAGCATATCTAAATTTGTTCATTTTTCAGGTACTGCAAACAGTGCCACCCATTACAAAGCTACAAAACCTATTCTCAAGAGGTCATTACCCTTGAATCATTTCACCCACTGAAAACTAACTCCAAAGTCCCCAATGAGAACATGTTTTTAAACTACCCTATTCCTGAATAATAGCATTTCCCCTTAAAATAATTCTTAGAATAACCAACTTCCTAAACATAGTCGTTTTAAGACAAACGCCATGATAAAATAGGTGAACGCTTTTTTCCCCTTTTACCAAAGTCCCGTGTAGGCCATAGAGGATTAAAGAAAGAAAAAAAAGAGAAATTGTAAAGCACACGATGTAAGTCGGCATGCTGCACACCTAACTCGAGGTTCCGAAGTAAGAGTGGTCGACAAGAAACCCCAGTTTTCTGGGTAATTAGCACACGGATTGTATGGACTGTCTACTGCTCCGCCCTGACTCACAGCCCTGACAACAGCCCACCCTCCAGTCACGTGCAAACTCGAGTTTGCAGAGCATTTCTACTCTCTTCTCACTGCCTTACCTCTGGGACGCACACGCTAGAATACAAAAATAACTTTATTTACAAAACACATTTATGGGATGGCTGCTTACTTTACACAAGGTCCTCATTATAGAGAATATTCCTTGAAAGTTTCTTTAAAGAAAAAGTTTATCTCAGGTATTTAAATTACGGTCTAACTTTAAAAATCTGAATTACACACAATTTTCCAGAAATGATAAACTGCCCAGCTGGCACAACACGGGGAACAAAGAGACCCCGACAAACAGCAAACAGACAAATGGGCAAACATACTTCGGTGGGTACGGGACATTTCAGAGAGAGGAGGGTCACTCAAGTGGCCCAGGCTGATGAAAGGACCCCCAGAGAGGATGGGGTCTTCGAGAAGGGTGGGCGGAGCACACACACAGGAAGGGGCAGGCACAGAAGGAAATGTATTTTAGGGAATGAAGACATGTACACCTGGCCACAGCCAGGCATGAGACGGAACGGAAAACAGAATGAAGCATCAGGTCAGAGGGGTCTCACGTGCGGGACCAGAAAGCCTGACCACAGGGAGCCCGTGAAGGTGCGACTGCACCTGCGGCCAGGCCCAGGAGGCTGGACTGCAGAGGTCACAAAAGGAGACGCAGTCATTTGGGAGGAAAAGGCCAAGGGCCGGCTGGCATTCGGTGACTGAGGACCCACCCAGGGAACCTTCACAGTCCCCTGTGAGCAGGTCCAGGGCTCCCAGGGCTAGGTGACCCCTCGGGTGCAGCACCGAGGGCCGAAGCCAATCCTCCTGCATCCCGTCTCCCTGAAGGGCTGGAGGGAGATGAGCTCCCGTCGCTGCCGTGGAAATGAGGGCCCCATGGGATGGACGCCCTCCCACATGCCTCCTCCTGCACCCTCACCACCACTCTGGGATGTGGGCAGAAGCAAAGGTGAGCACCTAACTCCCCTACCAAAATCACCAAGCCGTGCACTGGGAGGCCAACCGCAGGGCGCCAGACTCCAGATGGCACAGGAGAGAGGCATGCTTGAGAGAACAATTAAGAAGTCTTGGGGACAGGGCAAATTTGGGGAGAGCGGTGGAGTCGACGTGACATTCGGGTTTCCAGCTTTTGGCACTTGAACAATGTCATCATTCACCAGAAAAGAAAATGGGGAAGGGCAGGGGTGTGCGTGGGTGCATGTGAACGGATGCCTGGAGTATGGAAAAAGACAAAAAATGCTCCTTTCAGTTCTGAGAATGTCAAGCTCCAAGGCCTTGTGGGAGTTTCCTGAGGGGCATGTGCGTAGAGATGCCCAGAAGGCGTCAGGAAGGCAACAGGAGGTCCCTCTGGGCAGCGAGTTCTGGGTTAGAGCCTCAGTTCTTGCTTTAGAAAAATAAGGACAATTTATGGGGTGGAGAGCAGAGAAAATTCCAAATCCAAACAAAATCATGCACCAAAAACAATCAGCAAATGGCATTTTTAAAGGAGGAGGCAGTATTCTTTTACCATAAGAACAGGTATGTAAACACGCAGGCTGGGCCTGGAGAGCGTCTGACGGAGGGACTACGCAGAGGCGTGGACAGACCAGGGAAACAGGACGGCACAACGCCGGCAGGGACCACGGCCAGGATGGAGGCCTGAGGGACCAGGGAGGAGATGGGCCACCAGAGCCAATGAGCCGGGGGTGCAGGGCGCGGGCAGGGGAATGGTCCGCGGGGCCCAGCGGCACAGCAGAGCCACTGCCAAGCCACTGCCTGTCAGGAGGAGGGCGGCTTGGCCTCACTCCCCTCCCGCCCCATCAGTTCTGAGTGAAGACACCCCGAAGCAGGGCAGAGAAGGGACAAGGGAGCCCCAGGGGGGCCATCCGGAGCCCAAAGCAGGGCAGGGAAGGGTGGAGAGAGAGATCTGCTGAGGCAAGCGAGCTGAACGACTCCAGCATCACAGATGTTTCAATGCTTCTAAACCACTTCAGACCCCATTATTTTAGATTTTGAAATCTAAGGACCTTGATTCAGACTCAAGACTTTAAATGTACGCATGTATCGAATTCTAAATGTCAGAATGCACGCCAGGGCACTGTAAGATCTGGAGGAACACCCACACAAGTGGGTCTGTGAAGCAGTTAGACACCTAGCTTCTTCCAGCGTCCATACCCCACCCGCCAAGGTTCACCTCCTCCAAGACCCTCGCCGCTGCCCACGCCACCCCCTCATGCCCGCCCTTCTCCCAGCGCCCTCCACAAGGCATGGGCTGCCCTCCCCCAGACAGCCATCCTCCTCTGTCCACAGCTCCGTCAACCACACACAGACTGCAGCCCAGGACCACTGGGACCCCTTCCCCAACCACTCCACACCGTACCACAGGCCTCCATCATCACCTCCCCGATCCTGCCCAGACCGCACCTGCACCCCCCGGCCACACCTCGCACAGCACGCACTGCCAAGAAGGGTACCCAGTGAGGAGAGAGGACAGAACAGGGATACCAAGAACTGGATGTTTTAGCACAAAGATGGGCCGGCTGTTCCTCATCTGGTTAATTACTAGCGCTGTACTATCGTGTCCTCACATCGTTCATCCCGTGTCAGCCACCGGCCGAACCACGCGCTGCTTCTGGGGGCAAGAGCCCTAGGAAACCAGCTCTGCTTCACCACACTGCTCAGGGATAAGCACTCAGTGTTCCAAACAAAGTTTTGGAAAACAACCATTTTAAGTTAGAAAGGAGGAGAAAAACTTGGAAGAGTTAAGAGTTTAATCACTAGCAGCCTTAGGCACAACTTGGGGATTTTGATCGCTGTACTGTGAACTCAGTACTGGATGAGCAAAGCACGAAACTTGGGATTTCACGTTCTTCTCTGCGGCAGGAGGGAGACAGATGGACCAAGCTCTCACCCTGTAATTCAGTGAATTTATTGGTGTCCAGAAGGGCAGCGTCTTCTCCAAAAATAACAGGTCAGAAAACCACGTGTGGCCAAGTCATCAACAATCAATCACAAAATGTTCAAAATCAGAACTGTTTTAGGTCATTCACTACAATAGCACAAATTAGGGCCTGAGGAATAATAATGGAGAAGTCGAGCTGTCACCCCACATGCAGCCGAGTCGAGGCTTCTACCAGCTTCCTACCGCACGTGCAGCCTTCCGTCACACGAACTGAGGGCTACCTCATTCTGGTTGATTTCCCAATGTAGCTTCCTCCACCTTCATAAGCAATTTCCCATTAAATCCAGCTCAAACCTACTTTTAATCTCGAAAATCTCTTCAAAAGCAAACACAATCTACAATGAAGATCCACTACTCAGCACAGAAAGGCTTAATGTGATCCCACAAAAAAAGTCCCCACATCCCCAAACCAGCCCGACAGCCTCACGGGTAGTGGAGTGCACGCTACCTGTGAGTGAAGCTTTCTGTGGAGCTCTGAAAACAACGCAGCGTCCGCTTCTCTTCTCTGCCGAATAACTGAAAAGTTAGAAAAGAAAGCGACGTGTTAGTCACCTACACCAAAACTCCTTCTAGGACACTATTTCACCCACGGTCACAGGTAGCTGAAGTCTGAAAAGAATCCTGAGCTTAAGAATCAGAATAACGAGTGACATTTCGGCTCTGTGAATTTGGTCAATTCCTTTGATCTCTCTGACATTTGCAAAATGCTGACAGTATTAGGCTGGAATCAGAGTCTATGAGAAAGTTAGCTGAAGTAACAGAAACGATGGGACCTTTTAGATTCTACCCACCAATATGAACAGGCAATCCAGTGGGGCAAGCTACCACCAGGTTAACTAGTCGATGGCTACTGGAAGGACAGATGTAAAGTAAAAATACCTTGGGAATGGTAAATTCAAAGGGCAATAACCAACAAGCCTATCATTCATGATAGCTTGACCTAAAACCACACATTCTAAGCATTTCTGTTAACATGCACAGCAATATTAGTAAATGTCTTCAGACGCCTGCAGCTACTACACTCACTAGTTCCCCGGAAGCCACAGTAATGCGCGCAAAGCCCATGCTCCAATCGGTTCCACAAAGGACGAGACTCCACACTGGACCTGGGCCCCAAAGGAGAGGGCCACACTCGCCCACACCCACAACCCTGCACATACCATGTGCACACAAGCGCCCCTCACAGGAACCCCATACCTGCCCCATACCTGCCACAGCAGAAAAGGCACCACTTTCGAAATCTAGCTAACAGTTTCTCCAGTCTCCAGGGAATCACCCAGCAGGACTCGTTTCTTAAAATCCCAACAGCCAAGTTCACTTAACTCTAAACTGGTTTGCAGAAAGACAGTGACTGGTGTGATGGTCAATACTTTTTCACATGTATCGCCAGGAAAGGGTCCTGGTGTTCACGTTCTGCTCTTGTGAACCACACACCAGAGGTTACATCATCCCGTTCATATGTCAGGTCTGCCTGTGCACAAAGGTAAGGCTCTCTTTAACATGTATGTCTTGTTTACTGGGAGCCTGGGGGGCACAGTCGGCTGAGCATCCAACTCGACTTGGGCTCAAGTCATGATCCCAGGGTTGTGAGATCGAGCCTCGTGTCAGGCTCTGCACTGGCAGTGTGGAGCCTATGTGAGATTCTCTCTCGCCCTCTCTCTCTGACCCTTCTCCCCCCGTGCCGAGTAGGTGCATGCACTCCCTAAAATAAATTTTTAAAAAAATTTTAATTTTTAATGTGTTGTTACAAAATGCATTAAACTAAACAAACGCAATTAACATTTAATAATATAATTTACTCCCTTTAAAAACATATAAAAATGCTCCAAATAAATACAGTCATTAAATTAAGCGAGAGATGCTCTGGGGCACCTGGGTGGCTGAATCAGATGAGCATCTGACTCCTGACTTTGGCTCAGGTCATGATCCCAGGGTTGTGGGCTCGAGCCCTGCATTGGACTCCATGCTGAGCATGAGGCCTGCTTAGGATTCTCTCCCTCTGCCCACCTCCCCCCAACTCGTGAGTGCTAACTAGCTCTCTCTCTCTCTCTAACTAAAAACAACAACAACAAAAAAATTAAGAGAGGTTCTTTCTACAGAATGAGATCAATACTAATGCACAGATACAAAATAACCGTGGGACAATGAAACAGTAAATAATACAAATAAAAATAAACAGAATATTTACCCCCAAAAATGTTTTACCTAATAGATTGCAAAACAAATCTTTAGTTACAAGGTACCCCACTGACCAACATGAAACATTAAAAAACAAATAGGTGTTAAATTTTGTCACACATGAGAAGTTTTACAATTTGTTCCAATATAATACATACTACCGTTTTATATTCTAAGTGGGCCATATAAAATGGAAAATTATTTTGTGTTGTTCAAGAGGCCAGAACTACCCCAACTCAGCATATCTACCAAAAACTGTAATCAAATTTCAAAAGTGCTTAAATGTAAACACTGTATCTAAGAATTAATGAAATACGAAGTACAAGAACTCAGTGGTGACCATTACATGAAAAGACCATCAGAAACGCTCTCCCCACAGCGGGGCCACCCCGGACCCGGGGCCCAGGGAGGGTGACGCTCTCCCCACGGCAGGCCCAGAGAGGGTGATGCTGTCCCCACGGCGGGGCCGCCCCACAGCAGGGTCCAGAGACGGTGTCCGAGAGGAGTGGCGGGCACTCGGTGGTAAGAGGCAGAGAGGGGCAGGGAGGCGAACTGTGGCAAGATACAGGTCTTTCTTCAAAAACACAGAGGATACACCAGAAAAAACCAAACTGTGACGGATACAGCTTTCTTCTTCAAGAAAGTCCAAGACTTCCTTGCCGTATCCACTCCAACAACGTCACTGCCAGTTCCGTAACTCTCAGCCTAGACAAACTTTATTTTTAACTACTACACAGGTAATGTGCTCACCAGGTGGCCTCGAAATGTCAAGCTGCAAAGGGAAGGTTCTGTGAACACAGACCTAACAGCTGGGGTGGTCGCTCATCTACAGTCTGACATATAAGAACGATTTGAGATGTAATTAATAGTCATCAGGGTTCAGAAAGAGTACAGCGTTCTTACGTTTAGTTTTATTTACTGAATAAAAGTAAGTTTTTAGAGGTTAATAGCGGGATAAATACTCCATTTCTGCCCCTACGTTAAATAACACATCACGCTGCATAACACCAGGGGCTGAGCTACCTCAGTGGACGGGCACTTCACCCCTGACTGCTCACGGGGCCCAAGTGTGCCGGGGCGAGGACCGCAAGGTCCAAGCACTCGCGCGTCAGGACCGCCTCCCGTCCAGCTCAGTTACGCACCGTGCAGCAGGACGTCGCAGACCACCGGCCAAACCCAGTGAACCAAGCACCAGCTGGGGGTGGCGAACCGTGCCGTGAAGAATGGAAATCCTAGACGGCGTCGCCACCAGTTTGCCAGCACAGTTGGAAGCGCAAAGCCCACTGCGTCTGGGCGGTGGACAGCCAGGCCTCAGCAGGGAGATCGCGCTGACAGGGCCTGCTTTCCTGGCGCAGAGCCCAGAGAACTGCGAGGGGCTGGGAACTGGTCTCTGGAGAAAAACAACCCTCCAACCGGCACAAGAGAAATATTCGCACGTGGGTACCTGTGCTCCAAGCCTCCCTCCCTCACACAGTCTCGCAGGGCAGAGGGCAGCAAAGCCCCACCTCACACAGAGCACACACCAGCACCCCGGTGCGAGTAAATGAGAGCTTTCTTGTCCAAGGTAATGACGTTTAAGAAAGCTTTCAGTATCAGCCCAGAATGAAAATGTTCACAAAGACCATTCTAAGGTATTAGAAGTTTGAATACTGACAATCCCCTAGAAGCCATACTGACCTCTTCACAGCCAACACAGTGTTCTAGGATATGTGGTCAAAAGGTGCATAATATTAAATACTGCAAATCAAAAGATATACAAGAAAATACATGAAGCCCTTTTAACTTCCTCACACTCTCAAATTATTCAGTTCTATAGTATTTAAAACAATCCTCAGGGAGCCTGGGTGGCTCAGTCGGTTAAGTGTCCGACTTCAGCTCAGGTCATGATCTCACTGTTCGTGGGTTCAAGCCCCACGTCGGGCTCTGTGCTGACAGCTCAAAGCCTGGAGCCTGCTTCGGATGCTGCGTCTCCCTCTCTCCGCCTCTTCCTTGCTTGCTCTCTGTCTCTCTCTCTCTCTCAAAAATAAACATTGCTCTATGTTCTGATAAAAATCAGAACGAAGTTGTGCATATTGTTAACACATGTTTTTACATATACGTGATAGTACTTATAATCACACTGTGCTTGGGGACCACACGTACACATGCACAGAGATACATACGCATATGCACGTATACAAGTTTCAGAATCCAACACCTGGTAGCGCTGAAGAAAAATACGTACGTTCTTTCTTGATTTTTTCGGCTACGAGAAATTCATCTCTTTCGACGGTTGGGGCAAAGTTGCTGCCAATAACCCGCACTGCGTACTGGAACTGCTGGGCTACGTCAGCTGAAAGGTAAGTAAGAAGATGCAAATTATTGCCAATCAGGCTAAGCTCTGACCAGCTCACGCTTCCAGCCAGAGACAGCGGGCCGGGCACATAGATCTCCCTCCCAGCTTCCCAAGGTCTTAACTGAGAGAACAGAGAAGCTATTCAGAAACCAAAGCAAATGAATGAATAAATGAATATAACGAGAGTTCCAAGAAACAAGAAAGGGAGACAGCAACAGGCCAGGAAGGCTGAAGAATCCCAGACAATGAGCTGGACCGATGATCACAAAAACGGGGCAGGGAGAGTCACAGCCAGAACACGGCCCGTGAGAAGTAGCCCATTCGCGAGAACGTCCGAGAAGCTCCAAGGCTGAGGTCAACAAACACAGAAAACCAAAGTGGGCAGCTAACTTAATAGACAGTGTGCACCTCAGGCACCGATGACGGCTTAACCACGGATGTCTGCCTCTACTTCCTTCAACAACCCCACTAAACTAACAAAGAATTTTGTGGTTTGCTTGTTTAACAAAAGCAGAAACCCACAAGGGCAAAGAAGACAAGGTAGAAACTGCACCGACCAGAAGTCAGCCAGTGTGAGAAGTAGCAAAGCAAACGGACGGGTGGGAGCAGGTTCAGGACAGTGAGATGGGCCGTTCCAGGTCTGACTGGAGGGGCAGCAGGGGGTGGAGGGGACAGAGCCACCAGTCCCAGCAAGAAACACAGCTCCCTCTGCAGAAGCCCAGGGAGGCTCCGAGGGCAGGGGGCCCCACTCCTCAGAAGGTGTGAAGGAACTGGGGCAGAAGAGGACCAGCAGAAGGTCTGGCTGGACCACAGGCCCCCGGGGCCTCTCCCCCTTCTGTCCCCCACACAACCACTGACCGCCTCACCGGGCAACTCACACAGGGCCTGCTGGAAAGGCGCACGAAGGAAAGCAGCAGACTGGCTGGTGCCTGGGCAGCTCGGTCGGTTAAGCATCTTGACTCTTGATTTCAGCTCAGGTCATGATCTCTCAGTTCGTGAGTCTGAGCCCTGCACTGGGCTCTGCACTGGGACTCTCTCTCTCTGCCCCTCCCCTGCTAGTGTGTGCGCTCACATGCTTTCTCTCTCTCTCAAAATAAATAAATACACTTAAAAAACAAAAAGTAGCAGACTGAACTTAAGGATGCCATCCCTCCTTCCCAGACACGGGGAGTCACAATTCCTATACAAGGAACACTAGCAAACCCAACACCCCCTACCTTCCCACTGATGCACAACCACCCAGCAGGGCACACCCCAACCTACTCCAGGCAACACCATTAACATCTTAGAGTCGTGAGTTCAAGCTCTGCATTGGGCTCTGCACTCGGCGTGAAGCCTACTTAAAAAGAAAAAAAAAAAAAAAAGGAAAGAAAGCAACTTAAATGTGGGGGAAAAATGTGGTTTCTTTTGTAAACTCAAAAAAGAAGCTCACCCTATACCATACAACACATGCAAAAATTAACTTGACTACATCACAGTAAGAGTAAAACATAAGTAAAACATAACACTCTTAGAAGAAAAAGACCAACAGAAGAGATCTTTGTGACTCTAACTCAGACAAAGAGTTCTTACGTAATATACCAAAATTCTGACCCATTAAAAAATGTGTTAAACGTGGGGCCCTGGCTGGCTCCATCAGTGGAGTGTGTGACTCTTGATTTCTGGGTTGTGAGTTCGAGTCCCACACTGGGTGTAGACATTACTTAAAATCTTTTTTGGGGTGCTGGGTGGCTCAGTCAGTTAAGCGTCTGACTTCCAACTCAGGTCATGATCTCATGATTTGTGGGTTCAAGCCCCACATTGCGTTCTGTGCTGACAGCTCAGAGCCTGGGGCCTGCTTAGGATTATGTGTCTCCCTCTCTCTACCCCTCCCTCACTCATGGTCTGTCTCTCTGTCTCTCTCAAAAATAAATAAAGAGTAAAAAAAAAAATTTTTAATGCAATAAATAAAATCTTTTTTTAAAAAAATGTGATAAACGGGACTTCATCCAAGATTAAACTTCTGCTCTGCAAAGGACACTGTTAAGAGAATGAAAATACTGAGGAAATATTTGCAAAACACAACAAAGGACCTGAATCCAAATTATAGGGAGAGAGCTCTGAAAACTCAATAAGGGGGGGGCAGGGAACACCCAATAAAAAACATAGCCTAAAAATGTTAAACAGACAATCAGCATGAAGGTGAACGGCACAGAAATAGATGACGTTAGTCATCAGGGAAACTCAAGACCACGATGAGACACCCTTATTCATCTATCCCAACTGCTGAATGAAACAGACCACCAGCACCCAGGCCAGGCGTCCCGTACACTGGCCGGGGACGGCGGGGGGGGGGGGGGGGGGGGTGGTGCATGAAGCTGGCACAGGCACTCTGGAAACATTCTAGCGGTTTCTTTAAAAGCTAAGCATACACTTTTCACATGACCTAGCAATCCCACTTGTATCTATTCCAGAGAAATGAAACTTAGGGTGACATAAACCTCTGTACGTGAATGTTTGCAGCCGCGTTCCCTAGGACTCCCCGTCACCGCCAGAGCCCAGGACCCGTGCAGACACCCCCCCTATGTGCAGGGACAAGTAAGCCACGGGGCATCCGTGCAGTGGAACGCAGCTCTGCAGTGAAATGGAGTCACCTACTAACACATGCGGCACCACTAGTGAATCGCAGAAGCATCAGCAAAGTGAAAGTGGCCAGTCTGAAGAACACACACGGTATGATTCATCTACACGATATTCTGAAAAAGGCAACACAGAACAATCTAGAACAGAGGACGGCTGCCAGAGGCAAAACAGCAACACAGAGGAAGCAGTTGTGAAATGTTTTTAAAACTATTAAATATTTAAAAACTAGGCCAGACACCAGATGGAGCTAGTCAGGGGTCAATAAACACAACAACACAACAAACACAAGTTAGAATTCACGAGGAAGAATGGCACTTTTCCCATAATTAGTCCTCAAATTGATGGAGCGCCAAGTGTTAATCCATATAAACTTTGAGTCCCACACCTAGACAAAGTTTCAGAGCACGAAAGCAAAATTTACATAGAGCGGAATTTCAGAACATAAAAGATAAAGAGAAGATCCTATGAGCTGCCAGATGGAGCTTCAAAGGAGTAAGAATCACTTTAACGGCAGATTCTCATCAGTGAAGGAATGAACACCTTCCAAGTGGACGGAAGGAAAATCACTTCAAACTTTCTGTATCTGATTGATGATTTAGGAGATGAGGCTCTTAAGCACTTATCCAGGCCAGCAAATCCTGTTGAATCCATTTCTCACGGTGCGTCCCCACATGCCCGTTCCACGGATCTATCCACCTGCAGCAGGTGTCCTAGGTAGCCGGCCACCCTATGTCTACTCTTGTCCCTTAGAGCAAATTATCCACATGGCGGTCAGAACGATCTTTTTAGAACATAAATAAAGTCATCGCTCTGCCTGACCCTCCCGTCAGGCCCAGAATCAAATCCAAACTCATGAGGACAGCCTGCCCGACCTGGTCCCTGGTCCCCGGTCCCTGGCCACGCCACCAGCACCACATCCCGCCTCTCCCCTCCCAGCTGCACTGGCCACACGCCAGCCGCGCTCCGTGGTCTGGCCAACCCTGCCAACCCTTGAGCATACCACCCCACCCCCGGCTTGTGGCCCGGACCCTGACACTCTTCTCCCACATCCTCCCAGGCCTCACCCCATCACTTCCCCCGGTTCTCTGTGGAAATGTCACCCCTTCAGACCACCCTCCTCTCCCAAGCACACCCAAACACGCACACAGGAGAGAGACTACAGAGTCTTCCCTGAACGCCACCACATCAGCACAGCATGTGTTCAGGACTTGGTGAGTGCGTACAAAGCAGGGCAGGGAAACAGCAAAGAGAAGTAATCTGAAGTGTTTTTGTGGAGTCCCAGGATCAGGGAGTAGTTTTAATTTTCTTCTTTATACTTTTCCACACCTTTAACATTTTCTAAGGAGTAAACATTAATTTTAATATGTTAAAAGTGGCACTGAAAATTTCTCACCTGCAAGGGTGCCTGTAAAACTGTTCTAGTTGAGAAAATGTTTTTAGATTACCATGATCCTGAGTTCTACAAAAAAAAAAAAAAAAATACTTCATTAACATACTCAAGTACCTGAGACAAACATCTCCACTCCAAGTTTCATAAACTTTCCACTTTTCCAACAAAAATTCAAAACTCAACACCAGAAATCCTCTCCTCTCCCGTCTCTACGCCCTGCACCTGTGGCACGTGTAGCATTTCACTGCCACCTCACCAACCACCTTCAACTTCCCTACCTGCTGGCCAGACCAGTGTGCAGTCTCTCTTTCCCGCTGACAGAAAATATCTGAAAATTCCATCTGTATTTTTAGGTGAAATCTATCTAAGTTTCAAAGGTAGACGCACAGAATACAGGCTATTAACTTCACAGTGACAATCATTCCTTGTTTGGTGAACCTAACCATCAAACAATATCCACTACAGATTTCCAGTTTAACACTCCCACAACATTATTCCATTTCTAAGGTAAAAACTAAGTTCAATCAGTAATTCAAAGAAAACTCCTAAGCGCCAAACACCACGGGCCCTAAGACGGGACAGAAAATAGTGGTTCACCAGGCAGCTCAGTGACAACACGAAACACAAGGCAAGTAACTCCACAGGCGACCCGTCTGCGATAAGAGCTCCTAAGAAAATGAGCAGGACGCTGTGCCGGCCAACAGGGAGGACCTCGCGACGTGGGCTGGTCAGGGAAGGCCTCTCTGAGGAAGCAGCCCTCTGACATGTAGGAACTCGCCACAAGAAAGGACACGAGGAGATTCAAGGGCTACTGTGTCCACGGTCCCTCAAAGGATGCCAGTGTCGCTAGTTCCAAAATCTAAGCCGTGTTCCATCCGGAGTCCCAGGGGAGGAGGTCCAGGCTGAAGCTCTTTGATGACTGGCTAGGTCCAAGATGAAAAATTAGAGTATTGCATTGTTTTCACCAGCAAACACCAAAGGAATGTGCTACGTCCTCGCGTCCAATCCGCTCTGGGTATCAGGAGCCAAGGCAGGAAGGCAGTGTTCCTCTGCCCAGCCCCTGAGAGTATCCCCCTGAGAAGCAGGCACCAGTGAATTCAAGGACACACTGCCCAAGCAGCCGCTGTACCCACGCACACTCTCCAAACAAGCCGTGCGGAGAACACACAGGTGAGGACAGAGGCGAGAGGTCGTTCCACAGGCCGGGCAGGTGCTTAGGTTCCTGCACTCAGCACAGAGATGGAAGGTGCCAGATTCCACACAGAAGAGCAGGAAGGAATTAATTCAAGACATCAGGTTCCAGAACCAGAGATGTGGGTTCCGATCCTGGCTCTGCAATTCGCCAGCTTGGTGACGGTGAGCAAACTACTTTATCTCTCCGCGCGCGTGTCCCCATCTACAAAACGAGGTTAGTGAGAAGTATTCCAACTGTCCAGCAACATTGGGAGTTAAATACACCAGCTCACAGTGTATGCAGAGTGTGGCAGAGAGTAAGTTGTTGAAAAACGTTAGGTATTTTTATTAGTATTAATCTGAAAATGTCATTTCAATGCATGATCTGTCTGCCATAGCCATTAAAACCACAACTCAAAGCACCCGGCTTTTAACTTTTCAGCAAGACAATGTGGCCTTCATCCTGTATATTACACGTAGGAAACAAACTCTCTTCACCTGGCGTGATCAGATGTCCCCTCTAGAAAGGACCCGTGGCTGCAGCACAGAAGAGGTTCGCGTTCAGGACAAGGGAGACGGCGGGACCACATGGCCCTGATGCCAACGTGAAGGGTCCAAAGAGCACTCCGATGTGGGCCCAAGAGTTCATAAGTGACAGTTACCTTCTAGACCCCGAAAGGGTTCCACGAGCACTCAGGTAGAAAATGAACATAAAGATGCACAGAAATAAGTGAATCCAAAGCCTGCGGCTGCGTGCTCTCCTGGGATTCGCAAAGTGAGCGGGGTGGAGGTGTGTGGTTTGGAAGCGATGCACACACGACACTGCTGTCCTATGGAACAGGACGGCATGTCGGCCAACACAGAGCAAGCATGTAAACCTGTAATTCTTTGCCCCTCCAGACGCAGGCCACAGGCCACAGGGACTCTGCGCTTGAGACACCACGCTCCCACACGGACCTACAGAGTCACACTATCTGGAGACGGTGCCCACGACATCAATTCCGAGGAGGTATCACATGGAGAGATGCACGGTGACAAGGTGTGAAGGCTTAGCTACCGTAAAAGGCCCCCCCTTAGACCACTGCCACACCACCAGTCCCGCCACAGCAACCCTGGTACCAGGTTCTCGTGTGGCCACACTCCACGCGCAGCTCCCACGGAATGCAAGGCTATGCTCCAAAACAGAAACAAGACATGCTGCTCTAGACTTGGGGCTCTCAGACTGAAATTTTCAGTCTCAGGGTCCCCTTCCACGCTGATGATTGAGGATCCCTAAGAGGATTTACTTATTCATGTGTAGGTTATATCAATATTTACTGGATTGGGAATTTAAACCGAGATCATTTTTAAATTTTAGATCATTTTAAAATAACAGTAAGCCCACTAAGCACAACTTTCCAATGAAGCCTAAAACACTGGAATTTCTATGTCAGTAGACATTTAGTGCACATTTCAACATACACTTAATGTAACTTTTAACATATATTTAATATACGTTGATTTTCCCAAGTATATAATCAAGGAAGACCATAATTCATTCATCTGGAACTTCATCAAGGGCTCTTCACCACTTCGGAAAATCATGACACCAACAGCAATACCGCGTGAGGCCCACGAGTCACCAGGACGGCACCCCGTCCACCTGCGCCGTGGCTCGGAGCACGCTCACAGCACTGTCACAGCAGAAGATAGTCATCTCACCTCAGTGCACAGTGTACTGGAGCTGCCCCTGAGCATTTGTGTTCAAATACTCACCTAACAAAACCCACTGTGCTTGTTATCTTCTAGTTAGGAAAAGGATTACAAAGTATGAAAAGGAAGGTTGCTTCTGAAACATCCAGAACACACTGGCTGGCAGTATGTGTGTGTTTCAAGCAAATTCGAAGGCTGGAAAAGGTGAGAAATAATGATTACGTTAACTTTATAAACATATCAAGCACCAGGGGGCGCCTGGGTGGCTCAGTCAGTTAAGTATCTAACTTGGGCTCAGGTCATGATCTCGCGGTTTATGAGTTCGAGCCCCGCGTCGGGCTCTGTGCTGACAGCTCAGAGCCTGGAGCCTGCTTCAGATTCTGTGTGTGTGTGTGTGTGTGTGTGTGTGTGTGTGTCTGTCCTTCTCCCACTCACGCTCTGTCTCTCTCTCTCCTTCGGAAATAAACATTAAAAAAAATTATAAAATAAAAGTAACAGGTATCAATTATTCCTCAATATCATAGTCTTGGAAAAGCAATATTATAATAATACAAGGCCAATTGTTTATAACATGACCTTAGAAAAAGAATTAATCAAATGTTCTACTTAGTTACCAGATAAAATACCCACTAACGAAAAGATTTTTTTAAATGTCAAACACTGTAAAGGAAGCAATTAATATTGCTTTTGTTCAGTAAGGTAGAACAAATCAGAACAAGGCAAGCTATTAAATACTTATAAATTCTTCAGTAAATAGCATGTATTTGGAATTACGAATATAATGGTTTGCCAATCCTCGCGGTCCAGAACAGAGCTAATGGAATCATCTTTGATGGATTTTATGATCCATTTTGTTCAGAGAGGATCCCCTCAGGATCTCGCAGAGAACATATTTACTCTTACATTTAAACACTGTTCTAAAGAGAGACAGGAGGAGGCAGAACTCTGCTGAAGATAAGTGCTTTAATCTCCTTGAAGGGTGAAACAATCAAAAAGAGCCTCAAATTTTAAAAAAGAATTTTTTTTTTTTTATCGAGAAACATCATGCTACCTCACAATGAGTGGCCTTCAAAGTCCACGTATGAGCATGGGGGGAACGGACAACCGTGTGGCTTATCCTGGAAGGAAAACCGAGGACCCGCCGGCACAGTGAGACCGCTGGCGTTAGAGTGAGTGAGTGGTAACCAGCAATCTCAGCCCTCTGGCTTCTCCTAGGATCAGGAACATGGAATCAGAAAGGTAACACTGGGTGCTTGAGGTGCACGTACAGGAAAGCTGGAGACAAAACCTGAAAACAACAAGCCAGGCTCGCAACCTGTGCACCTGTCCTCTCTCTGGGGAACCCTCTCCAGGTGCTCCTGGGCCCCCCTACCCTCACTCCAGTCCATCGAATCATCTCCGCAGAGGCTTTCCCTCACTTCTTCCCTCAAAATCCCAGCACCCGCTCTATCTCCGTTTCAGCATTTATCCCTAACCTACAATTACCTATTTTACCACGACTCCTCCCCTAGAATGTACATCTACCAGTGGAATCACTGGTCTGTGCGTCTCCGCATCACACAAGCACCCAGCATAGTGCCTAGGGTTGGGGAGCCCAAAGGGACAGACTTAAACTTTATAAAATGTCCCAAGAACTGTGTGAGGTTGGTGTCATTGAATAGGCTGACGGGAAAAAAAAAAAAATCCAGCTTTTACTCCTACGGCTATCATAGAACATCAAATCAAGTATGTACCTAATTGTCATGAATCGCGAAAAGTTAAAATTTGGTCATTATATTTTCAAAGTAATTTTGTGTAAAGTCTTCCAGCAAAAACTGCACGATTTCTCGTCCACCGCACAGCGCTGAAGGCATAAGCAACCCCGTGTCTTCAGTTACCCAGAAAATCCCTCCAGGGTGGACTCCACGCATCCCCTTCGCGTCCCGCCAAAACAAACACCAAGAGGGCAAGCCATATCAAATCGTAAAACACCGCGGCCGCAATGGCTCCACGCCCCGCAGGGCTGGGCTTGGGTATCGGCATCCGCAGGGCGGCCTCTCCAGGACAGCTTCGTACCAAGTCCAACCTCAGCCCTTGGAAGAAAATCGGGGAGGTAACAGTCACGCACCCCCGCTTCGCAGCACACTCCGACCGCTCGACCTTCCCGGGGGGGCAGGGAGCACGCTGCTGCTCGCCAGCTCCCGGCCACCCGGCCCAGGCCACCGCTGCCCTGTCTCCCCGGTGACTTTGAACAAGGTGGACGCGCCCGCGAGCCGCCGTGCCCGGCTTCGCCCCCCGGGCCCGCTGCGCCCGGAGCGGTGACTCAGCCCCGCCGGGGTCCGGCCTCCCTGCCTCCGCCCCCGGGGCTGCAAGCCCTCCGCAGGCCGCCCCGCCCCGGGGACGCGCCCCTCCCCAACCCCGCCGCCCATGCGAGGCCTCCGGATCCCAGGCTGACGGGCGGCCTCCGGGACACGCCTCGGCCCCGAGCCCCCGACCCAGCCCCGCTACCTTCGCTCCTGCCCAGGATCCGGCAGCACAGGTTCTGCAGCAGGACGTTCGGCGACTTCTGGTCCGGGGTCGCCATCCTCGCCTGGGACCGCCCGCGGGGGCCCCGCAGAGCCCCCCGGCTCTCGCCCGCCCCACGCCCCACGCCACGCAGGATCCGGTCGTCCCCGACGGGCTACGGCCTCTCGGGCACCGCCGGCGACCAGGCCGCCATTTTAACGGAACCCGCCGAAACCGCGGGCTCTTCCCACAATGCCCCGCTTCTTCCGGCCGCTCGGGGCGCTGGTGCGCCGGCCTCAGAGTTCCCCACTCCGTGGCGCGCGGTCCCCGGACCGCGGCTACCGCGCGTGAAGGGTTCCGGCACCAGCTGCTCCAGCTGCTCAGACCGCACGGTCCTCGAACGGGGTCCTGTGGCCCAGGTCCCCCAACACCCCTGAGGTCAGGAAGGCCACTGATTTGCTCTGTGCTCAATAGCATCTTTATAATCCATAATTTTAAAAAAGTTTTAATGTTTATTTATTCTTGAGAGACAGAGCACGAGTGCGAGCAAGGGAGGGGCAGAGAGAGAGGGAGACACAGACTCCGAACAGGCTCCAGGCTGTGAGCTGTGAGCACAGAGCCCAACACGGGGCTCGAACCCATGAACTGTGAGATCATGACCCGAGACGAAGTCAGACGCTTAACCGACTGAGCCCCCTAGGAGCCCCCGTAGATTTTTTTTTTTTTAAACATCATTGGCTCAAGCTGACTTTTGGTGGAAGAAGTCTGCTTAAAGGCAAGATTTTATGGGTTTTGACACTTGGTTGACATTGACACCCAGTACACTTTCTAGGTTTTCATAGATAGCATGTGACTATTCACCATCCCTAACCCCAGGCTCCCCTCCCCACACGTCTGGGGTAACTAGTCATCTGAAGACTAAGTCAGGCCTATGAAGACTGAGGGGGGAAGGGCCCGAAGAGAACAAGGCAGATCAGTAGGCCATCACAAGGCATTTGAAACTCTGTTATACACACCTGCACACAAGTGCGGGGGGGAGGCTGCAGGCACTGAGAAATGCCCCACCGGATAACAAATGAGCCAATCCACACACCAACTGGTCAAAGATGTGAGATGCTGGCGGCCAGGAGCTTTGCGGTTCCCGTGACTGCAGCCAGTTAGACACAGGCAACACTTACTCCACTGCGGACCAACCTGTTTCCTTCCTGAGAATCTGGAATTAAGATGAAAAGAGCTTGTATCCACAGATGGGCTGCACTATACCGCAGAAAAACAGGCACCTAACAACAATCAAGTGAGCTGAGCGCAAGAGAAAACTCCACCCCTTCCTTCCCAGGGTGGAGGAAGACAGCAGGCCTTACAAAGGGGACCCCCTGAGGCTTCTCACTGAGGATGGCACCTGAATGAGGTGTCCCGAAGGAGGGCTGGGCCCTAAAGGGACCTACTTGGCCAACCATGCATTTAATACCCACCTTGCACCACGTGAATTCTAGGAACAGGAAAACCAGAAGAGCCCCAGGACAATCGTCAAGCAGGTGTCTGAGAGAGGCGACTGCAAGGCCAGCACCTCACGCCCAGAACAGAGCTGCAGCGTCAGACGTCAGATGTGGCGGGTAGCGCCAGTGTCCTCCCTCCCAGCGATCCGCTATGCATGCAGGGTTTCTGAGGTAACAGAGCCCCCATCGCAGTCGTGACAACAACATCACACAGCACCAAGACTGTGCGAGGCACAGTGAGGGAAGGAAACTGCACAGTGCATGGCCCAGAAGAGTGGACACGGTGCCAGCGTGTCCTGTCAACGCCCATCGCTGAAATTTACCTGAAGGTGCCTTGGCTCTTCCAATATGAAGATGGAAACACAGCAACTAAAATGCAGTGTGGTAGGCATGCGGCAGGGATATCCTACCAAGTGGCAACTCAGATACAAAACCAAGGACCCCACATTTTAAAGAAAGCCACGGAAAACGGGAGGCAGATGCTGCATCAGGACTGATAGGACGTGGCCCAGCAGACATGCTAACTCTCCGGCTATGTTCACTCCCACCCTAAAGGTCCACCCCCTGCTGATCAGCTGACCATGGAGAAGGAGGGTGCTCTGGAGTCCCAAAACTATTTCAGGGACATCAGGACCTGCCAGGACCCTGCAGAGTCAAAACCTCCTGCGTGGAACCCACAAGGAAAGCCACGTGTGTGCCTCACAGACAACTGGTCTCAGATGCCCATGCGGAGATGGCCACTTGGGGCCAACCTGACGGAAGGTGTGCCTGCATGCAGAGCTAACCGAGAGATGCCTGACCTTCGTCCTGACCCCTCTGCCCTGACTCCAATCCAGGGAGTTAGAATCAGCAGGGAGGTGAAGGAAAAGGGAAGAACAAATGTCACCGTCTCCCTCGGGCGCCTCGGGCGCCTCAGGCTGGTGACGCCTGGCTGTGCAGGGATGAGGAAAACCCATGAGCTTCAGGCTGGGTCCAACATGGGAGCTTTGCGTCGACCTGGGCAGGACTTCCTCAAACACTGGATGTGACCGAGAGGCCGCGAGTGCCTCAGGCGCCACTAAGGACGGGACAGGGAGAAGTGACCTAACCCATCTGTGGAACTTGGCTGGCAAAAAATACTTTTTGGCACAAGTATCTTTTTGGCAAGATTTTGTAACCGGAAAAATTCTACTTTTAGTGTTTAAGCCCTGACGTTAGACTCCTTAAAGGCAGGTCCCCGATGCTATGGTGTAGGAACCAACCATGGGGCCCTGTTCACATTTCTTGCCTCCCAGAATTGTCACCTGTTTGTAGTCCCCTCCCCTCGGCTCTGGATAGACCCGCTAGTTTGCTTTTCCTGGTAGGAGCAGTGAGGGCCGGCTCCCAGCCTCAGCCTCCAGAAGGCCTGGCAAGCACCTCTTTGCTCTCCTGGGAGCCTGGAGCCGCCATGTCAGAAGGCCAGCCACTCTGCAGGACAGACCACAGGTGCAGGCCACATGGAAAGGGAAGGACCCTGAGACCCCAGGCAATGAGGGCAGCCAGCTACCCCAGTGTCCCAGCTGAACCTGGTCCCCTGCTGTCGAGCCAGCTAAATGCAGAGACTATGTGCAAAGCAAACAGAATCCACCCAGATTGTGGAATTGTTAGCAGATAAAATGCTCATTGTTCTCAGCCCTTACGTTTGGGGATGGTTTGTCACACAGCAGAGAGCACTAGTGTGCATGGTGTTTGCCTGGAGGGTTCAAGCATGGCCACGTGGAGGACGGGCCTGCCTTTCCCTGTCTGCCCTGCCCTGCCCCGATCTGCCCTACATCTGGACAACACTGCAATGCAAGCCCCCGGGACAGCTGGCCCCCCTGCTAGGTTCAGCCAAAGGAGTCACTGGTAGAGAAGTGGAGGTCAGAAGGAGACGACGGCAGCGATCACCCTGTGGCATTCGGCCCTCGCCTTCTCCATGCCAGCAGCTAAACGTCCTCTACAGCTGCACCTGCTACCAGCCTGCCCCTTCTTTCATGGTCCCAATCTCCCCTGTGCATCTCTCCTTCCAGATCTCACCCCCACGGGAAGATTCCAGAACATGGCATATGGTAAATCAGCTCTTCTCGCCGTCTCTTCAGCCCTATGCCAAGTAGCCACTTTCTGCACTTGCTAATCCGAGTTCCTCACCTCCTGCTGCAGCCACCTGCGTGACCAGTTCCCTGTATTAAGTCCCCTGCATTGCTGGCATGGCTTCTGTCTTACAGACTGGCCCCTGCTCTCCAGTCCTTGCTAGTAAGGGATGATCGCAGGGCCGAGATCCTCAGCTGGGGTTCCAGGATGGAGCTGCTCATGTCTGAGCTCAGATATGTTAGGATCCTTTTGAAGGTGGAACCCATCACGTGTGGAGGCACCAACCCGAGCTTTTATCAGCACCGGCTGATAGCAAGACCCTGGGGAATTAAGTAGCTGCCGTAGTCAGATGTCAGGGCAGCAAGGACGGCCACCAAGACCACAGTGTGGGTGGACTGGACTGGAGTATATTTGGAAAGCTTGGGTATAGCTTAAGGTGCAGTCACGGAACCAGAGCGTTCCAACAGCAGCCTTCAGAGGAATCTCTTATTTTTTTTAAGATTTGTTTTATTTACTTATTTTTAAATAATCTCTACACCCAACACGGAGTGTGAACCCACAACCCCGACACCAAGAGTCACCTGCTCTACCGCCTAAGCCAGCCGGGTGCCCCGAGGAACGTCTTATTATTGCGCTGGCAAAGTAGCAGAACTGAGGACCAGACTCCGAACTTCAAGTTGTAAACTATGATGTAAGTTGGACACACAGTCCTGCCAAGACTCTTACATTAAGGGCTGGTCATTAATGGAGGAGAAGTGCGACCCTGAGATTTGGGGTGGAGACATTGGAACAAATGTGAAATCCCGAATCAGCAGGACTTTCTAAAACAGAGCATAAAACCTCTCCTCTGTATGCAGAGAATGGCCTTGAAATCCTTCATTTCCTGAAGCAGTTCTCATTAGCAGATATTCTCATTAGCAAAGAAAGTGGACTTCCACAGGATTCAGATAATCCAGATGAAGGAATGAAAGAAAGCCTGCCCCAGAGAAACAAAAATAAAAAATGACCTTCCAAATAAACTGGGCGGTAGATGTAATTAGTGTTCTCGTGTCTTCAAAGTGTCCTGCAGAGGCAAGAGTACTAATTTATATCAGACTTTAATAAATCAAGGGCCTAGAAACCACTAAATAAAGGGTAAAATATTGTTACCAGACTAAAAAAAGAGAACATAGGATAAAAAATTTTCATCCACAAAACACACACACACACACACACACACACACTGAGAGAGAGAGAGAGGAAAATAAACATGGAACAGGAGGGACAAAAGAAAACAAATTAAGACGGTATAGTTAAGCCAAAGTATATCACAAAAAGGGTGGCTCAGTCGGTTAAGCGTCCAACTCTTGCTTTCAGCTACGGTCATGATCTCACGGTTTGTGAGTTCAAGCCCCACGTGAGGCTCTGTGCTGACAGTGTGGAGTCTGCCTGGGATTCTTTCTCTCTCCCTCTCTCTCTGCCTCTCCCCACTCTCTCTTTCAGAAATAAAGAAAATATTTTTAAAATGTCATTTTCTCTGTTTTTAATTAGCAAAATTTAAAAACTGGAAACTCTATGCCACTCTCTCCCAGTTTTTCAGTGTGTTCGTTCCGCTCATTTTCCACACCTGTATTATTAAGAACTTCTTCATACCTCTTACAATCTTAAGTACTGAAAAGGTGTGAGGCCCCTGGGTGGCTCAGTCGGTTGAGCATCCGACTTCGGCTCAGGTCGTGATCTCATGGTTGGTGAGTTCAACCCCTCATCAGGCTCTGTGCTGACAGCTTGGAGCCTGGAGCTGCTTCATATTCTGTGTCTCCCTCTCTCTCTGACCCTCCCCTGATCACGCTCTGTCTCTCTCTGTCTCTCTCTCTCTCTCTCTCAAAATAAATAAACTTAAAAGATCACACTGACTGTAAGTGAACCGAGTCCACAGATGTGAGCTGCAATTCTAGTCACTGTATGTCCAAGCTGCGATCTGTCAACCTGACTTCTCTGTTGTTGTCGACCTTGATCACCTGCCTGAGCTAGTGTTGGTCAAGCCACGCTTTTTCTCTACCTTTCCAGGCTGTGCAGCCCCCACACGCTAAAGGCATGGGGAGCTAGGCTCTACATCCCCACGTATGAAGTATCTAGGTAAGTATGAACCTGCTCCCCATGCAAGATGTGTTTAATCCTCCCCTCTTTGCTTAATAATGGACTTCACTCTGTAGGTACTCAGGGATATTCACATTGTACTTTGGGTTACAATCCGACACTACGTGACTTGTTTTCTTGCTCACACTGTTCCAGCTTCCACCCTCCACAGCTCTTTCAGTCGGCTCCTGTCTCCCTTTGACATTCCCGCATCGTTTTCAAAAATTAACGCGTAGACTTCATGTTTTTTACTACCATTTTAGATTCATAAAAACATTGAGTAGATCGTAGAGGAAGTCCCGCGTGCCCATCCAGCCCTGGCATGCTTACGCCTTTTCAAAGCTGGAGTTGACTTTCAAAGGTTGACGTTTGACAGGCTGTGCTATAAACACCAGCAGGACTGAAGATGCGGTTTGCCGGTCTCCACGTCAGCGGGAGCCCCCACTCCCTCCTTGCCACAGTTGTTTCTGCTTATGTTCTTTTATCACTTGGGTCTGTGCTTACAGTTTTGGAAGCATATTAAATGTTTTAGGGTGGTGGTCAACTGGAATGTTGTTTCTTTGATTCCAAACGTGTTTTAAAATAATTTTAAAGCGCTGCGAAAAAGGGAATATAAGTGGCTTTTCGTGACAGTGACGGAACGTCTGCTTGAGCACAGAATTCCCCTGTTCCTCACAACCCGCATTTAATGGTTCTCTTACCACGAACTTCTTTACTCATAAGCCGGTGGAATGTTGCGGCTCTGGTGCCTGGTGTGTGTGGCGGGGTAGGTGTGTCAGTTACTTTGGAGGCTGAGGAACTCCGAAAGGATCCTGGAGCTTCTCGGGGAGGGGGATGGGGACAAGGCTGCGTCTCCCGGCAGGTGAATCACAGCTGGAATGTCGAGGTCTCGGGTCAGCAGGGGCCAGGGCTGATGGACTTGGAAGATTAAACCTCAAAGGTTAAGGACCAGACAGCACCTTTCAGGCTGAAGGTGACAGTGGGTGTGGCCCTCCTGACCGGTCCCCAGGCAGATGAAGCGGGTGTGAATGTCCTTTCCTTTCGGGGCTTCTAAGCTTCACTAAAGCTCTTGCCTAGCCCGGCTCCCCCTGACCATGGTTTGGTCTCCAGCGAGGGGCTCCAGGGGCCCAGCAAGGGTGCTGAGTTGCTAGGACCCAGGCCGTCTGTCCAGATCCACGACTCCCGGGCCCCATGGGGCCCGTCCACGGGGAACGGCGTGTCCTCCAACTGGTGGGGTCACACACTTCCACAAGGCCACTGCAGCCACCTCGGACGTCACTGCTACCTGGCGGGACGCTGGCCCGCGTGTCTGCGTGGGTACCCGCAGGCTGAGCCCCCCGGCCCCCACATCACACAGGGCAGTTGGGTCATCACTCTCTGCAGAAGCGGAACCGGAGGCTGCCACGTGAACTTACAGATCACCTGCCCAAGGCCCCAGGCAGACCCAGGGTTCAAGGCCACGTCGAAGGCCCGGAGACGGCTGCTGCAAGGGCGCCTCTGCCTCAAAGCCATTGTGATACCCACTCCAAGTCTCCAGCCCGTTAGTCCTGAGGAATGCGAGGAAAGCCACACGGGGGAAATCTGATAAGGCAGCTGAAAAAAGGAGTTAATTGGTTTTCTGGATGACTGCAGTGCTTACTCCCCTTTTGCTCAAACAAATGCTTCCCCCGAGTTCATAAAGCAGCCGGGCAGGCTCTTTCGGCCACAAAACCTTTAGCTGCGGGCTCTTGGAGGAGCGGCCACGGTCGGCTGAGGCCTCACAGGCACTTTGAACCACGGAGCTGTGAGCTCGGTGATGGATTTGAAGCCCATGACTCACGGGATGGCTCATTTACTTCTGTAAATATCCGTCATCAATTCCCCTGGCAGTGGGGAACCCGGTCCATCTCTGCTGAGAGGAGAAGAGCGTTCGTTCTTTGCCACATTTTCTACTCGTTGTGCCTCACGCAACAGCTAACAGGCCGCCGACCGCCATCAGAGGCGCTGCTGTTGTTGACAACACACGATTAGTTTGGATGCGTTCTTAGCGGTCTGGCGGGAAGGTACAGGGCACAGAATGAAAGCCAGGAAAAGTCCCATCCTGGGTTTTACACACTTCAGTTTGCACAAACAACTCCTTGCACGGTTCCTCACTAGCATTTAACACTGGGCGTGTGACGCAGACGTGAGAGGACCGCACCAGAGCTGCGTGCCGAGTGTTGCTGTGTGTGTGCCCTCGGTCAGCGCGGGAAGACGGCCGGGCCGAGGACAGGGTGGTGTGGCCGCTCTCCTGCTGGCCAGCTCGAGTCGCCCAACTGCTCCCGCCTCCTTCTAACCTGAAAAACAAAACTGCAGTCGCTTATTAATTTCTGACCCAGTTAAAAGCGGCCAATGATCGTGTGCCACGAGACGTGACCTCGCCTCGCTGTCCTTCTGTGGCTCCCCCGTCACCAGGAACCCGAGGACTGCTGTGTCATTGTCCCCGTGTTAAAAGTGGGGTGCACCAGCGTTGGCTCTGTCTAGAACTGGGTCTTTGTTCTCTCCTGACAGTTTTATTTAATTGTCATAGACTCTGGGTCTGGAGTTCTGTCTCGTCCAGCAAGAGAGCGGATGCAGGATTAAACACGTGAGAGAGGCTAATGTCCGGGAGGAGACAAGAGCCCCAAGCAAGGGTCCTCGCTCTGTTTTTATTAGGATCAGAAGGCTCACAAGCTCGATGGACGTGCACAAAGAGACAATGATATCGTGAACATTAACTCATGGGTGTGAGGGAAAGCGGTTTTGAAGTTATGCGGTGTTAGGGGTTTGGGTCAGTACAAAACAAAGTGGGCAGCAGGTTGTTTGCAGCAGACGTGAGGCACCACCTCTGTTTACCTGAACTGACCTAGGGGACAAGACAGGGCAAGCTACCTCAGGGTCAACAAGGCACCCTTCTTCTGCTACTTAGCTCCGCTCAGGGCAGCTTGGCCCAGCTGCAGTCTGTAGCCCTATTTACCTATTTACCTCTCGTGGTCCTTCCCTCCTGTGAAAACAGCTTCCTGCTATGGTACTAAGTTGGGGGGCATTTCCACCCTGAATACCTAACCTTGCTTACCTCATCTTGGATGCTTTCATCCTGAGATTCCCTATCCCTATACCTTTGTCCTACACTGGGGGCCTTTGCCCCGTTTACCCAAACATGGGTGCGTTCGTCCTGTGGCTTTGTAATTCTTCATGCCTTGTTCCTAAGCTTATTCCCCACATTTAATTCCCAATTCTCTATATTTGGCAGATTTGTTTTGCTTTGTTCTTAAAATTCAGAAGCTATGGAGAATTCAACATAACAATCCTAAATGCTAACGGCATCCACAACTTGATCACACTTAACTTTTTTATCTTTGGTTTACAGAATGGGGTCAAGGCCATGCAAACAGCAGGAAGGGAGAAGGAAGCGGGTGAGGAGGAGGAGACGGGAGGTCGGCCGGGCTGGCACAGCATTCGCGCGTTCGCGCGGTTCCAGGATGACATCCCAAGAGATTTCAGCCGGAAAACTGGCTACCTTCTCTGTTCAGGTGAGTGCTTCCCCCTGGGGTCCCACAGCACATTTCCAGGTAAACAGCCCACTGCTTGAGCTCTAGTTCCAGAATTCCGGAAAGCATTTTAGTGACAAACAAATAGGATTTACCACCTTCCTGTGAGAAAAAAACCCAGTCCAATTCCAATGCTCTGCTTTAATTCCCGTGGAACCTTGTTAGGCCCTCCCGCCCCTCAGTGATGGGCGCTACCCTCCCCCCACCCCCCCACCCCACGATGGGCGCTAAGACCTTTTGTTTCAGCTCAGTCTTCCTACATTCCTAACTTTTCTTTTTAGTCTGGGAAACTGTCTCCGTATATTTTTATTTTATTGGCAATATTTTATACACGTGACTCTCTAAAAATTAATTTGAAATTCACTTAATTAATTAACTAAGTAAATTAAAGGCAAAAATAAGCTATTGGGACTAGACCAAAATAGGAAGCATTTGCACAGTGAAGGAAACCATCAGCAAAATGAAAAGACAGCCTATGGATGGGAGAAAATATTTGCACATGACATATCCGATAAAGGGTTAGTATCCAAAATATACAAAGAACTTATACAACCCAATACCCCCCCAAAAAGCCAAACAACAACAACAACAACAACAACAACAACAAAACAAATAATCTGATTGAAAAATGGGCAGAGAGCCTAAATAGACACTTCTCCAGAGAAGACATCCAGATGGCCAACACACACATGAAAACATGCTCCCCATCACTCATCATCAGGAAAATGCAAATCAAACTACAATGAGATGCCACCTCACACCGGTCAGAATGGCTAAGATCGAAAGACTAGAGATAATGAGTTGACAAGGATGTGGAGAAAAAGGGACTCTCCTGCAAACTGCTGAAGCCACTGTGGAGATCAGTGTGCAGGGTCTTCAAAAAGTTAAAAATAAAATTATCATGTGACCCAGGACTCCATTACTGGTGTTTACCCAAAGAATGCAAAAACACTAATTTGAGAAGATACATACATTATTTTTTTTCAACGTTTTTTATTTATTTTTGGGACAGAGAGAGACAGAGCATGAACGGGGGAGGGGCAGAGAGAGAGGGAGACACAGAATCGGAAACAGGCTCCAGGCTCCGAGCCATCAGCCCAGAGCCCGACGCGGGGCTCGAACTCACAGACCGCGAGATCGTGACCTGGCTGAAGTCGGACGCTTAACCGACTGCGCCACCCAGGCGCCCCGATACATACATTATTTATAAAGGCCAAGATATGGAAGCAGCCCAGTTGTCCGTGGGTAGACGGATGGCTAAAGAAGGTGTGCTGTATGTACAATGGGATATTACTCGGCCTTAAAAAAGGATGAGATCTTGCCGTTGTGACAACATGGATAGAGCTAGAGGGTATTGTGTTGAGTGAAATAAGTCAGAGAAAAGATAAATATGATCTCAGTTATATGTGGAACCTAAAAGACAAAACCAATGAACAAACAAAAACCAGAAAGACTCCTAAGTACAGAGAAAAAAATGGCAGATGCAGAGGGAAGACAGGTGAGGGACAAGTCGGGGGGGGGGGGGGAAGAGGACTCATGGGTACAAACTTCCAATTAAACTTCCATGACAAGCAAGTCAAGGGGCGCCTGGGGGGCAGGGAACGTAGTCGATAATATCGTAATGATGTCGTAAGGAGCCAGATGGTCACCGCACCTCCCGTGGCGAGCATTGTATAAAGTGCAGGATGGTTGTGCACCTGAAACTATTATACTGTATATCACGTGTACTTAAATAATAAAAAATAATTAGCTTTTTCTTTTCCCAAGATAACAAATGTACCTTGAAAAATTGAGAAGCCCCTAAAAACCACCTAAAGGGTAACAGTCGGGCATAACCGCACCCACAGGGGTGGCCACCGCTGGTGGTTTAGTATCCACACGCCCAGCCTTCTCTGTGTGCGCGTGGGAACACGCACCTGGATCTGCACACACTCTTCTGTGACGTCCTATCTCTTTCAGCATTCTGTTTCTTCCGTTCCATGTGTAGAATCTACATCACCAGATAGGCTACAGCCTATTATAGTCTGCATAATACCTGTCCTGATGGGTGTATCCAATTTATGTCACTAACTTCCCTCTTCGTATTCTTGGACATCCATTTTGTTTTCAACTTTTTCTCGATTACATATGAAAAACATTAAGCCCATTTTAAAACAGCTTTGGACCCAAATCACTGGTGAAGCCCAGTTGTAAAGCCACGAATTTGGATTGAACAATTGCCCTAAGGCTTTTCCAAAAACGTTTCCTTGAAGCTGAATTTCTCAATTAGCCAATCCTATTAAGAGTTAGTATGATTTAGGGACGACTGCAGTCTTCCTGCTTCCACATGACTCTTCACAAAGGCGACGGGGCAGTACCGTGAGGTAGGAAGGGACGGGCTTGGG
Organism: Panthera uncia; assembly: GCF_023721935.1. NCBI lineage: Eukaryota > Metazoa > Chordata > Mammalia > Carnivora > Felidae > Panthera > Panthera uncia. The sequence continues at coordinate 78,789,604 of NW_026057576.1, forward strand.
AGCCGGGGGACAAAGGGACAGGCTTGGGAGCCGGGGGAACAGAGATGTGGATCCCAGCTCTGCCATCGGCCGTCTGTGTGACTGTGGAAAGGCACGGAAATACCCTAGACTGTGGCTTCCTGGTCACCGTGCGCGGCACAGGATAAAACACTACACTAACGAAACTCATAAACACTGTGCAGCTGCCTTGGACTATATTTCTATCACAACGAAAAGTTATAGATGAGCCTTTTCCTCGGCAAACCTCCCCGACGCAGGAACTATGATCCCCCTTAGAAATAAGGAGACTGAGACTCCAAGAAGTTGTGTGCCTTCCCCGAGTTCACACAGCGGTAAACGGCCAGAGGCTCGAACTCAGGAGTCTTACAAGCCGACGGTCTTCATGCTGTAGCTCACGAACCAATCATACCTTTGTAATAGGAATTTAAGTGACCAACTGGAATTTAACTTTAAAATCCTTATTTGAGGGGCTCCTGGGTGGCTCAGTCGGTTGAGCGTCCAACGTCGGCTCAGGTCATGATCTCACGGTCTGTGAGTTCAAGCCCCGCATCAGGCTCTGTGCTGACAGCTCAGAGCCTGGAGCCTGCTTTGGATTCTGTGTCTCCCTCTCTCTCTGCCCCTCCCCCGCTCACGTTCTGTCTCCCTCTCTCTCTCTCTGTCTCTCTCTCTCTCCCTCTCTGTCTCTCAAAAATAAATAAACATTAAAAAAATTTAAAAAGGTTAGGGGCACCTGGGTGGCTCAGTCGGTTGAGCGTCCGACTTCGGCTCAGGTCATGATCTCACCGTTCCTGAGTTTGAGCCCGTTGTCGGGCTCTGTGCTGACAGCTCAGAGCCAGGAGCTGCTTTGGATTCTGTGTCTCCCTCTCTCTCTGCCCCTCCCCTGCTCACGCTGTGTCTCTGTCTCAAAAATAAATAAACATTAAAAAAACTTTTAATCCTTATTTGAATAATAATGCTCTATAAAATGCATCCATACTTCTTATGTTAGCACTACTTAAAAACTAGGAGACAAAGAACCCAATATAAAATCGTCTCCTAAAATCTTTTATCATGTCTCGAAGCTGTCTTTTAGAAAATAACATTTCTTTTGCTTCCCAAAGGGGTCCTGTTTCCCTCCCCGAAGTCTCTGGTGTGTTGCATGGAAATGTCAGTTTCTTTGTAATTCTTTATTATTATTATTTATTAATTTCAAAGTTTTGTTTATTTTTGAGAGCGAGAGAGCATGTGCAGGGGAGGGGCAGAGAGAGAGGGAGACACAGAATCCAGAGCAGGCTCCGAGATGTCACTGTTCCACACGGGGCTGGAACCCACCAACCGTGAGATCATGACCCGAGCCGCAGTCCAGAGTGGGCACTTCACCTACAGCTTCCCTCCTGGTGATCCGTCACCTCAGGAAACCACCTGGGATTCTGGCCAGAAGAGCTTCTGAAGACGGCGTTCAGCGCAGAAACACTCCCACGGTGACCAGTGTCTCCAGACGGAAGAAGCGGTTCAGAATGGCCTCACCTCCCTCCGTAAAGGCCGGGGAGGGAGAGGAAAGGGCGCCCCGTGCTGCCTGCCGCCGGCGCTGGGCCCCGCACGACTTCCTGGCGCCCGGACACCTGCCCCGCGGGGCCCCAGATGCGCTGCCCCAGGTGACCCGGGAGAGCAGGCCAGGGGCGGCCAGGAGCCGGCCTCGTGCTGCCTTCTGCCGGCCAGAGCGCCGAACTGCAGCGGAGACACGGGACGGGCAGGCGCGCTGAACCCCTAGTGTACCGCTGGCCCCCGCCCTGGCCCTCAGTCTTTGCCTCACTGAGAAAAGCTGCTGTCACGACAGCCCGTCTCGTTTTCAGAAGGCTCGCAAGGCCGATCCGCTCGTGATGGGGAAGAGAGAGGAGGAGGCAGCCAAGTGTGCTGCGGATTTCTCCGGAAAGCCTGTGCTCAAACCTCCCACCGCCCCGTGGCTCTGGGCAGGCTCGCTCTCCCACCTCCAGGCTTCTCCGCCTTAAAACAGAAGGAGCACATGCACTTCCTCTGCAAGGTTTTGAAAGGCTTCAATAAGTCAATGTTTAAAAATGCAGGTACTTGGTGAACCTTTGCAAACCATGGCATAAAAGTGGTTACAGAATGTCTACTAGTGGGTTTCTAAGTTTGATTTTTTTTCCGGATTACACAAAAGGCTGCAGGGAGACTCATTTCATTACCCTGAATCTATCTGAAGAGGAAGCCTAGTTCAGCATTACAGGTGTGTGAATATTGTATTGCTTCATGTATTAAAATCTTATCAGAGATAAATTGAAAAGTAGCAGAAGGTCTAAATATATACAATTACTTCAGTAGTAGTAATCCACGAGCCAAGGCCTGCCCACATAGTTCTGTCTACGTGATGCAGAAACCGCTCTCTGGGGTGTCACTGTCCCCTTGGAGTGTGAGTCACCGCTGAGGTCACACATCTGACGTAAACGTGCTGTAACCACGTCGTACATGTGTCACATTAAGGAATTAGTGCATTAATTAGGATTGTGTTGCTATGCATTTTCCTTCCGGCTTCACAGGGGAGACCCTAACTCTGAATCCAGCTCTGGCCACTGAACAAACACCTCTCAGATGCCAGAGAACATGATTGAGATGGACAGACACATCCTAACCCAGCGGGCACAGAGACCTCGCACCTGCAAACGGCCGCCAGCCGGCATTAGGTCGGGCTGGCCAGCCCTCTGGCCCCTTCTCCTCCTGGCCACAGGAAGGACCACTGTGATGCCGGTCACCACTTTGACTGAGTCTTGGTGCCTTCCACCCGCACACACGGGGTATGAAGTTCATGTCCATACCGAGTTTTCATTTACTAAGATTTTGAACCTTGCTGAATGAGGAGCAGACCTCAGCCGCATTGAGAGAGCCCCCGGACTAAACTGGCGTTGGAATGACAGCTGGCAAAAGTGGGCGGGCCCCACACACTGAGCCAAACAGAGCGAATGGGAGGCTTGAATGGGATGGAGAATCTCCTTACTCCTTACAGAATATGGAAAACGCACAGAATACACGTGGAAGTCACTTGTCATGACAGGAAGCAGGGAAAATACAGCGTGAGTTTTAAAAAGGGAGAGGGGGCGCCTGGGTGGCTTGGTCAGTTGGGCATCCGACTTTGGCTCAGGTCATGATCTCACGTTTCGTGAGTTCGAGCCCCGCGTCGGGCTCTGTGCTGACAGCTCAGAGCCTGGAGCCTGTTTCAGATTCTGTGTCTTCCTCTCTCTCTGCCCCTCCCCTGTTCATGCTCTGTCTCTCTCGGTCTCAAAAATAAATAAACGTTAAAAAATTAAAAAAAAATAAAATAAAAAGGGAGAGAATGTATTGAGAGGATCACGTGATTCTTGTCCTTTTATTGACACGATGCATCACACTGATTGACTGGTGGGTATTGAACCAGCCCTGCATCCCAGGGATAAATCCCACTTAGTCGTGGTGAATAATCCTTTTAAAGAGTTTTTTTAATGTTTACTTATTTTTGAGAGACAGAGAGAGACAGAACATGAGCAGAGGAGGGGCAGAGAGAGAGGGAGACACAGAATCCGAAGCAGGCTCCAGGCTCCAAGCTGTCAGCACAGAGCCCGACGCGGGACTCGAACTCACGAAACGTGAGATCATGCCCTGAGCCAAAGTTGGATGTTTAACCGATGGAACCACCCAGGTGCTCCTAAATGCAAAGAACATTTATTTTTAAGTTTATTTATTTATTTTTTGAGAGAGGTAGAGAGCAAATGGGGGAGGGGCAGAGAGAGGTAAACGGAGAATCTCAGGCAGACTCCTTGCTGTTAGCACAGAGCCCAACAAGGGACTGGATCCCATGAACTGTGAGATCATGACCTGGGCTGAAATCAAGAGTCAGACGCTCAACCAACTGAGCCACCCATGTGCCCCAGAAGCCAAGAACTTTTTATTATTTGTTACGAGTAAGGAGGCAGGGAGCTCGCTCTCAAAGCGCTGTCTCCCCGCGGGGTTTGTACAGAAGGTTTGCATTCAGCGTCCGAGGTGGGGGTGGGGAGCTTGTCTGTATGCTGGCACACACATCGTATTTCAAAAACTGGTGGAAAACTCCTCCGGTAGGAGGAGATCTTAGTGTTATAATGAGCTGAAGGTAAGTTTGGGATGTCCTGGGGGCTTCCTCACAGGCCCTTGGTTCCAATCCTTGGTCCCAGCTAACAGACTCACGTGAGCACCAAAATCAATCCGACAGTAAAATTGTCTGGCAAGGTTTGTAAAACAACCATAATAAAAATGCTTCCAGAAGCAATGATGGAAGGTTGAAACAAATGAAAACACAGAAAATCTCGACAAAGAGAAGTGACAAAAAAGGACCAAGTAGGAATTACAGGATTGAAAAATATAACAACAGAAGTGAAAGAAGGTTGGCGGAGCTCAGTGGTGGCACTGTGTCAGTGAACTTGAGGACAGATCAAGATCATGTCCCCCACCTGAGCGACAGAGAGAAAAGAGACTGCAGAAAATAAAGAGGGGGTGCCTGCGTGGCTCAGTCGGTTAAGCGTCTGACTTTGGCTCAGATCATGACCTCACAGTTCGTGAGCTTGAGCCCCACATCAGGTGCTCTGCCGTCAGCGTGGGGCCTGCTTGAGATCCTCTGTCCTCCCTCTCTGCCCCTCTCCTGCTCGTGCTTGCTCTCTCTCAAAAATAAATAAACATTAAAAAAGATATAATAATTTTTAAAAAGTTAAACTTGGAAGGCAAAGTTAAAAAAATAAAGGTAACAGATCAAAAACTAAAAAAAAAAAAAAAAAGAATCTAAGTGAACGCTAATCAGGATAAACTTAAAAAAAAAGTCCACACCAAGGCACATAAAAATAAAACCTCTTCAAACAAAAGACAAAGGAGAAATGATGCGTAACCTATTACAAAAAAACCCGATGTGAGTGACAATCGATGTCCTGTCTGAAACCATGGAGGCCAAGAGGAAGGAAGGGCCAGGAGAGAGCAAACTCTCAACCACAATTGTTACAGAGAAAACCACAGATCCAAAATGGCGCCACTTAGGCCAAGTCCCCAAACCAGGGCTCAATACCTAATGTGACTGCACTTCCAACCTCCCCAGAGTGGAGTCTTGGTCAGGAATTTTCTGATGGGCACTGGCCACCTGGGCCTCTCTGTCCCCTCAAGGGAAGATGAGGTCACCTGTGTGCCTTCGCCCTAGAAACAGACCGTGCCTGGAATTATCCTTTCCTTTTGTTAATAACTTCCCTGCCCTACCCTCCTTCCATAAAAACCTTCCATTTGTACAATTCCCCAGAACTAGATGGGCTGCTAACGATTCATGACACATTTAATAAAGCCAGTTAGATCTCAAATGTACTCGGTTGAATGTTTGTTATTTAATACTTTATACCTGGCAAAACTATCCTTCAAGAATGAAGGGGAAATAAAAACATTCTCAGATAAAGGAAAACTCAGGGAAATTAGCAGCAGCAGACCCAGCCTTAAGGAATGGCTGAAGGAAACTCTCCAAATGAAAAGAAAACGACCAAAGAAGACAGAATTTCAGTATGAAAAGCAGGATGATAATAGTAATGGTAATAACCGGGGTAAATATAATAAACTATCCTTTACTCCATAGAGTTCTTAACTTTTTGATGGCTAAAGCAAAAATTGTAACACCGTCTAATGGTGGAATTCAACATATGTAAACAAAAGACTTAAGACAATTGTATTCGATGTGGAGAACAAAAGCAGAAGAAAAAAATTAAATTTCCTTACAACTGGACAGAGGGACTTTCTCCCGGGTAGCTCAGCTGCCTCGATGGTGACACTTTGCTGAGGGTTAAAGGCAACCTTAGCTTGACATTGTCCCAACCCCCCAGGATCCCGTGAATCTTCTCTAACATCTAAAAATCCTTTTGGAAACCTCCTTGATCTCTACCCCCCAAATATATGTCAGCAATCATCCTCCAAGCATGTGGCCTCTGCTACGCACCTGCAGGGTCTCATGACTGAGGTTTTACCAGACGTCAGTAAATGACCTTCTCCTCACGGCAGCTGGCTCCTCAAGGTCCCGGAAACCTTGCTTCCAAATTCCGTAGAGACTTCTACACGGAGCCTGACTCGGGACTTGATCCCACCACCCTGGGATCATGACCTGAGCCAAAATCAGGAGTTGGACGCTTAACCAGGTGAGTCACCCAGGCATCCCTGCATCAAAATTTCTTAACGGAGATGGGAAAAGAATCTAAACGGAGGCAAGATTTCAGCACCTGAGTTGAAGTCCTAGAACTGCTGTCAGTACCAGAGAAAATGTGCGTGTGTCCAAATACATGCTTACTTAGCCATGCCTACACTGTAACACTGTATCCACATGCGCATGTGTATTGTATCCATATGTATGAATACTGTAACCGCTAAAACAAGCACTAAGAAAATCATATAAAGTGATACAGTAAACAATGTTAAAAATAGAGGCGCCTGGGTGCCTCAGTTCCTTGAGCTTCTGACTTTGGCTCAGGTCATGATCTCACCATTCACGAGTTCGAGCCCTGCATCGGGCTCAGTGCTGTCAGCACAAAGCCTGCTTTGAATTCTCTGTCTCCCTCTCTTTCTGCCCCTCCCCTGCTCTCTCTCTCTCTCTCTCTTTCTCTCTCTCTCCAAAAAATAAACATTTTTTAAATGTTAAAAATACAATTCATTTCTAAAAAATATTCAAGTGACCCAACTAAGAAAAGAGAAACAAAGGAACAAGAAACAGAAGAGGCAGACCCAAATGATAAAATGGCAAAGCAAAGCCCTAATGCACCAACAATGACCTTAAATGTAAGCGGCCTGTATACACAGAGTATTAAAATTGAATTAAATGCAGAGATTATCAGAGTAAATAAAAACCCAGTTCATTATATGCTGTCTGTAAGATGCTCAAGTCAAATGTAATTAACAGGTAGATGGAAAGAACAGAAGGGAAACTGATATATCATGCAAACATTAATTTTAAAGAGGCCTGTTAACAGCAGATAAAGTAGACTACAGAATGAAGAAATCACTAAGGACAGGAAGGGGCGTCACCTCGTGACACAAGAATCAATCAACCAACAATGTATATAATCCTAAAACGCAGACCCCAGGAAACAGAGTTTCACAGTATATGAAGCAAAAACTGACAGAGCTAAAAACATAGCTGGCCAAACCCAAAATTGTAGTCGGAGACGTCCTCCCCCGTGACACAGACTGCTCTACGAGATGGAAAGTCGGTAAGGATACCTGAGAACGACAGAAAACCCGCAACCGACGGAACCACACGAATGTTTTCAGAGCCCCGCCCTCAGCAGTGTCTCAGTCACCGAGGTAACCAATAACCCAGATTATAGGTCCCACAGAATTGAAAGTGTGTTCTCTGACCATAACGGAATCAAACTGGAAATCAGTAACAGAGAGAGAACAGAAAAGTCCCCACTGTGTGGAAACTAGACGCCACACCTGTAAGTAACCCATGAGCCAAAGAGGAAGTTGGAAAGGAAATTTTGGAGAGACGTGAAGCTGTATGAAGAGGAACCTGTGCTTATCAGCATCTGTGGGATGCGGCCAGAAAAGCGCTGACAGGGAAACGTCTCGTGCCAAGTGCTTACATCGGAGAAGAGGGACAGTTTCAGATCGATGCTGTAAGTTCCCAGTTGAAAAAACTAGAAAAATAAGGCCGAAGTAAATACAAAGCAAGAAAATGAAGAAAATAATAATGAGAAAAGCAGAAATCGATACAACTGAGAACAGAAGAAACGTCAGGAAAATCGATGAAGTGCAAAGCGGGTTAGTTCTTCCAAAAACATCAACAAAATTGGTAAACTTCTAGAAAGGCTGAGAAAGATCGTGAGGATACACAAATCACCAATATGAGGTATAAACCTAAGAAAAGCCCCAGCTGCAGATCTGGTGGCCGTCAAGGGATAAACAAGGATTGCCGTGAGCAGCTTACGCTCCTACGTAGGAAAACTTGGGAGAAGGGGACCAGCTCCTCGAAAACCACAAACTACCGAAATTCGGCTGAAACGGAGTAGATGGGTTGAATAGGTATACAACCTTTTTTTAAGAATTCACCTTGCCGAGGTTACCAAAACAGAAACATCCAGACCCAGATGCTTTCATCGAAAAACTTTAGCACGCATTTGAAGAAGAATCACAAAATTGTCTCTAGAAAACATCAGACAAGGGAGGGTTTCGTGAGCCCAGCATAACCAGTGAACATCCAAAGTGTAGAGAACTCACGTGGCTCACTAGCAAGGGGTAATCGTCAGCATCCGATTCAAAAGTGGGCAAAGGTCTCGAGTCGATACGTCTCCACAGGAGACGTCCAGACGGCAAAGACGCATGAAAAGGTGCTCAACACCGCTCATCATCGGGGAAATGCAAACCCAAAGCCCAAGGATATACCACCTCACGTCTACTGAATGACCGTTACAAAAAACACAAGAGACAAGTGCTGGAGAGGATGTGGAGGAAAGGGACCCTCGTGCACAGTTGGTGGGAGTGCAAACTGGTGCAGCCGCCGTGGGAACCAGTGTGCAGGGTCCTCAAAATCTTCAAAGCAAAAGTCTAATGGGATCCAGCAATCCCACTGCCGGGTGTACGTCCAGCGGAAATGAAACCACTCTCTCAAAGAGATCTCTGCTCTCATTCACTGCAGGGTTATTCACAGCAGTCAAGACGTGGAAACAACCTAAGTCCCCATCGAGGGACAAAGGACAAAGATGACGTGCTCTGCACACTCACAGAGGAATATGATTCAGCCACGAGAAAGAAGGAAACCCTGCCGTTTGCAAACGCATGAATGAACCTGAAAGTCATGCTAAGTGAAAGAAGCCAGACGGAGGAGAGAAATAGTGCGTGATCTCACTTGTTTGTGGAACCCAAGAAAGCCAAACTCGTAGAAACAGAGAGCGGATGAGTGTCTGCAGGGGGCCGGGGGCTGAGGGAAGCGGGGAGATGGCCAGGGGATAGAAACTTTGAGTTCCGAGGTGACTAAGTTCTGGAGATCTAATGTGCAACAAGGCGGTTACAGTTAACACACTGTACTGAGTCCTTGAACTTCGCTGAGACAGCAGGTCTTAAATGTTATTGCCATACACACATACACAAAAAAGGTAGCTGTGCGAGGTGGCCGATGTGCTAAGTGACCGCAAGGCGGTGAACATTTCAAATGGACGTCTATCACCTCAACCCATTGTACGCCTCGAACTCACACAGGGTCATTTATCAATTATAAAACTGGACAAAATAAAGGAAACACATAAATAGGCAAAATGTGTCCTTTGGATTTATTTTTATCCTTTAGAATCCTACCATCTCTTAACACAGTTTCATGCTCTTTTCCCTCCATAAAAAAATGCGACAAGGTGTGTCGGGCAAAAGGAAGAGGTTGTCTGTCCCTTCAGGTTGGACGAGAAATACCTTGTCAGGAAATGTGCATCCGACCCACCTCACGTTCCTCTTACCATCTGGCTGAGATGAACGGAAAGTGGTCTTCTGATAGTAAATCAATACCAAAGCAGGATAGGAAGAGTGTTTTAGATCAGGTTTCCGTAATGCCACTGTTGACTCTGCGATAATGCTTCAAAACGATGCTGCGGTCTCTGCCAACAATAGACTCAAAAGTGCAATTTTGGCAAAATAAATAAAATGATGGTTTAAAAAAATGGTTTTCTTTTGCAATGATCTCACAGGTCGCAACATTGACATCAAGGACATTTCTTGTAGAATATGCAGGAGATGGAAGAAAAGACGTTGCAATAATGGAGACAGAGGCGCGAGAGACGGAGAGAAAGCCAGGTCCTGGTGTGCCCGCTGGGTGCACATACACGATCCTCACAGTGACCCCCGACAAGGTGCCAGCCAGCACCTTGCCCCCTGCTTCTCAGCCCTGGCCTGAAGGGTTCCCTCCAACCCCATCAGGACCTCCGGGGCTTGGGCCCGGGGAAGGTTGATTTTAAAACATCCCCACGTGATGCTGATATGCGGTCAAAGCCTCAGCCCCCGGGGCAGCGGAAAGACACCCCGCCCCCATCCCCAGGGACCCCTGTCCCCAGCCGACCTCAGGCTCTCAGGCTCCAGCTGCTCTTTTCTTCTTCGAGGGCGTTGCACTCACTTGACCCGTGGTCATCCTTCTCTGTGACCTCTGACTCCTGTCACTGAAGAAGAACCTGCACGCTCCTTGTCCACATGCACCTGCTGTTCAGTGTCCCTAGATGCCCCCCCCAGACCCCTTGTAGAACTCACACCTCCCTCCACAGCCCTGGCCCAGAGTGTCCCCCACTCAGAGGCTCACTACCCACCCCCCTCCATGATGCCATGAAGCAAATCTCAAACTCCTGACCATGGTATCCTGACATGTTTGGGTAGATCATTGATATTTAACCAGACAAATACAAAATGTAACTAAAATGAGAGCCAGCAAGCTTTTTTTTTTTTTAACTTGGCACTCTTTGTTTATGGTGGACCGTCCCCATGGAAACTGGGGATAAAAATAGCCGGCCTGTGTGTGTACCTGGTAACGTTGTGATGAGCACACGGGACACTATGAATGTCCTTATCCAGGAAGCTGTTGCATTGCTGAGCTGGGCACTCCCTCCAAGGCCCAAGCCTCACCGACGGGCTTCGAAACGGAGGTGTCGGTGTTTGGGAGACTCCCCAGCTCCCATCCTGCTCCCATCCTTCCAGATAGCCTCTCTGCTGGCATCTAGGCCGCCATGCACTCCCAGCAGCCAGGCTGGAAGCCTGTGCTCACTTCTCGTCCGACCCGAGCTCGCCCCACATGGGGCCACGGCCACTTGGAAAACTCTCTTTTCTTGGGGCCCCCTGTTCTATGAAACGGGTTGATTGTGTCTCCTCCCGTGGCTCCTGCTTCTGTCAGTTTGTGGAAGGGGTCTCGGGTGCCCAGGAGTGGCCTTTGCACACAGCGCCCCTCCCCCGCCACTCCTGTGATTTATCCCTTGACTGTGAGCTCCTGGAGGGCAGAGGCCACGTTTTATTAATACCTATAACCCAATATCGATACTTTGCCATTCAATAAGAGTTTGCTATGAATTAATAAATGAATACTGATTAAATATGATTCAAAAGGCACTTAGGGGAGAGATGTTCTGTGAGTCATAAATATTCAGAGGCCGAGTAGGAGGCATCCTTGAGCGCTTCACGGGGCCAAGAAAAGGTTCCTTTACCCCTAATTTGGCCTTGTGAGATAACATAGGTGATGTGTGACAGTCATGTGTTTGGCACAAAACCCGTAACTTGAAACGGTCCTTGGACGAGGACCTCAAGGGCCGTAAATACGCACAGCGCCCCCACTGGCGGAGGCCAGCTCTGCGGCCGGCTCCTAGGTCACTGTGCAGCACTGGACCCGCCAGCCCGGGGCCACCTTCCCCGGGGTGAAGGCGCGGGGATACTCTGTGGGCCGTGCCCTTGTCCTCACTGCCGACGTCAGATGGTTAAAAGTCCCCTCTTCCTTCACGGCATTTTGTGTGTCGACCACCAATTCACTTATTCAAGCCTTTTAAATTCCCCTGCTGCTAATTATAGGATAAGTAGCTTCACGGATGTGCCTACTGTGAAAAGCTAACGCCTCCTCAGAAAAGTAGTAAATGTGCCTCTTCCAAACTAGAGGGACATCCCCAAATCCTGAGGTCCTGGGACAACAGTCTGTCCACTCTACTCTGATCTTTGTGGCGTTACAGAAGGCAGTCTTGCCCTTGAAGGTTTCTTATTTCTAGGCTGAGAAATGTTTGTCTGGTCTGTTTCCATCAGTGCCCGGAACTCTGCCTCGCATCCCAGAGTGGACTTGGCAGGACCCGTTCTGGGGGCGCTCAAGTGTTACATTTACCTTCAGTGCCTCCTGGATGACCTGGAACTTTCCGCTGTGCTGACTATACCCTGAAGCCGTGGTTTCTAAGAGCCCAGACAAGCTGTATTTTCTATAATCTGAAGTACCTCCAACCACATGTGCAAACAGATCACATTCGAGACCCGGCAAAGGCCACCTGGACGTTTCAATTTGCCAAAGTGCATTCAGAGTCGAACCTTCCTTATGCCAAGTGGTGCTGAAACCACAGAATCGTAGGGCAAGAAAGGATCTTGACAGTCTGATCCATTTTCTTCCCTTCAGGGGAACTATTTCCCTCGCCCCAGACAGGGCGACATAATCCTTGACCTTTGAAGTCCTTCAGAGAAGGTGACCCTGCGTCTGTCGTCGGCATTCAGTTCTTACCGGAACTGCTCCGTCAGGACACCTGGATCCAGCAGGCCTACTCTGGAGGATCGTTTCTGCCAGGAGACCAGGACCGTGATGATTCCAACCCCCTGGTCTGTGTTTGTCGGCAGGTGCACAGGCCTGAGCGCGCGTCTGTGTGTGTGTGTGTGTGTGTGTGTGTGTGTGCGCGCACGCGTGTGCATGAGCTCTGGGCCTTGAGGCCCCGGGTGGAAACAGGGAGCTGGGCACCCACACCTCACTGCAGGATCTTCTAGATCCTTCCCGGGGCAGAGACATCACACCCACCCAGCGAGGCCGAGTCCCTCAGGGCCTGCTGGCTGCCTTCTCCAGACACAGTCATCCCAGGACTTCACCTTCCACCCTAGAGACCCGCCCCCATCCCCACAAGTGCAGAGGACCATTGCAAGGCAGGACACGCTAGTTATTGGGGACCCCCCAGTACCCACAGCTCAGCTCGCTCACCCCCAGCACGATGCTGAACAGACTGTTCCTGTTGCAAACTCTGCCATTGTGTCCCTGCAAAGAAGTGAAACGACACCCAAACAGTTAGCTGGTGAGTAGTTACTGAGTTCTGACCACGTGTAGGAACTACTGAGTAGCAGTTACTCTGGAATTACTGAGTTCCAACCTCGTTGACTTTGGCACCGTGGAGAACCTCTCACAGTGCTGAGCAAATGGGGGGATTCCCTCAGGGCTCTCAGTGTTTCCTGCTCTCCTTCCTAGGGGGAGGGGTGGCACACCCAGAGCTGCCCCCAAGAGTAGAACTGGCCTCGGCGACAGGAGACTAAATGGCGTGTCCGTGGACAAGCCCACGCCCGGTCCCTCTCAGTCTGTGGCCTCCAAGGGACTTGGAGCCAGGCTTGGGGTCCTTTGAAATCTGAGTTACTTATCTTTCTGAACGTGAGTGTCCTCAGCTCTCAAGTTTGATGTCACAAGGTTGTGACAAATTATAATGGTTTCTACTGTTGTCCTTCCAAAGATTTATTTGGTTAGCACCCCTGGGTGTGATCGCTATAGGCCGGGCATTGTCCTTCTGGGCACATCTACACTGCCAGCCTCCAATTTTCCTAAACCTTTGGGGTTTTGGTTCTTGGACTTGTTGCTTTATAAAATGGCTAAGATTAACTGAATTACATAATAATAATAATAATAACATGAAGATGGTTGTCTGTCACGTCCACGTTTTTATGAGTCCCTCTAAGGAATATCTTTGCATCTATGACTCCGTATCCTTTATGACTACAAAGACAAGATTAAGACTTCTCATATTTTGGGGACACGTAGGTTGTAGCGATTGGGCACGTCTTATGTGTCAAGCACATTTCTATAAATCAAACCAGATAAAAGCAGACACGTAAATCAGAGAAACTCCAGTAAAGGCCAAAGTTTCGAAGGTGCACCACAGGAGATGTGACATCACGGGGGTTTGATGGAGAATTGGCTCATTTTGTGTCACGGGAACAGCAAAAGTTTAAAACACTGCATCTTAGGGGCACCTGGGTGGCTCCATCAGTTGAGGGCCCAGCTCTTGATTTCAGCTCAGGTCACAATCTCAGGGTCATGAAATTGAGCCCCGTGTCCACGTTGGGCTTTCTGATGAGTATGGAGACTGCTTAGGACTCTCTCCCTCTGTCTCTCTCCCTCTCTCTCTCTCTTTCTCTCTCTCCCTCCCTCTCTCTCTCTCCAAAAAAACAAACAAAACACCGCATCTGAGTTTGTAACATTATTCTTATTTTCCAGCACTGTGCCTTGGTGGCACATTATTGAATGAGTAGCTCATCTAAATAACGAGTCAGTGGTTAAATGGACTTGTCAGGGAAAAGGGAACTACAGTCACAATAACTCAGATGATGGCGAATTACGCTCACAGTCAGAAGAATTCGTGGGGCCAGCAAAGCACGAAACGTGCAAATTTATCAGTATTTCAGAGAAACCAAAACAGTTCCTCTGTTAAGAAGAAATGTTGCGGGGTGACTGGGTGGCTCAGTCGGTTGAGTGTCTGACTTCGGCTCAGGTCATGATCTCACAGTCTGTGAGTTCGAGCCCCGCATCGGGCTCGGTGCTGACAGCTCAGAGCCTGGAGCCTGCTTCAGACTCTGTGTCTCCCTCTCCCTCTGCCCCTCCCCTGCTCACGTTCTGACTCTCTGTCTTTCAGTAATAAATAAATGTTAAAAAAAAAAAAAAAGGATGAATGGATGGGTGGCAAATAAGCACATGAAAGCTGGTCAAAATCATTAGTCACTAGAGAAATGCTTTTAAAAACCATGCACGGGCGCCTGGGTGGCGCAGTCGGTTGAGCGTCCGACTTCGGCCAGGTCACGATCTCGCAGTCCGTGGGTTCGAGCCCCGCGTCGGGCTCTGGGCTGATGGCTCGGAGCCTGGAGCCTGTTTCCGATTCTGTGTCTCCCTCTCTCTCTGCCCCTCCCCCGTTCATGCTCTGTCTCTCTCTGTCCCAAAAATAAATGAAAA
>NW_026057576.1:78804395-78845777 GCF_023721935.1 Panthera uncia
AAAAAAAAAAAAAAAAAACGTTGAAAAAAATAAAAACCATGCACAGGGGCACCTGGGTGGCTCAGTCGGTTAAGCGTCTGACTTCAGCTCAGGTCACGATCTCACGGTCCGTGAGTTCGTGCCCCGCATTGGGCTCTGGGCTGATGGCTCAGAGCCTGGAGCCTGCTTCTGATTCTGTGTCTCCCTCTCTCTCTGCCCCTCCCCCGTTCATGCTCTGTCTCTGTCTCAAAAATAAATAAAAACATTAAGAAAAAAAATTTTTTTTAAAAAGAAGGAATGTTGTGGGGCGCCTGGGTGGCTTGGTCGGTTGGGCGTCCGACTTCGGCTCAGGTCATGATCTCACGGTCCATGAGTTCGAGCCCTGCGTCGGGCTCTGTGCTGACAGCTCAGAGCCTGGAGCCTGTTTCAGATTCTGTGTCTCCCTCTCTCTCTGCTCCTCCCCAGTTCATGCTCTGTCTCTCTCTGTCTCAAAAATAAATAAAAGTTAAAAAAAAATTAAAAATAAATAAATAAAAAGAAGGAATGTTGCTAATTAGGATTTTATCACCGCTACAGTTCGTCTTATTTACTTTGCTGTATACATAAGGCATTCCTACATGAGTTTACACTTGTCCGTATTCAAGGAAGATCATAAGTTTGAAAGCTTTGTTGAAACTACGGAGCCACAGTATTTCTTTCAAGGTCCATATATCCTCAAGTTTGAGAAAAAGCAACCTGGAGTGGTTACATGTATTTTGTATTTTATGTCACATACATAATGTTGGCATTTGTGTTGTATTTCGTATTACACGTAAATGTTTAAAGTTTTGGTTCCACTCTACCTTTGGGGATAAACAAAATTCACATTTTTTATTGCTAAATGTATTAAGTGATACTTACTTTCTTCAAAAGTTCTGCCTGCCCCTTGGGGTGACCAACAACCGAACTTGCTGGGATTCAGTCCACACACGGTGACATGGGGACAATAGTGCTGGTGTCACAGGGAGCTTGTAAGCACTCAGTTTTATGATGGACGTGGAAGCCTCCAGGGCATGGCCCCACGGAGGCCCAGCGTGTGGACAAGCGCATATTTGTTACCGATTGACTCGCATTGAATGTAGGGATTTACAGTGTTTCCGACACACTGTGCTCTCTTCCTGTCCCGAATCAGGCCAACAAGGATTTGCTTAATCTATTCATCACCTTAACATTTTCCCAACACACTTCTTTTCTTTTGTTTATTTTCACACTGATAGGTGACGCTTTTTCCTCCATCAGTCCTCATGACAATCTCTCTGGATGCTTGAAAATATGAGTAGCCTCCTGTGCTTTTCTAGCCTTATTACTTATTTCTCAAGTGTGGCAACCAAAGGGATGTAAAGATCTCCAGGTGCAGAAGCTGGTAGGAAGATGTTTTCTGCTCTGCTTCCATCATCTTCCGTGATGATGTGTGGCAGCGTCTTGTTGACGTTTTTGTTGACCACAGCAGGACACCGGGTTTCGATTTCATCTGCCTGTGCCAGAACACTTCCCTTCAAGGCTTTGCTGGACCTCAAAGTCCCCCGTCTGCAAAGAAGCCTCATCATCCCCCACCTGCCCTCCTGCCTTTGTCCTTATCACTCAGGCAGAAATCCTGGCTCTACTGTGATTCCTCCTCGCCCCCTTCTTGCCACCAGATCTGTCCCTTCCTCTTCCGCTCCTAGACCTCCAGTCCACCCGTCTGTTCATTCAAAGGTGTCGTTGGGTGCTTGCAAAGTGCTGGACCCTGAGCTGGTACCAGGAACCCAAAGAGGACTGGAGGGCGGTGTCTGCCCTCAGGAAAGCAGGAAGAGTCCAGCCGCCGGGCAGCAGGATAACTGGTCTACCAAGTGTGCAGGGGGGTCCCGAGCTGGGCTGAGAAGTGTCACTAGCTCGGCAGCTCCAAAACCTGCTTCCCAGGGAGTTGCTGCCTAACTGGGGGGAGAGTGCTAGGAACCCGTGGGAAGGGAGGGAGAAGGGAGAAGCGCACGGACCCAGGAATCTGCTCCACTGACCTCGTCTGTGAATGGGGGGTGACAAGAGCTCCCACCTGGGGGGGCAGACGTGCGAAGCTGGTGAAACGGCACACGTGGGGCTTCACGTCGGAGGGCAGGTGCTCCGAGCCGGTTAGCTCCTCCCGTTTTTCAAAGAGCACATGGTCTTACCGGGAAAATGGGATGTAAAATCATGACAAGTTCCACACAGATAAAAGTACTGAAATAACGTGTAACGTTCTGCTGACAAAGGTCTGAAGGCACACAGCCTGTGCTCTCGCCCCAACCCTCCTCCACCGTTCGCATGAGAGGCCACGCGACAAGCTGTCACCGTCTGCATGCCTGCTGCGTTCTGCACACTTTGCTGGGTGCTTTAACCAGTTCCTTCCAATTTCCACATTACCGTGAGGTGGCCACTGGGTCCCCTGTGCATGAAGAAATTAGAGCTCAGTGTGAGGAGGGCCCACCTGACAGGGAACAGCTTGGAGCAGGTGGTTGAGGATCGTACCCAGGACAATCAGCCCTGGAGCACAGCCCACCCCACCTGGAGCACCGCCCACCCCACCTGGAGCACAGCTCGCCCCGTCTTCCCTGTAGCACAGCTCACTCCACCTGGAGCACTACCCACCCCAACAGGAGCACCGCCCACCCCACCTGGAGCACTGCCCACCCCACCTGGAGCACTGCCCACCCCAGCAGGAGCATAGCCCACCCCACCAGGAGCACAGCTCACCCTACCTGGAGCACAGCCCACCCCACCTGGAGCACAGCCCACCCCACCCGGAGCACAGCTCACCCCAGTTGGAGCACAGCCCACCCCATGGGGAAGATCATACTTCCTCCTCCTGGAATCACTGGTAGGTGTCACTGCCAGCTCCTGCGTCCATGCAATTTATGACCCTCCTAAATGAAACTTGCTCTGAACGTGGTCCGGCAATGACCTTTGGGAAGGACAGAACCATGGCTCATTCAGAAATGGATCAAGGCAGAAGGTGGGGAATTAAAACAGCCCAGTCTGGGCTTACACGGTGCCTGCTCCCCGAGATCAACCTTGAGAAAAATCTCATTTTTCTGTTTCCCACGGCCCCTGAGGCTGGATGGTGCTCACTTCACGGCAGCCTCGGAACCCCTTTCCTTGACTTCCTGGCTAACCGCTCTGTTCTTCGCACAGGGAGGGCAGATCTGTGCTGAGGATGAGGCTGGGACAGGGGGCCTGGGACAGGGCTGGGCAGGAGCCAACACCCGATAGCCACAGCAGGAAAGTCCTTTTACTTTGGAATTGAAGCTCTGTGAGTTCTGTGAGGAATTCACATCTCCAGTCACTAAAAATGGGGGCACTTGTTCCTAAAGTAAGTTGTCCAGGTGACGTATTTTCAGAATTCGCAATGCGATAAGAACGGGAATTTCTTCTTTGTTGATCTAAGTGTGTCACCTCCTATGTGGCCAGAGGAAGTTTTTCAACACAGAACTAGAAAAGATCAAGGACGATAAGAGAAATGGCACTCAATCTACTCTTTGCCAGTATTTATTTATATATTCGTGTTTTCAGAGGGTCGGGCTCAGAAGAAAGGAAGAGCCACTGAGAGAAATAACGAAGGAGGAGGCTGGGCACAGGCTTCTCCAAGGGAGGCCCATCCGTGCCTGGCTGCTGGCTCCCTCCGCTCGCTTGGCCTCCTTTCCCTCCAGCGGCTTTGCCACCGGCATGGAGCCTGCACCTTGGGCTCCGACCGCTTCACGGGGAAGCTGGTGTTGATTTGTGTGAGTGACGTAATCTTACAGAAAAAGGTGTTACAGTAAAACATCACTGTGGCTCCAATGACGATAAACATTGACATTAAATTACCCTTTGGGGGTGCCTGGGTGGCTTAGTCAGTTAAGCGGCCAACTTCAGCTCAGGTCATGACCTTACTGTTCATGAGTTCGAGCCCCGTGTCAGGCTCTGTGCTGACAGCTCAGAGCCTGAAGCCTGCTTCTGATTCAGGGTCTCCCTCTGTCTCTGCCCCTCCCCTGCTCATACTCTGTCTCTCTCTCTCAAAAATAAACATTTAAAAAAAGAAATAAAAATTTAAAAAAATTACCCTTTGAACTAGTGTATCGTACCCAACATATTCATAAAAAATGACTTTAATATTATGGATTCTGGCCATAAGTAAAAAATTCCAGCGTGAAGGATTTTCACCATCAACCTGCCTCTGAAGAACTATCTTCTAGTGTCTTACGGAGTGTTTGTCACGAGGAATTCACATCAGGTTATTATCCGCCCCCCCCCCCCCCCCAGAGCTGTAAAGACACGCAGGGTGCTGCCACCTGGATACTAGGCTGTCGTCATGGGGGGCACGCAGTGCTGGGTGGGAAACTGAGTAGTCACTTAACACCCAGTACCACCTTCTTGTGCCGGCAGAAAGAAGGGATCATGAGAAAGACGGGAGGAAGCAGTTTTGTCTACGAAATCCTGGGTTCCAAGAAGTGCCTCTGGCAGTATGAAGGCTATGAGCCAAGCTGTGGGGAGAATAACACCCCAGAACCAAACAAGCAGGACAGCAGCAGAGGGCGAACAGAAGGTGCTTACCCACCCGCACCCCTGCCTTCAGTCCCACCCACGACCCCAGCCTCCCAGGCGGGCTGGGAGCCGCTCTCAGGAGCAGAAGTGGAGCCCGGGGGCAGGCAGGCGGGGGTGCCCAGGAGAACCAAGCCTTCTTTCTGGAAAACCGGGAGGAAGGATCCGCTGTGCTTGGCCCACATTAGCCCGCTGTCAACGCTTCGCCCCTTTGCGGTGACGTCTGTCTTCCCTTCTTCCTGCGTGTAAATACATGTCTGCTTCCCTCAACCCTCTGAGACTCAGCTGCATCTGTCAAAACCTCCAAAGGTCCCATGTGCCCTCTAAATACTTCTTTAGACTAAGGATGCTGTAGCCTGAATTCCACACTGACTGCTGACCCCGTGACGCCCTTCATCCTATGTTCCTGCAAGTACGTGACCTAGTCTAGGGCCACCCCTTGCCTGCACTGGGTTTTCTCGGCGGGTGTCCACCGGTCAGCCTTTGTCTGTCTGTCCGTATTTGCTCTCTTGACTCCCGGACCACCTGTAGTGGAAGAGGCTCAGGGGTTTGGGTGTGTGCATGCGGGGGCCCCGCCACTCTCGGGCTTCATCAGCCCCCCACGGTGGGTCTCCTAGCTCTTTCCTGGACCTCTGCAGGTTCTTTTACCTTCATAAGCCACTGGACACATGCCTGCAGGCCGAAGGGGTTCATCTCAGGCCCAGGCGGCCTCCTCACCTGCCTTTTCTCCCTGGGGTGGAAAGTGGCACCACCAGAGCCCGATCCGCAGGCGCAGAGGAAGTTTGCAGCCACGTTGGGCCCCGCGGCCCAGCGTGCACGCTCCAGCCTGTGCACTTGTGCCTTGTGGCCGCTGACGAAGGTCCGTGGACCAGACTGCGGGGCGTGTGTGTCCAAAACCAGTTTTCGGGTGATTTTTAAGGATTTCCAGGCTATCTGAAGTCTGGGCTAAATCCAGCTATCTCAGAATTTGCAGATCTTCAAAGGAAAAACTGAAAGCCCTGAAGAGCATCATGGGTCATGATAACAGACACGAGAGACTTTTTAAAAATAGAGACATGTTAAGACCTGACATGTTTGAGCCGGGGGCTGACCTAGCCGGTACCCTTGCAGTGGGGGCTCCAGACTGTCCTCTGCCCTCTCGCTTTCCAACAGGAAATCAACGTCCCTCAAGGACGGGACCTTGCGTTTTCCCAAAGACGGTATTTTAGTTCTGTCCCATCCCCAGCGTCTGTACCTCTATCCTGTTGGCTGTCACCCTGCTGCCGTCTGGTCCAGGCCGTGCTCAGTGTGTTATTAGTTACACAGATCAACTAAGCGGACGGTCCAGAATTAGAAGAGTGGAGCTTCCCGTTTGAGACCGTGATGGCCGTGCCATCCAGAATCCAGAACGGGGACCCTGAGCTCAGGCAGAGGGGTGCAGGGTGGAGGTGGCGGCAGCTGGTGAAGTGCCCTTGGGCCCTTCCCCCTCTGCTCAGCGCTTGGAGGTGGGTGGGCGGCACCCCTGCAGGGCTGAGCTCGTGGAGATAAGAGCAGCCAGCACTGACTGGGTTCTCTCCAAGGGCCAGACATGTCCCAACACGTTTAGTGCTTGTGGGAACCCTGCCAAGTGTGAACTAATGGTGAGTTACAGATGAGAAACCAGGCTCGGAACCGGGGTGTGAACCCCCACAGCCCTGCCCACGCGCCGCACCACCACTGTCTGCACCCCCCACCCCCGCCCCAGAGGTCAGGCCCTGGGAGGCCAGGCCCCAGGAGGTCAGACCCTGAGAGGTTAAGCCCCAGAGGTCAAGCCCCAGAGGTCAGACCCGGAGGTCAGGCCCTGCGAGGTCATTAGAGCAGTGCATGTGCCCGGGGCCGGCACACGACTAAGGCCACCTGCTGTCATCTGCCTGTTTCCTGAGCTCTGTCACATTCTGCCCACTGTCCCCAGTGAGCTCCCCTGGGGCACCGAGAGGCCAGAGCTGTGGATGACAGGTGCCCAGGCGGGACCTCCATCCCTGGGTGGCCCCAGCCTCCCTGAGGCACAGGGCTCAGGGGCCCAGACCTGCCGTCCGCTGTCCCGGGCCAGGTCCTGGAGCCATGACATAACTCCTTCACTGGTCGCTGCGGGGACACTGCTCTCAAGCGGCACTATCCCAGCGGGAGCTTCAGCTTTTGAGATATGGGAAAAGGGCCAGAAGGAGAGCAGCCGAATCCGGGAAGCACCTGCAGCAGCCAGCCGTCACCTGGCAACAGAGGGAGATGCTGGGGGGAGCCCAGGTCTGGGAGGGGAGGGAGAGGAGGCAGAGGCCCAGCCTTGCCACTCCCCACCTGGGCTCAGAGAACCCCCGACGGAGGAGCCTGGGGCCCTAAGGAGGAGTCTCTGGAGGCTTGGTTAAATGAGCTTCCTTACTGCAGCACACGCCTGCCAGCTCAGGGCCGCCTCGCCGCGGACAGCTGGATGGTGACCGTCTCCTTGGAGGGACTGGCTGGATCCTATGGGAGCTCTGGAAACATCTCACTCATTTACGGTGAAGAGAGGCCACCCCTCCAGCTCACTCCCTGGCTCAGTGCCAGCCTTGGAGGAGAAACAGAAAAGGGGGGACACCCGGTGATCCGCTCATCTGCCCCCCAACCTTCACTGCATCCCCAGGATGATCCCAAGGCTCACATTCTGAGCAGGTAGCAAGTAAGAGTCTGAGTCTTCAGGTCTTTCCCCTGCAGCCTTAGCCATCAGGGGGGAGCTTCCAGAACAGACCTGCCAAGACCCCCCGCAGGGTCTCCTTGGCGTCCACCCTCGCACTGCTGCCCCCTTCCAGATCTGCGTCCTGCCACCAAGGGTGGGAGCCTCCCAGCGTTTCGGTCAAGTACTGATTCAGTGAACCCCTACTGTGTACCCAGCCCTGTGGGAGGCCCTCAGGCAGTGGTCCTCAGCTCTGACCACTTGTACACAAGGCCATGTTTGCTCCTGTCCCAGACACTGCTGTGTAGGTCTGGCCGATGCCTGGCCCGGGCCTGTCAGCACCCCCATGATTCCCCCGGGCAGCCAGCGTGGGGACCCGCTGTGCCCGGGGTATAGGCACTCAGACCCTCCCTGTGAGTGCTCCTGGTGTGGCCAGCTCTTCATCACCCTAGACATCAAGTGCCCTATTAAGGGGGGGAGACTTTAGGGGGAAGGGGCCCCAAGAGTGCAGAGCGTGTGAACCCGAGGCAAACCCCACACTCTGCCTCTGAGGACTGTGTTCCCCGTCGTCGGCCTCCTTTGTCGCTGAATCAGCACAACGTGAAAATGCAGTCAGATCAATTAATTGCTACTTGACATTCTGGCCACACAGGCAGGTGGCTTCATCCCATCAGATGCATGGTCACTTCAAACAAAACTGCCCCACCCCCTTCCGTAGCCTCTACCCACACCGTGGGGCTCAGGACCCCAGGGTCCTCTGTCCTGTTCCTTAAAGCTTAGCCTGTTTGCCTCTCAAGGTGGTAAAAATCGGAGAACTTAGTTTTCTTTAGGGAGCAGTGAGTTGATAAGGCTTACTATGTTCACTTTCTCAGAGATGTTTCTATTCTGTTGGTGTTAGTATCATAAGCTTCACGGTGTCACGAACCTGCACTGTGTTGGGAGACCGTTTGCCACGAGGCTCGCATCTCTGCATGTCCAGCAAGAGGGCACTCACTGCCCTTTGTCCCCGACCATCGTCCCCAGATGTCTGTATGACTAACAGCCTTGAAAGACAGAGAGGACGGCTCCTTCTGGACCCTGGGTAGCCGTGCGTCCTGCCTGTTGTAAAGGATTCAAGTTCCCCAAGTTCAGGGATCTTCTCTGTAAGGCACCCCACACGTGTGGCCCCCACCCGGCCCGTGTGTATCATCCCGTGGGACTTGAGGACAATTATGTCGGTGACCCTACTGCCTGTTGTGACATGAGTAATAAGTCCTGTCCCCGACCCAGGAGCCTCCTGCCTCCTTCGTGCACCTGCACAACTGTGGCCAGCTGACGGGGCCGCCTGCAACAGGCGGCAGTCCAGACTCTGTCGGACGGGACAGTCGCACAGTGGGCGGCCCCACAGCGGCCAGAACGACTGACCTACAGCAACACAGGGCGGCGGGTTGGAAAGGCCATTTAACCCATAAACATAGAAATGCTACAGCAAGTACACTGCTGTCGTTATGAAGGTAGAAACCACTGTGCTCACACACACACTTCCTAGGTGCACATGTGGACGCACGACTACAGAAAGTTGACAGCAGGGGCCCACTGAACTTGCGATTTGGGCTAGCAGTTCCCTGGGACGGGGAGGGCTCACACATCAAGGGAGGTCACTGTCAGAGTCCTGGCTTTTGTTTGCGGTGCTGGCTTTTTAGACGCGTATTACATTTTCAAAAGTATAACCGGTAACCCCCTACCATCCACTGGCCGCTGAAGGAAGCGTGGAGAGAACCACAGATCACGGTTAACCCAGTTTGTACATCTGAGTGTGGTGGGATAAATGGAGAGTTCAAGAATATATTACTGCATTAATGGATAGATGGATGGACAGATAAGTAACGGGATGAAGCTTGACCGAAGTACAATATCCTTCTCAGTGAAGTGATGTCTGGAAGACGAACCGAGACATTGGCTTAAAGGAATTGAGAAGCAAAGCCACCTGGGGGATTTCTCTTGCAGAAACACCTGTGGGCGGCTAGCAGTGGGGTGGGCTAAAGGGGTGACGGGCAATCAGGAGGGCGCTTGCTGGGATGAGCACTGGGTGCTGTGTGCAAGTGAGGGATGCCGAATTCTGTTCCTGGAATGATTGCTACGTTATATGTTAACTAACTCGGCTTTAAATTTAGAGAAGAAAAGATTACTTAAAAGAGAAAACAAACAACAAACAAACGCCTCTGGTGGCAACAGCTCACACCGAAGATGCCAAGATAAGACACATTCGGGTCCCAGGCTGGGCACCCTTGAACTTTTTAGGGGGTCCAGGCAGACCACGCACAGCATTACGAGAACCCACAGCAGAGCACGCGCCCTGGCTTCTTCACCCCCTAAGGTCCCACAGAGGCCGAGGGTGCCAGGGAACAGCACCGAACCGCGACTCCTTATTCCTGCCCAGCGCTCCCTGCATGCGGGGGACACGTGTGCACTGCTCGCCTAAGCTCAGACCGAATCACAAGGCGCCGGGGGGCAGTTCTGAGCCCCACCAGACCTGCGCCCGTGGCTGGACACCAGCCAGCCACAGTCCGCTGACAGCGAGGTGTCAGCCCCCTGTCGTGCTGTGTGTGTGGACGTCGTGCACAGGATCTAGTGCACAGCGGTTCTGGCCCCAGCACCTGCTGCCTGTGCTGACACCCCCAGCAGGGGGGTGGGGATACGCTCAGTCGTCCGGGCCTCCAGGCCTCAGTCTCGCCTCCCAGTTAATTTCCTTGAGGGGCAGAAGTGCCCTGGGCTGAGAAAGGCCTGTGTGATCCCAGGGCAAGTATTAGGTGAGGCCTTAAGAGTACCTGCAAGGAAACAAAATATTAATCACTGAAAAGTGTAATTCCAAGACCCATGCCACTTGGGACCTTGCTGGGGATCTGCTGTTGATAAGCTTAGTGACCTTGGGGATATCCCTCGACTTCTCTCGTGTCCCCGCCAGTGAAGCCTGGAGGTCATAGCGGACCATCTCCCACAGGCCCTCCTTGTGTTGGAACGCTACAATCCTGCAGTTCTGTGCTCGACGCATTTCCTTGTGCAAACGCAAGTCCTGTTTCCCGGCCCCTCGAAGAGGGATCAGAAGACAGAGATCCCGTCTCCAGGGTGAGCAGCTGTCTCTCGTCTGTGTCCGCCCAGCAGGCACAGTCAGGACACCGAAGTTCTTCGCGGGGGGGGGGGGGGGGGGAGTGGTGCCCTCTAGTTAACGACACCATCACTTCCCCAGTCTGGGAAGATTCATTAAATAATGTCTGTGAAGTACGTGAGGTCATCGAAGGAAATTGCTCTATGAATCCAAGATAGTAAAAATAGAAGTGAAAGCAGAGACATTTAAACTCAAGGATAAAGATTTCCTGTGTGGCTCCATAAACCGTGGGCTCTGTGCGGAGCCCACGGCACTGCCGAGGGGAAGGGCAGCGTCTGTGTGGGAGCCTGCAGAGGCCTGGGGTGGGAGGTCAGCACAGTGGGGAGATGTCAACCGTCTGTAGGGAGCCCCACCCACAGACTCAATAAATGGGGCCACACAGCACGCGGCTCGGCCGCCCCAACCGGGAGACACGGCGACACGGAGCGGTGGACAGAGGCAGCCATGCGAAGTGGGGGACGGGGTCCTAACCCTTCCCCGACCTTGAGTAAGTCACCCCCCTCCCTGAGGCTCATCTTATTGAGGATGGGTTGAGGGGCGCCTTTCAGGGGCGCCTGGCTGGCTCAGTCGGCTAAGGGTCTGACTCTCCATCTCGGTTCAGCTCATGATCTCACGGTTGTAAGTTCAAGCCCCATGTCGGGCTCTGTGCTGACAGTGCAGAGGCTGCCTGGGATTCTGCCTCCTCCTCTGCCCCTCCCCTGCTCGCGCTCTGTCTCTCTGTCTCTGTCTCTATCTCTCTCTCAAAATAAAAAAGTAAACATTAGAAAAAATAAAAATGAAATAAAGAATGGGTTCACCAGATAATTTCTTCGGTTCCTTTGAGTCTTGTGATGTGTTTGCAGCAACAGTCTGCTCAAATCCCTGAAGCCTCTGGGGTCCGATTCCTCCCGCATGAGAGGCTGGGGCACGTGGTGGCCAAGAACCTAGACCCCGGAGAAAGGCTGCCTTGGTTTGAATCTCAGTTCTGCCATTTTTAAATATTTTCCCTCCACATCTTATTGTGAAAAAATTTTAAAGTCAGGAAATCCGAATGAATTGCTCAGTGAATACCCGTATACCCACCACCTAGATGCTGTGTAGTCAACACTTTATCCACACCTGCTCGTCTGTCTACTCCTCTGTCCATCAGTCTGTCGTGTTCTTTACAGATTTCAGAATAAGCTGCAAATGTCAGTGCACTTTTGCTTCCTCTCGGTCCTGCAGCATTTTAGCCGTGAGATCTTGGGTCAGTCGGGCTCTCTTCGCCTGTTGCCCACCGGTGAGACACGGCTGTATGTGGCCCGACCAGAATCACCTTGTGGGGCAGTTAATGGACACAAAGCACTTAGGGCCTGAGCGTTGGCCCTAAGTGTTGGCTGTCATTCCCGGAAAACAGAGACGTCGCAGGACTTACAGCCTCGCTCCAGAGCAAGTCTCTACGCCAAGGTCTCTTCCCCAGAAGGACCAGAGTCGTACACACGGCATCTCACAAGCAGGACACAAGATTATGGAGAAAACTTACGGGGGAGACTGTCCCTACGTGCCCAAGGAGCGCCGGGCAGGTGCAGGCGTGTCTGCTCTGGCCGTGCCGGGACTCGCCCTCCTCGGCCTCTGCGCAGGCGTGGACTGACGGCGCCTGGCCTGCAGCCTCCCGTCACATCATCCGTGACACCATCTGTGTCACCTTTTATTCATTGAATAGTTTCAACTTAGAGGGAGTTAGAAAGAAAATAACCCAGTGCCCAGATCTAACTATTTGCAAAATGTCTTTATTCCCCTGCTCTGTTCTTGGACGTGGTGGAAATCACCCCAAACAACCCCGTTGAGTGACCGTGAAGAGTGAGGCTGTTCTCCCACACAGGGAACACTTGTCACACACAGAACTTCAGGGCGTCTGACGTCCGGCGTGAGCGCCTTCAGTTGTAGGACCCTCAGGGCTTATGCGTCCTATTTTGTTTGTGTCTCTCTTGCCTCTTTCAATCTAGGCCCATCTCCCCAAGGAGGCGGGCCCGTTTCCAGGTAGAAAACCCCACATTCTGCATTTGTCTGATTGTTCCCTTCGGGGACAGGTGTTTTGCCTCCTTCTCCTGCATTTCCTGCAAACTGGAAGCATCGGTTCGTTTCAATTTCCGGGGTTGGGTGTGAGAACGTGTGGTTATTTTTATTTTCTGATACCTGACGATTTTCTCCTTCTTCTTCCTGAGGAAATTCAGGTGAGAACAGACAATGGCAGACGGCAGGTGGATGGAGACACGTCTATTAATCCCTCCCCCTGCAAGAGTTGCTGAAGTCACGTGCTGCCCCTGGTTTTCTCCGGGGCGGATCTGCCTCTCACTGCGGGGACTGCGGCCTCAGTGATCCCACCCGAAGTTTGTCCCGCCACAATTCCGGAGCCCCTGGCCTCGTCGCGGGGTCACATGGTGTCTGCGATCCAGTTCCGGTTGGAGAGGAAGCCCAAACGGTAATAAACTCAACACCGATTTCATTTTCGGGTAGAAAAGAATATTCCTGCAACTTCTCTCTTCCGTAAAAGGCATTTTTTTCCTTTTGTCTGTAGCTTCTTTTACGATGCTGATTCTGCTTTCTCGTTCTTCCCTGCCTCTCGACCCTGAAAACCCGCAGAAGGTGACAGTTCGTGTGGACTGAGATCCCAAGTCTCTGCCTGGGCAGCAGCCCCGCCCCTCCTGCAAATCATTTACCAGAAATTGGATTGGACTTTATCCAGAGTACTTTAATGTCCCTTGATGTGTCCTGTTTCACAACTGGACACATGTTCTTGCGTTTACAAGGAAGTCAGTAAACTGAACGGTACTTTTATGGAAATTTCGAATTTGCCTGTCATTGACACACTTTCCCTTGCACAAGGCTAAAACACAAATACGTTCTTCATTTAAAAATAAAGAACGATCCTATTTAAAATTAGTAAAAAGTGACCCTCTGTAGGCCTGCAGTCTAACCGGCATGGCCGTGAAGGGAAGCTGTCCCGGAGTGTGACGCGGGCTTGTATCCGTGGGCTCACGGGGTCCTCGACCATGGCCCCAGGGCCCGGACCAGATGCCGCCCACCTCCCCAGGTTCAGTCAGCAGGCAGCGTGGTGCCCAGAAACGGGGAATCAATCGTAAGACAGCCACACCATCCAAGGCAGAAGTCAATCAAATGACATTTCTTTTCTGGACTCCTGCCGTGCTGTCATTGTCCCCTAAACCACAGGCTCCAGGGTCACGCCCCTGAGAATGGGGTCCTTTTCCTCCCCAAGCTGTGTCCCCAGCTCCGACCACGCATCCCGCCCCGGGGATCCCATCTCTGATCTCTGATGTCAGGCTGGAAGGTGTGGTGGCCACATGGGGTGGGGTACTGTCCCCCAAAGTCATGTCCGCCTGAGCCTGTGAACGTGATAGGCTCTTTGCAGACACAATCACGTCACGATGAGGCCACACCCGCCTGGGGTGGGTCCTCACCCATGGTGACTGGTGTCCTCTGAGAGGGAGGGAAGTCAACACACATGTGAAAGATGAAGCCACGTGAGGATGGAGGCAGAGACCGCAGGGCTGTGGCCACAGGTCCAGGACCATCGCAGGAAACGGAGGGGCCGGGAAGGACTCTCGCGTGGAGCTTCCGAGGGGCTGTGGCCCTTCAGACCCCTTGTGTTTGCCCCCTGGTCTCCAGACTGGGAAGAGCGCCCTCCCAGGCTCTCTCTGCAATGGCAGGACACTCCAGGAGGCACCAATGACCGCTCTGGGGTGAAGCGCAGGGAGGGAGGTGAAGGGAGGCCGGGCTCCCTGGGGCTGCGTGCACATCACACACCCCCACCCCACCCCCAGCCAATAAGGACAGCCGATGGCTCTTCTGAGCTACTGTGTAAAAGATCCACATCAAAATGTGAAAGAAAGTGTAACTTTTTATTTCCAAGTAGAGTTCACACGTACAAGCCCGATCCGCTCACTCGTCCTCCCCTCCCCCGCTCCCACCCGGCAGAGGCTTGTCCTGGGGAGGGGGCAAATCCATTCAACAACTCAGAAAATAATTCAAAAGCTTTTAAAAGGATGAAAGTTAAAGGTGTAGGACTTTCTGTATTTTGTTTTTTAGGCCAAGTAAAAACTGCGCTCGCGTGAAAGCGGCCGAGAAAAGCCTCACACACAGGCAGCCATGGCACCCCATGTCGCCCAGTAACACGGACACCGGACACCGGCCTGGGGCCTCCTGGGGCCTCCTGGGCGGGGGCGGGGGGGGGGGGGGGGGGGGGGACTTACAGGAAGCTGGCCCGGCTCTTTGAGGTTAACTTCTCGGTTTCTTCAGTCCTCAACAAAGACCTCATCACGCCTTTCTCCTCGGCAAATTGTTCACTTAAGAAGAATTTGCAAATGAAAAGGCAGAAAAGAAAAGAGCAGTGAAAAGTGTCTCTTAACCTTCCTTTGAAGGAGAGATCTTTCCAATGTCACCTACCAGACCCCAAAATCTGCCTCCAGGACGCAGTCCTTCCGCGGTGTGACCGAAAGGCGCAGGCCGCAGCGTGCGGTAACCTGGAACATACATTTCCTAATGACCTACGGTTTGGGGTTGAATTAAATATTGAAGCAAGCTCCAGAAATACCTGCAAGGAAACACACCAGCAATATTATATCGATTGTGTTAGACTGTTTAATAATTAATCCGCTCACCTCGGGTCTGAATGTCGTCCTGTTTCTCCCTCGGCTCCACAAGCACCTGCGGAGGGGCTGCGGCTCGCGGGCCTTGTGTGCTGTTGGAGGAGGTTGAAGACACTGACCGGCTGTGTCTCCATCTCATGCCAACCAAGGCAAGACGCCTTAAGCACACTCCTTCTTAGGGCAAAAGGGACTCCATTTGTTCTCTCCTCAGCGGGACACCCATCCCAGGATCATTCTAGAGTCTGTCAGGTCAAGCCTCGCAAGATCGCTACGTGAATATCTAGAAGGGCACTGGTGAGATTGGGGCTGACCTCGGAGGTCTTGCCAGTGTTTGAACATCATTCGAGGGCCGTGAGCTCAGCTCGGAGGCCATTTGTATGATAACACCCCCTTCCCCCCCCCCCCCCCGCCCAGTGCAGCCCCCACGAGTGCTCAACCAGAAATGCTGGCTTGTCTGCGTGTTTCTGCCTCTTCAGAGACGCCCACGTGGAACATCACCCTGAGTGTGAACCCAAAGCCATCGGCAGGGCAGATGAGGCCCATGGCACCCGCTCACCCGCCCTGAGCTCCTGACCGAGGCTCCCACGGGGCCCCATCAAGTTACCCACTCAGCAGCCGCTTTGGCAAAAACAACCTTGGGGAAAGTGTTTGCCAACAGGAAGAACTCCGGGTCACCTGCTGGGTGTTTGGTCTTGTCTCCACCATTGGCAAGGAGATGAGGACTTCCTCATTCCATCCGGGGCGGGCAGGACCGCTGTCCTTTCCTGCTTCTCTGTTGGGTGTCAGAGCAAACCCAGCAGCAGGGCGCCTCTGCCTCAGGAGGGACCAGGTGGCCCCCCGCTGTGGCTCCCAGGGGGATTCCGCACACTCAGCACAGGTGCGGGGCCTGGGGGGGTCGGTACCCCCTCGAGGGGGGATTAGGCTAATCCAGTGCTGGGAAAGGGTGACAGGGGATACGGGGTGCTGAGGGGGGCCGTGAGGACCTCACGAGGAGCGGCGTCCTTGAGGAACGGAGGAGGGCCAAGGGGCACACTACCCTCCGCTCTGGGTCCACGTCTCCAGATGCCCGAGCTGCAGGATTACGTGGCACCCGGTGCCTGGTGCATCGGGGCTCAGCAGGTGGAACAAGGAGCACAGCGGGCATCAGGCAGGAAACGCAGGAAAGCCACGCTTCATGCTTCACCCCTCTCCCTTGTTCATCCGTCTGTCCTCGCATCCACCCAGGGAGTCTCTCTCAGGCGATGGCCCAGAGGTGAGCGCTGGGTCAGCCCCAGGGCCAGGGAAGCACATGCCATCGAGGCCCCTAGAGTGGCCCCTTGTCGTCTGGTGCCCACCGTCCTCGAGGTCTGCCGGAGCCCCTCGGAAACAGCACGGACACTTCCAGTTCTGTGGCAACCCCGTTGTCTGCAACGGAAGAGAACCCAAGACGCAGGCGGTGTGTGAAGCTCGCCAGGTCTGGGATCGGAGCAGCGACGGACTGGCCACGGGTCTGGGATCGGAGCAGTGACGGACTGGCCATGGAACCTCTGAGCTCCTCCACACTGCCGCCATCCTGGGAGAGGTGTGCGTGGGCCAGCAAGGTGCGCTCTGTGGGCAGCCGTCCTCTGCTCCGGTCTGTGGCACTCTGGGCTGGAGGGGAGGTCGCCACCACCGCGGACACCCAGCAGCCCCGGCAAAACCCCGTGGTCGCCGCCTCCCTCCCCCCCAACCCACCTCACAGAGAAAATGAGTGATGTGGCCATGGGGCTCCATCCAGCTGTCGACCCAGGCAGGTCATGCTGTCCGTGCCTTGGGGCCACGCCCACCCTTGCACCACCCCCTCCCCACAAACAGACCACATATCAAGCTCATTAATGAGAAACTTTCTTACATGAAGCAGAAATTTGACGCGATTTCTCCTGGGTCGTGTGTCCTCTCACTCATCGCTGACAAAGTCCCGTCCCAAGTGCCCCGAACTCTCCCTTGGTTGTGAAACATTGACCTCTGTGCCCATCTTCTACACCCCATCCAGCCAAACGAAGTCCCACTGACTCCTTGTGACCGTCCATTGTGCCTCAAGACTGTCCCTCAGGTCGAGCCCACAGCAAGATTATGGGGAATATTTAGGGGTGCCCGGTGGTTCTGTTGGTTGGGCATCTGACTCTTGATTTCGGCTCAGGTCACGATCTCACGGTTTGTGGGATAGAGCCCTGCGTTGGACTCTGTGCTGACAGCTCAGAGCCTGTTTGGGACTCTCTTCCCCTCTCTCTCTGCTCCTCCCCCACTGGCACACTCTCTCTCTCTCTCTCAAAATAAATAAACACACGTTAAAAAAATATTATGGGGAATATGTCAAGTAGCGAAAGCAAGCAAGAAAGCAAAAACTCCCAAGGTAGAGTACTTACTGCTAAGGAAAGAGTTTCTCCGTAATGTCATCAGGTCACAGTCTCTAGACTGCTGAGACTCTTCCCACAGTCTTGCCTCAGTCTCCCCATTTAAAAGAAGAAGAGTGGGGCTGATAACCTCTAGTTCTATCTGGATCCGGAGCAGCCAGGGTCCCACATGGGAGAAACACCACTTACACGGAGAGACACGCAGAGGCCACGTCTTCCCAAACTGCACCGTGGGGCCACTTGAGGATTCATGTTAGAATAACCAATGCTCAGTCACCTGGAAAGATGTGCCAGGTCCCAAGAGGGTGGCGGGGGGCTGCCCCATTCAGTGGAGTGCAGAGCCTTGATTTTCAACTAAGCATTTAACTCTTTGCTCAGCACGGGTGAGCCTCTGAGGGTTTATGGTCTCTACTCAGAGTTGAACGCCTTTCCCCCTTTTCCTTCTACCTAAGTCACATGCTGGACAGCAAAGCTCCCCGCATTTTGTGGTCGTTTTCTTGTTTGTCTGGGGCTGAAATTTGGGAGAAATGGCTGGTTTAGAGCTTCGCAGTGGGGAACAGACCTGCTCTGGGCAACGTCAGAGCCCCATGCCTGGCAAATAAATCAGAAGGTGTTTCTCTAAAAGCTTTGAAATTTGAAGGACAATTCAAGATAAAACTCAGAGAAAAAGCAGTAACTCCTCGAATTACCTTTGGTCAACATGCCGAGCACTTCAGAGTGGCCACTCAGGTCTTATGAGGAAGGAGTGAGTGGCCCTCGGAGGGGAGTGGGGTGTTAGTTTTCCCACTTGGTGCAAGAGAAGTGGAAAGCCAGCGAGGCGGGGTGATACGTGCGGGGGACCCTATGGGTCCCAAGCTGGAGTCGGGATTTGATCGCAAGCTCCCCGAGCCCTGTCCACAGAGGCCCCCGGACGTCGGTGTCACGAGATGCGACTCCCCAGGACTCAACCTGCCACACGGCACTCTTGCCAACCCGTCTCTGAGCGCTGGTCAGGCGGACGGGGTCTGGCAGCAGCTATTGGCATCTTGCCGTCAGAACCTGAAACGACCCCCAGCGTCACAACACCAGCCCTTGGAGTTTGCTGTCAGCAGCCTCTTCCCCCATAAAACCCTGCCTCCTGCTGAAACATCAGACCTTGTCAGGTACTTAAGGAGGCACGGCTATCGCAAAAGGAGAATCAGAAGAGTAGAAATGGACACAAAAACTGTTGCAAACACCCTCCTTGGTAGTCATGCCTTACTCATAAACGTACCTCATCAGCACTTAGACCACAAATTTTGTACTATAAGTGGAATTTCTAAAAGAGTCTAACTTACATTTTCTTACTTCAACCAGCTCTTTATGAATAATGCATCACTTACCGATGCTTATCAAGTCTGACTTGGAAAATGAGAGAGTAAATTTAGTCAAATGAAAGGAAAGGAAAAACTCTAAATCAGTCCAGTATTCAAGATCTCCAATAACAGCAAAATATGGCAAGCACTTAAAAAAAAGAACTGACCAAGGAAAAGTCCTCTCCCGGTCACCTAGTACACGTAGAAGGACATGCCACCATTTATATAGAACTGCACCCAGTGACATTGGTTTGCTGTGTATGAAATGTCCCCTTATCCTCGGTCCTGGCCGACCCCAGGTGCTCTCAGGCCCCCTACGCTCTCTTGAGCCATCTGGTAAAATTCTGTAAGAGACAGCAGGGGGCTTTGAAGAGTCTGGCAGGGCTGCTTTAGACATTAAAGATCTGTAAAGACCCAGACCTTACGTGGGAAACACGAGAGCCCAGCTCTGCCTGTCTGCCAGGAGACAGCACGGGGCGAGGCCACTGGCAGGTCCAGGCTAGTCACTCGGGAAGGAGGGGATGTGGACCAGCATCGGAAGATGGGGACAGGGGTGAAGAACAAAGAGGAAGGAGATGCCAGGCAGCACCAGCGTGTGCCCATTGGGAGCCACCTGCCCTCCCTGCCAGCAGAGAGGAGAGCCATCTGAATCACAAACGCTGGGTCCTTCCACGGAGGACGCAGAGAGCTGGGGCCCAGGATGCACCCCCGTGGCTGGAGGGGAAGAGAGAAAAAGAGAAAACCAAAAGGAACAACGGAAGGAAGGAGGGAAGGGAAGTTTCAAACGAAAGTGTTTACATTCATGTCAATTCTCTTACGTGGAACCAGTTCAAATTGTTTATGTTTAACCATACTCAACTCCATTTTTACAAACGTGGCCGGGGTCACGTGTCCAAGAAGCCAGCTGACAAATGTGCGCCATACAAGTCTCTTACTTTCAGTGTTCCAGGAAAAAAGGATCTTTTTGTTAATATAAAGAAAACGGCCTAACAAAGTTGGGCATCTTGTGAGTAGTGACCAAACACAGCCAAATAGTTTCCCATATCGTGCTCCTGTGAGAAAACCAAAAAGCTGGATGTCAGTCTGTGAAAACAGGAGGTTCTGGCAGCAGAGTGGGAAACGTCTGATTCTGTATTTGCCACCTTTTCCTTTGCAAAGCCGCCCTGTGATCACCAGGACCTTAGACATGGTGTGATCTCAGTGTGTCATGGGCTAGAATCATTTACAGATATTTACTGCCGTTCTGTGTGTGCAAAACACTATTCTTTTCCCAGATGCCATTGCTACGCCCTTCATACACGCCAGATAAGTACTTTCTAATCTACTTCCTCAGACCTTCCTCACGAGAACCCCGTGAAAGATGTACGTATTCTCACGTCAACACGGGAAAACTCAAGGTTGCGGGTGGGTTTTATCAAAGTCAACTTAGCAACCTGGAGAGGATACGAAACTGTCAGACCCCCTTAAACAGCCGCCAACTAGGGGAGTCTGGGGGGCTCAGTGGGTTGAGCGACCGACTGCGGCTCAGGTCACCATCTCGCGGTTTGTGAGTTCGAGCCCCACGTCGGGCTCTGTACTAACAGCTCAGAGTCGGGAGTCTGCTTCAGATTCTGTGTCTCCCTCTCTCTCTGCCCCTCCCCAGCTCACGCTTTTTGTCTCTCTGTCTCTCAATAATAAATAAACGTTAAAACAAAACAAAACAAAAACAGCCGCCATCTGGCCGGCCTCTCCGTGGCTCCGAGCAGGCAGATCCCTGCACACTCCTCGTGCACGAACGCACCAGCGGAGCAGAGGAAGCCAGCCTGTGCCAGGCCCCGGCCCCAGCTGTGTGCACCCAGCGGCCAGAGCCCCGCGTCTCCCCGTGCAGGCCTCCCCAGGCTTGTCTCTCAGGCGCCGCGAGATTGTTCCTGTGACGGGACTTAATAAGCCCCTCGTAAACTCAAGCGAGGCATGCTTGTGGCTCTCAAGGTCTGAACTTGAGTGCATAGGGGAGCATCCCTGTACTGTACCAACTCCCAGGGGAAAGTTAATAGATTTATTTTAAACATGTTCCTGAAATCAAAGAGGTATTCCACACTTGTTCTAGTAAATTATTCTCAGAAGACCCAAGAATCAATGGCTGGGGAAATAGCTTCTTTGTTTCAGCACAAGTGCCATGTTTGGGGCCACACTGTGTGAATCAATGTATTTGTTGATTCGATAAGAGAAGAGCATTACGCTTTTCTTTGTTGGGGCCCAAATTACGCACTCATTTTCTGCCTCTACCAACACCTGCTGTATGCCAGAGGGTCTGCTGTGGCCCCGGGCCCCACAGCAGGCTGGGGACCGGAGACAGCTCTCCCCTGGCTTCTCCCTGAGACTGTGGGGTTCCCACAAAGGGAAAGCCTTCCCTGAGGGGGCGCTCCCCCCACCCCACCTCCCTCCCTGCTTCAGACGGGAGGCCTTTTAGCACCGGGACAAGCAGGCCCTGTGCTGTTAGGAAAAAACAGGGCTTCTGCCCAGGTAGTGAGTGACAAAGGCCAAAGACATGACTCTGACCAGGAGACACAGCGGGAGCAGGGGAAGGACAGGGGACAGGCCTTAGGTTTGGAGGGGAGTCTGCCTGCCAGTAACCTAGACAGATAAGATGGCTCAACCC
The DNA here is from genome assembly GCF_023721935.1 of Panthera uncia. Taxonomy (NCBI): domain Eukaryota; kingdom Metazoa; phylum Chordata; class Mammalia; order Carnivora; family Felidae; genus Panthera; species Panthera uncia. Next base: position 78,825,720 of record NW_026057576.1, read on the forward strand.
ACGTGCCCCCTTGCCTCACACTGAGGGCACTCCCAGGGGACGGACGCTATGCCGCACCAGGAAAGTCCCAGGAAGCCAGGCCAACTGGTCCCCCAGGGTTCCAACCCCCGTGACCCTCAGTCCTGGAGTCACAGCCCCAGGGCTCTGGACTCACTGCACCCGCAAGAACCTGTGCTCAACCACAGTCCCTCCTCCCTGCGTCCTACTGGGCCATCCCTCCAATGGCGGGGCAGTGACTTCCAGTCCCCACCTGTTGGCTGAGATTGCCAGTGCTGCCCCGCTGGGGTCAGCCCCAGACCCTGCTGCTGTTCAAGTAGTGACAGCAGTAAGCGCTTCTTGGAATGTGCATTAGCGGGGCTCCAACACCCACCAAACCTCACTATTGACCTATCGGAGCCGGCGTGATCGGAGTTCCCAGGCTTGTGTGTGGAGATCTGATCTCCGTGTTGAATAATTTAGGACTCTGGCAAGCAACTTCAGACGTTCCATTTGCCAACGTCGGGGTGCTGAGTTTTTGAGTTTTTTTCTCTGAAACTTTGGTTTGAAAGAATAAAGTTAAAAGGGATAAGCTTTCAGGCTGTCTTCTCCCCTCCATTAATGGGTTTCCTTCAGGTGGCTTGATGGAAATGGCTCGGAGTTGGTGGATGTAAAGTTGAAATTTGATACATGTTGCCATATTGGAAAGAAAGACAAAGAGACGAAGGGAGAGAGAAGGGGGGGGGGGAGGGAAGAAAACACCGGCACAGAGCTTTGTGTTATATATTATGTGCACACGGAATTGCCCCCCAGCACAGGACAGAAATATGGAGTTATTGGGGCCCTGGGTAGGACCGATTCACTAGCTGAGACAATGTATGTCACACTTGGAAACAAGTGAAAACATGACGTGACTTGTATTTAACTGACATTTTGTCTGAAAGTGACCACATGTGTGACAGAGGAAAAAGAGGCAACACTGAGGAGTGCTTATAATCTGTCCTCTCTTTTATCCCTGCCCCCCACCCCTTACATCCTGGACCCCACCCTGAGCCTGCCCCCACCCCTGCTGTCTCTGCCCACCTCTCGGACAGCCCCTTGCCCCCACCCCTGCCCCCCACTTCTGCTCCCATCCCGGGCATCCCACATACACCCACCCCGTGTCCTGGCCCCCCCACCCCTTCCCCCACCCCTGCCGTCCCCTCCACATCCCAGACAACCACCTGCCCCCACCCCTGCCATCCCCCCCCCACTTTCTGGACAACCCCTTGCCCCCACCCCTGTTCCCAACCCAGCTGTCCCACACCCACCCCCCCATGTCCCAGCCCCCTTGCTCCCCCCGCTGTCCCCCACCCACATCTGCACAGCCCCCTGCCCCCACCCCTGCCATCTCCTCCCACTGCCCCCACCCCTGCCCAGCCCCGGGAGCAGCACAGGACACTCCGGAGAAGGCTCTGTGCTGGAGTGGTGTCTCCATATTTCGGAGCAGCACCTGTGTCCAATGCCATCGCCACTGTCCTGAAATGAGACTCACACGTGATGTGAGCCACCTGTACACACGACTTTTTAGAAATCTACGTGGTCCCCAAATTGCTACTCAAAGAAATATACAAGAGAAAACAAGAGTCATTGAAAATAAAAGAATACAAGGCTGCCTGGGCAGCTCAGTTGGTTGAGTGTCTGACTTCGCTCAGGTCCTGATCTCACGGTTTGTGAGTTTGAGCCCCGAGTCAGCACAGAGCCTGCTTCGGATCCTCTGTGTCCCCCTCTCTCTACCCCTCCCACTCACACTCTCTGTCTCTCAAAAATAAAACTAAAAAAAAATTTTAAATAAAAGAATACACATTTAAATATGTAAATTCTCAGACATGATTACAGTAGGAAACATAATAAACCAGTCAGATGCTCAGACTTTGCTATATTAGTCTTGCTTTTTAAAAGTAAGTTCAGAAGCAACATCATACAGCTCAGGGGAAATGACAAACTGCAGTGATAATTGTCACCAGTGTCCATAATTCTTGGCGATGTTACATGTGCCGCCTTGACCATAATTTTGCTGGAGGCTTCTGCTGGGCCTCTGACGTGGGCGTGCTGCAGTGAAGGGAAGCAGCCCACATGCCACTTGGGTCCCTGAGTGCCCTCCTACCTCGGAGATCACCGTGAGCCGGGGTTTCTCAGCCTCAACACTATTGGTATTTCGGACCGGGTAATGTTTTGCTGTGGGGGCTGCACTGTGCATCTTAGGGCATTTGGGGGCACACCCCAAGCCAGGAGCGCCCTCTCCCCAGTCACGAGGATTGGAAATGTCTCCAGGTATTGTCAGATGTCCCCTGGCAGAGAGACAGGGCCCCAGGTGACAACCACTGACGTGAGCTACATACTGTCCTCTCGAGGTCTCTGCTTAATGCATTTAGTGATTTTCTAAAACAGGATATGCCAGCAGGAGCCTGACTTCCCGCAGAGAACAGAGCCTGATATTGTCCTAGTGAGAACGTGAAAGTTTTCAAGAAATCTGACCCAGGAAAACCGCTTACGTTTCTTCCTTTATTCCAGTTAAGCTCGGTCATTGTTTTGTGTATGAGTTTAGCCAATATTACTTTACCTATTAGCTATTCTGTATGGTTTTTTCTTCCCCCAACCCAGGAGCACCTTTGAAAAGTAATCACACCATACGTATGCCTTTTTGAAGCTTGGAGGACGCTCAAAATCAGGTTTGATCAATACCATCATAATGAAGATTAAAGTGTGATTTTTGGTTCCTTAAGAAACTATTACAACAATTTATCATAGCTGGTCAGGTAGTCAATATAAACAAAACTCACTGAAGAAAAATAATCACTAGCTTATGTAATACAAATTTAATTGATTTACTTCTATTATTAAAAAACTAATGGATAATTTGTCAGAGTTAAATATTTATAGCTCCAATTTAAAAATTTGATCTCTACTTTTTGTACCCTAAAACTAAGCCAGTGGATGTACTTAATGCTGTCTCAGATTATACCAGAATGACACCACATATCAGCTGGTAAAATATGTTTCTAGGCTTGCATTTTTCTTTTCTTTTCTTGTTAATGTTTATTTTTGAGAGACAGAAAAAGACAGAGCGTGAGTTGGGGAGGGGCAGAGAGAGAGGGAGACAGAATCCGAAGCAGGCTCCAGGCCCTGAGCTGTCAGCACAGAGCCTGACGCGGGGCTCGAACTCACAGACTGTGAGATCATGACCTGAACTGAAGTCAGACACTGAACCAAGTCACCCAGGCGCCCACCCCACTGCTTTGGAATTTTAAACTTAATTTGTATCTATACATCTTTCTAGTTTATTCAAAAATACCTTACACTAACTCAATTTGTAAATTAAGTAGGAATTTAATTATGCAAAGTTGAAGCTGCATTAAAGGAGAGGCTGGTGAAGGGTTATTTATGAAGTCCCTTCCACAGGGACATTGCATAGACATTTCTCACATGCGTAGGCATTTCTTATAGCCACCTTATCTTTATGTATTTCCCCCACTTTACAGGAAGGAAGCTGTGGCTCAAGGAAGCAAAGTAACTCGCCCCCCAACCCACAGACAACATCTACAACAAACCAAGGGACAAGGTCTTTCGCCAACCTGTAAAATGTGAGCAGATGAAAATAAATCCCCAACAGCTAGAAAACTCACAAGGTATCACTATCTGCATTTCAAACAACGAGGGAAGGAAGTGGGACACTGATGGCCTTGAACACAGGCCCAAAGTGGCCGTGGTCCTGACCTAGAGGCCCAGCGAGGCAGACGGCAGAAGTCCAGAGTGGCACGGGACCTGCGCATTCTAGTTCTGGGGCCCCTGAGAGGTGATGTCGCTGGATCTGGACGCCAGGTCTGAGCCACTAAGCAGTGCCCTCCCCGAGCCAAGCTCTGCGCTGAGGCAGGAGAGGATTCAAAGGACAGGGACACGGGGCAAAGGAAAGGACGTCCAGTGGGAGAAAGGAGAGGAGGCCAAGAGGCCACACACAGCGGTCAGGGGTTTGCTTCATGAGCACAAGACAATCAATAGCAGACAGACCTTCCTGCCGACAAATCAGATAACCTAGATGAGCTCAGCCCTAGAAAAACAAACTACTGAAAATGACTCAAGAAGGGACAGAACATCTGAATATACTTAGGACAGTTAAAGAGATTTAATTAGTCATTAAAACCTTTTCTGCAAAGAAAGGCTCAGGCTCAAATGGCTTTGCTGGTGAGTTCAACCAAACGTCTAAAGACGAATCAATACCAGACCTTCACAAACTCTTCCTAAAAAAACAGAGAGAGACACTTCCTAACTCCTTCCATGAAGCCAATATGACTCTGACACCAAAGCCAGCTAAGGCTGTGATCACACGAAAACTACAAACCAGAGGCGTATCGATCCTTATGCAAGAATCCTCAACTAAATACCAGCGAACCAAACCCAGCAACGTACAGGAAGGATCATGTACCGTGACGAGTGGGGCATATGCCAAGAATGTAGAGTGATTCAATGTACAAAAATCAATGTAATACAGCACTTTATTTTTTAAGACTTTTTTTTTAAGTTTATTCATTTATTTAAAGAGTGGGGAAGGAGCAGAGAAAGAGAATTCTAAGCAGGTTCCGCACTGTCAGTGCAGAGCCTGATGCAGGGCTTAAATTCACCAACTGTGAGATCATGACCTGAAGTCAAGAGTTGGACCCTCAACAGACTGAGCCCCCCGGGCATTGTCATACGGCACTGTAATATGGTAAAAGACAAAAACCACATGGCCATCTTAATTGACACAGAAAAGGCATTTGACCAAATCCTTTCATGATGGAAGGAAGGAAGGAAGGGGGAGGGAGAGAAGGGAAAGACGAGACAAGACAAGACAAGGCAAGACAAGGCAAGAAAAGAAAAGAGAAACAAACCAGGAATAGAAGGCAACTGCCTCTACTTGACAAAGGTCCCTGTGAAAACCTGCAGCTGACATCACCCCTGCTGGTGAAAGTCTGTCCTCTGTCCCCTGAGAGCAGAACAGGCAAGGACACTCTTGCCACTTGTGTTCAACCTCGTACCATAGCTTCTAACACAGTAGCGCGCGCGCGCGCACACACACACACACACACACACACACACACACACACACAAGAGGTATCCATATCGGAAAAGAAGAAGTAAAATTAACTCTCTCTGAAGTTTCTGAGGAACAACCCACATGGAGACAGGTGGATCACCATGCAGGATTGATCATTATTGAAGGCAGCTGATGGCTATCTTTTTCTCTAATTTTACATACGTTTAAAATTTTATATAATAAAGATTTTTTTTTAAATCTCAACTGTCAGGGTGCCTGGGTGGCTCAGTCAGTTAAGCATCTGACTCTCGGTTTTGGCTCAGGCCATGATCTCACGGTTGCATGGGTTCGAGCCCCGTGTCGGGCTCTGAACGGACACGGCGGATTCTCTTTCTTCCTCTTTCTCTGCCCCTTCCCTGATCACACTGACTCTGTCTCTCTCAAAATAAATCAATAAACTTAAAAAAATCATAACCATCATTACCATTGAAAGATATTTTTAAGCAATGAGGAATATTCCTAGGAAGTTCAGGTGTTTATAAATCAGAGGGGGGGAGGATATTTGAAAAGGACACTTTTCCATTCTTCCTGAGGTAGTCCCAGGTGAGAGTTCCATCATGAGGGTCTGAGGCTACTGAATAACTACACGAGTCAGAATCCAAGACTTCTCATTTACTCCGAATCTGTCACAAGGAATCTTGTGGATACATTTATTGCTTTTGTTTTATTAAGAGAAAGCTCAGTAGTTCACACAGCAAACACGTTTGTAAAGATCAGTGTTACTTCCACGTTTTCCCAAGTCACTGTCTCTCAGGAGACAGATTCTTCCCTCTACTTCTTATCTAACTAACCTGCAATTAACAGAATTGACTTTTTAGAACTTGGCTCACCGTCCTCAGGGCAGCTTCCTGGGTCCTTCCAGGCCAGGGTGACACACGGGACACTGCACTCTCCTTTGGAAACTTTAACACAGGTTTTCACGGCATCTTTGTTTTGAAGATTAGGTGGCTGCTGTCATCTCCCCACTGGGCCACTTGATGAGCCCAGGAGCTGTGTGTGTCCTTACCTGATGTCAGCCCCAGGCCCCGGTGCAACGTCTGGCACACAGGGGTTCTGCATACGTGGTTGTCGAATGAATAAATGTGAGGACAGACGAACATATGGATAAACGAACTGATGCTGTTAGTTACCAATGCCTGGTCATTATTTTAGACTTTATACTATAAAAACTTGGAATTTCACTTTTTTGCAATAGCTTTTCAGTATCTTTATCAAGAACATCAGATTCAGACATTTAAACATACTGCTTTGCTTTTACACCCATCTGTTTGTCGTCCTTATTCAGAATATGCCATAGGCTTTATCTTACCGATCTTTATCAGAGTAGAATTGCATTCAACAAAACTATCATCAGTTCCTGTTTTATATCATCGTAAAATTTGTGTATTTATTTATCTATTGAATTGGTTCCTTACAAAAAGAAGCTTATTGGGACATTTGACAGAACCTTAAAAGAAAAACATTTTCATCTGTTGTATTTATTTTATTAAATTGATTTGAATTTAAGAGTTCTGTCTCAGAAAACCTCAAGTTTCACCTCATCTATAGCATAAGGGTAAATTTACCAGAAAAAGTAAGAAGTTGTCCTGTCATTATGTAAGTGAGTACCAAAAGAGTAAAAATGCTTCATGATTAATGCATGTAGCTCTTAACATTCTAGCCATCTGTGCTTTATGTGGTCTGCCGGTTTGTTAATAATGCATCACTATTTGTTTCTATCCCAAATAAGTTGCGTGACAGGAAAAGACACCAAGTTTTTTTAAGACACCAAAATTTTAACCCACTTCATGAAATCTGAATTTCATGTCAGGTGTGGATAAACCTCCCCTCCCCTCTTCTTCTCTCCCACCCCCTCCCACCCCTTCCCAAGCCAACCCAAGCCAACCCAACCCACCTGATCCCATCCCATCTCTGTCCCAGTCCATCTCTGTCCCATCCCAAACCACTCTTGGGCCATGTCAGCCAATACTGTTTTCCAGTGTACCTATTTCACCATGTTATTCATTTATTACCTTACAATCCTTTAATTTCCTTGTTCTGTCCTGGCCACAAGCCCTGTATTCAGAGTAGATAGTGTGAATACACTCTGGCCCATCTGATGCTGACATTATAGCTGCTGTCCATGTCAATAGCTGGGTGCTAAACATTTTGAATTTCTCTCCAGCTATATGACTTGGTACATGTTGCCCCTAAAGGGTTCCTGTGCTGTGGGGAGGAGTGGAAACTTTATTTCCCCGAGCCTGGTGGCAGGAAGTGAGGCAGAGAACTCTTTCCCGTCACTCCCTGCTGGAATGAGCAAACATGCAGGTTGGAGTCGTCAGAATCCAGAGCCTCTCTCTGGAATGAAGTGTGGTGCGCATGCACGATAGGTGTGCACACACGATTGATAGATGTGCACACGCGACTGATAGGTGCGCACACATGATAGGCGTGTGCACACGATTAATAAGTGTGCACACATGATAGGTGCACACACACGATAGATAGATGTGCACACATGATAGGCGTGTGCACATGATAGGTGTGCACACACAACTGATAGATGCACACACATGATTGATAAGCGTGCACACATGATAGGTGTGCACATACATGATAGGTGTGCACACACAATAGGTCTGCACACAGCGTCTATTGTGGTGGCCCCATCTTCTAAAGACACCCCCCCACCCCCATAAGACCCTGCAATCCAGGGGCAGAAGTGATCTTCCGGTTGGGAAGTACCCGTGGGTGTGGGTCCCCTGACACTGTAGCATGAACTCCTTCCATGGTTGGTGCTCTGGGGTAATGGAAAATGAAAATATGGAAATAAGATTAGCTTCTGACCCGAGGGACCTACAGTTTAGTTTGGGAACCAAGGATAATGCATAGAATCACACTGTCCAGGGTCAAACAGAATACGGTGAAATAACAACAAACACACAACGGCACCGCTACAAGAGCTTCGCACGTGTTAAGACAGGAACCTGTCAGCAGTCCATGAGGCAGGGATCGTCATTTCCCCGTTTCACAGACGAGACCTAGGGAGCTCACACAACCCTCCACGGTGTTGAGTTAGCAAGCGGCAGACCGGGATTTGAATCCAGCAGTCTGGCTCCGGCGTTAATTTTTACACTGTGAAAGCCGTGGCTGTTTCCTGGAGAGACAGCCAGTGATGACCTCCCCCAGGGCTCTCGGCAGGAATCGTTCCATCTCGAGGGGTGAAGGAGAGCCATTGCCATAGGCTCACAGAATCGGGGGCGGCTGCAAGGCCAGGCTCAGAAGGTGGCCGCTCAGACCAGACGCAGGGAGCTGGGTGACCCACCACAGGCAGGCCTGGAGTAGCAGAGACCCCTTCTACAAACACTTCCTCTGCCTTTGGGCTGCTTGTTCAAGGAGAAAAGTCACAGAGATGGTTGAATACCACCCCCGGCTGCACTGGGGAGCAGAGAGAGGAAAGGCTACCTCCTGATCTCCTGTGGTCAGAGATCCCATTGTGCTCAGCGCACGCTGAGTGGTCCCCCCACACCGGAGCTGGGGGAAACGCAGTAGAGAATGACGTCACACCTCATAAGTGCTGGGAACTGTCTCGCGTCCAAGACCTCGCTAGGTGGGATGTCCCAAGGCGGGGACAGGGCTGGTGGGAAGCGGGCGGCGTAGCCCCAAACTGGCCGCATGCCCTACGGTGGGCTCTCTAGGGAGGCATGTGGGCTGGGCCTCTGCAGACAGGGGGAGGCAGAGCGGGGCAGGGGGAGGAGGCCTAGAGAACACCAGGAGACCTGTTGTTCCAGCAGGCCTTTCGTCCCGGCTCCCACGTGCCCAGCTCGTTACTGTCCAGGCACTGCCACTGCCAGAACTAGAGGGATGCACTTTGCTAAAGGATGTTACAGAAGCCATGCAGAGAGTGGCGCACGACCAAGTACCTGTGAAGCCACCGCCAGGGAGAAAACACAGGGGGTGCCACGGCGCCTGCATCAGGTCCCTGCTGCCATGAGACATGTTATCCCAGACACAGACGCCCAAACAGCACACACTTACCTCCTGGTGTCTGTGGGCCAGGGGTCCGAGGACAGTTAGCAGAGGCCTCTGCTCAGGGTCTCGGGACCTTGACATCGAGGTGTGGCGGGGGCGGGGCTCCCGCTGAGGCTCAGAGCTGCCTTCCACATTCGCCACTGGCTGCTGGACTCTGTCCCTTGCGGTTGAGGGACCGAGCTCCCTGTTTGTTGCACCTGCCGGCCGGGGACTGTTGTCAGGTGCGGGGGCGCCTGCTGTCCCCTGCCATGTGGCACTTGTGGCAACACGGCAGTCTGCCCCTTCAAGGCCAACAGGAGTGTCCCTGCTGCTTCCAATCTGTCTGACTTCTGCCCTTCATCCAGGCCCACTTGCAAAGTCTCCTTTTGAGTAACTTCCAGTCAACTGATTAGGGACCCTAATTACATCCGCAAAATCCCTTTGCGATATGACCGACATAGTCTCTGGAGAGAAAGCCCAGCGCCTGCGGGACTGCAGAGAGCACATGCAGCTTCTGCCTCCCACGACCCTGGAGAAAGGAGAAATACCTGAGGAGGGGAATGTTCCATCTGTGCAAGGGGGGAGGGGGTTGCCCAGCGCCCGGGAGGGAGGGGAGGGTTCCAGGGGGTGGAGTCAGTAACAGCAGGAAAGGGTTACATACGTGGGGTCAGCTGAAGTGTGAGAGCCAGAGAGAACGAGATTGAAAAGTTGTGTTTCGGTCAATAAAAAGCAATGAGACGGGGCGCCTGGACACCTCAGTCAGTTAAGCTTCTGACTCTTGATTTCAGCTCAGGTCAGGATCTCACAGTCTGTGCGATTCAGCCCTGTGTTGGGCTCTGTGAGGACAGGGCGGAGCCTGCTTGGGATCCTCTCTCTCCCCGTCTCTCTGCCCCTCCCCTGCTCATGCGCATGTGCACGCATTCTCTCTCAAAAATACATAAACTTAAAAAAAAAGGCAATGAAATCAAATTAATATTTAATTGTGAATATGTCAACCATAAATTGGGTGATAGGATCAAATTCTTTATTGTAAAATTCACAAAAGTAAAACGACTCCATGCTTGTAATATAACAAACAATAAGGTTTAGAAATAGACCCTCAGCAGCCACGTGAGACTCAGTTAGACCAAGACGCCACAGAGCTATTAGCAGTCCCTTTCTCTGCCATTAGGGACTCTGGGCGGTATTGATCCTCCTGCCGCGGCCATCAGGATGAGCCAAGGGAACACCACTCTGTCCCCCATGAGCTGAGGTCCACACAGCCATCCCCAGCTCACAGCCATGGCAGGCGGGTGAGGAGGGGTGGGAAGAGAGGGCGAAGGAAGGGAAGGGGAGGCAGGGCAGAGACAGAAGACACACGTGTGATGAGGGACCTCTGGTCGCTGGGGTTCAAGAAGCCTCGGAGGTTCTGAGCCACCCTTGTTACAGGCCAGTAGTCCCCACAGCTGCATCTGGCCCTGGTCTGTCCTCACACAGTTCCCAAATCCTCAAGATAAACACAGCAAGAAGTCCTTTTTTTTTTTTTTTTTTTTCCATTTTTACTTTAGGTGGAATTCTGAACGACGGAGAATCAGAGCCCAAACGGGAGACACAGAAGCTAGTCCGGCAATCCCGCAGACGTGACAGCAGGTTCCAGATCTGCTGAGACAGTGAAGGATGGGGTGTGGGTGACGTTCCCACCGAGACTCACGTGGGACCTAGCAGGTGAAGGAGTGTCTTTGTCACCACCACAGAAGACGTTCTCCGCGACGTTGCCTTCCCCACCCGGCAAACGTCCCCCTGGAGCAGCTGAGAAAAAAGTGTTTTAAAGGGCAGAAACTAATGCAAGCGGTAGGTTCTATTGTGCATATTTCAGATCCGGGATGTGGAATTCGCGGCCTCACTTGATGACATTTTAATTAAGTTTCTAATTTTACCAGGGAGGGAGCAAAAATAATCTATTGGTATCTTAAAGGCTGACATCACCTCAGACTCCCGGACAGCCTCAGGGTGCAGGGCTGAGGACAGGCCGACCCCAGGACCGCTGTGGCACCGAGATCCCAGCTGAGGGCAACAGAGACCCTGTGGGCTCAGGAGAAACTTCCGAGCCTCCCTTAACTCCACGGGAGACTCTAAACGGGGGGCCTTTCCCAGAGTAAGAGCTATTAGCAGAGATGAATGTTATCCGGGTGAGCCATCTGTATGGCAGGACAGACATCTAATTGCCGAACATCTGTCCTCTTTCCACCCTGCAAGTTGGGTTCCTTTCTCCGGCAGCCCCAGACCCTCACGTTCCCGATGACACACACACCTCAGTTTGCCCTACTGTCTTCAGAATTTCCAGGTCTGTGTGCGTTCCTCATACACACGCCCATTAAATTTGATTTTCTCCTGTTAATGTCTCATGTCAATTTGATTCTTAGTCCAGCCAGCAGGACCTTGGAGGGGTTTGCTCAGGATCCTGGAGTTCTGGGTCATTCTCTGAAGGCTTCCAAAGCAGATGGAAGAAAACATCCATCCTCACAGCCTCTCGGGATGCAGATTCTTCAAGGACTTCCTTTTCCTAAGAGACGTCACACCAACAGAGGCACACAGTCTGCTTCCTGCTCTGTTAGGCCAGAAATTGATCATTTCAGTCCCAAATTGGTAGCCTGTCTCCATTTATACCTTAGATTGAAAAATGGGAGACAACTTTTAGAAAATAATTTATAATGAAAACTCCCTGGTTAAAACTAACTATACTTATTATTTGTAGTGAGTGCTTTTAGTTAAAATAAGGTTCCCCAAGTAGGAAATCATTCTAAGAAACTACCACATGCTGTTTGCTTGATTTTTTTAGGGAACTGATCTGCCAAGTTACAAGACCCTCCCTTCATAGCGTCTACTCGAATACCCACTCATATTTTGGGGCTCACGGGGTACCTCGGCACCCAGTTCTGTTGTGAATGTGATCCATGGGTTTTTGTTTGGCTATGTGGCCACTCTGTTTTAAGGCTGGGATTTGGAACAACTAAAGACTCTGCCACCATCGTCTTCTACTTTCAACCTTTTTTTGGATACATCATCGTACTTTATTCAAATTCCACTCTGATCACCTATGGTCCAAGAACACTCGAATAATAAACCAAATATGAACAGATGTTAAAGATTGGCCTTTATTATAGCCAATGATGCCAATCACTTGCCTGTGATCTTGCCGACATAAAACCACATCCACCCCTCGGCGGCCACCAAACCACTCAGCATAGTTTCCTTAAACGTGAACTGTTTGAAGCTACCAGTTTGAGGACTCTTGACTACTTCTTTCAAGCTCTGAGTAGCCGTAGGGATCTCAACAGGGGTTGGAGGAACCAGCCCAACCTTGGCATAGTGCCCAAACGCGGCCAGTCAAGGCTTCAGGTAAGTCGCAGTGGCATTCACCAGTGTAGGAACCTTCTCGGTGAGGTTATAGACAAAGTGGGCCGTGGTTCCAAGATCACTTTGGACATGTTTTAAACCAGCATTTCCTACCTACGACTCTGTACTCAGCCAAATCACCCATTAGGTATTACATCAGAGAAAAAACTTGTTTTGGACATTTACTTTCCATGCAGGAAAGCATGCAGGAAGCTACTGGAGAATATATTCCACCAAAATAAAGAGACACAACACAAAAAGAGGTACGGGATCTGGACGAGTGGTGGACGGCATTCCCAGGACAGGTGAAGGGAGGCCACCATGGGGCCAGCACAGGGCGCCAGGCGGCTGCAGGAGAGCATCTCCGAGTGAGAACCAGATGTGTGTACTCACATGGACAGTTTTGCAATGTTGTCAGAGCTGGCTGTGATTAGCAGCAAATAAGTAAAACCCTGGATTGCGAGTAACTTGTTCTGCGAGGGTTCTGGAAGACGAGCAAAACGTTTCTCATAAATTTTAACCAGATAAACGAGCGACATCACATGATCACAACTGAGCCAACGATTCTTGAAATTCGCTTTGACCCACTAGTGCTTTGGATTACAAGCATGTTTCGAGAACGAGTTATGCTCACAAACCAAGTTTTACTGTACATAGAAGATCAAGAAAATGAAGGGAAGGAAGGAGTGGTGACCATCAAGGAAGAAAGTTTGTGCAGGAAAAGACCTGTAGTGAGAACACAGCCGTGGAGCGTCCGTACCATGGAGGCACACGGCAATGTCCGCTCACGCAGAATAGCACGTAGCGTTAATACGCAGAATACTGACCCAACGAGGATGTGCTAAACTGTGGGGGTAGGCAGTGGGGGGGGGGGGAAGGAGGTGTTCGCAGCAGTAGAAAAGAGGTAAACACTTGGTCTCCTCTAGGAAGAAATCAATCGATAGCTTCCAAGGTAAAAAATAATACAGCATAAGCACATTTTTACAAATATGGAAACAATCAAGGAAGAAAAAGCCAAGGTTATAGGTGATTCTCTGCAGGAAAGGGTTTCAAGCTGAGGTGTCTGGTTATTGTCATAGGCCAGGTGGCTCTTAATTTTAAAGCCATGCAAATGCACGTCATTGATTAAAAGTAAAATGCATTTTTCACATAAGCAAAGTTTTATTGCAACACAGAAAACAAACCTGATGCGCGTCCGCCAGGTTACACGGAAGGAAACCAACCGATCTTTGCCTTTCCTCTTCTGTTCCAGGTGCACGCTGTTTTGGACCCAGCCCAGCACTTTCCCCACAGGACACTCGGGTCTGAGGCAGAGACGGTGTGACCGCTGTTCCGGTGTGAGGACTCTCCCCTCTGCAGACAGCCCTGGACACACATACATCTTGACCTTGTTGGGAGTGCTGGCCAGAGGTGTCCTGCTTTGTTCTGGGCAGCGGCTCTTGGCCAGGGGGTCAGCCTCTCAAACACGCACACGCTTGCCCTTCTCCCACGCGAGGACCACTGTGGTGGACCTGAGGAGGCCCCAACTGGTTGGCCAGGTCGTGTGATGGTACAGAGGTCACGAGTGGAGGGGCCTGGGGCAACACTGGTGGTAAGGGGGCAGGCGCCCAGGCTGTGAGGCAGGGCAGGGCTCCCAGTTGCCACAACCTGGACTCACCAGGGAATGTGCTGGGGCTCCTTAGGGTCTCCTCCCTGGATGCAGCAAGCTGGGGAATAAGGCCATGCATCCCCTGGAGGGGACCAAGTAGAGAGGAAAGAAGGAGGACACTTGCTGAAAGCCTCTAGTATGGGTCAAATTACACAAATCATGACATTTAGCCTTGTCCTCTCAGCTCCCTGATGCTGACCTGAGCATTCGATCGTGCCCCCAGGCTGGGGACCCACCGTGGGTCACCCTTTTGTATCTTTGACTTCCCAAAGCACCAGCCCTGTCCCATCATCGCTGGTGGGGGGGTGAGGAAGCCCAGAGAAGTGGAGAGCTGGGGGGAGAGTGGGGGGAATTAGCCTCTACGGGCAGAGCCCAAGGCCCAAGGCCCTTTGCCCACATCTCCGTGCTTCCCACCCCACCCCACCTCCTGACCGAAACTCGACTCCCCTCCCCCCGCACCCCCTTGGCCCCTGGAACAACTCTTTCTCTTTCTGCCTCTTTGAGTATGACTTCTCCAGGTGGGGTCATACACGATGGGTCCTCTCGTGTCTAGCTTATTTTACTCAGAATAATGTCTTCAAAACTATTAAATTACATACATGCATATGTACATTTTTCATTTTTGGCTCTTTGATTAAAATCAGATCACCTCCAGTTAAAACTGATGAAATATTCTTGTAGATTATGATAGGTAATTGATATCTTAAGGAAAACCATTTCATCTTTCTCTTTACAGAGAGAGAGGGACAAGAAAAAGCACTTTCCCTGTTTTCTGGAACACGCCCACAAATAAAGGCGCGGCAACACGCTGTCCTATGCCGGCAAAGCGCCTGGATGGGGCAGCTGCTCTGAGTGACACTCCACCCGAATTATTGTCCAGCTCCAATCTCAAAGCCCTGGATTTTATTTCTGTTGTCAGCAGCATCTTTAAGCTTCTGTTCAAATAAATGAGGACAACAAATTATTTTCATGACTTTCTTGGTAATTTCAAGCTCCACAGAACTTAGCTTTTTTTTTTCCTGAAAGGAAACTGGAATTAAAATAATTGATTTCTTTAGGAAAAAAAAAAAAAAAAAAACAAGGGGCAGGGGTGCAGGGAGTGTGGAAAAGAAATCAGGAAAGAGAAAATAATTCTTAGCATCTTTTCCTTTTATGTATTTTCTCACTGAAAGATAACTGGGAGAAATGGGGAACTAAGAAGCAAACGTACTGAGATCAGGCTCACTTTGGGACAGGCGACCCCCTGGCATGGCAGTCCCAGCAGGCGTTGAAGCGGGGTCTCTGTGGTGGTGCACTGAGCACGGCGGAGGGGCAGGGCCTGGAGACCCCGAGCAAAGCGTCTAGGGCTCACTCCCCAGCCGTGTCTGCACACCTGAAGGAAGAAAGCCTAAGAAGAAAAAGGCACAGAGCGACAGTGGAGACAAACCTGTCAAGGACAGGAGTCAGAGAGCGGGTGGTGTCTGAGGATGGGCGAGCATGGGGACCCCGCAGCCAGACCTGGTGAGCACAGGAGTCCCAGGACTCGGTGATGGTTTTCACGGCAGAGCTCACACCAGCGTTGCCCAGAAGATGAAATCTTGATAATTCTTTGCGATTGGCAAATCGCAAAGTCACATATTCTGGATTAAGAATGATAATGAAGGTAACTTATTCCATTTTGGATACCTGTGTACTGACCGACTCTCAGGAGTCACTTCCTCACTGGCTCCTCCCAGGTGTGGGGACACCGGACCCTGTGTCATCACCACATTCCTGGAGAAGGGGATGGTGAGTGTGGCGGAGTAAGGTGACCTCAGTCACAGTTGAACCCAGGACCTCACTCTCCACAGCACCCCCTCACGTACTGCCTGGTCTAAGCGCACAGGTGTTTTCTCTACCTGTGCTGGAACCTCGTACCCTCCCTTTATCCTGCTCCATGAGTGCTCGTGGCTGAAATAGCAGTGTAGGGACATTCACTTTTTCACTTTTACTGAGCACCTATCATGTACAAGGGACCGTGCTATGCCCTGGGGGAGATCAACAGGACCCGTAATAGAGGGCATCGCAGGCAGACAGACGTTCAGACCAGCGGATCTCAAACTTGCCGGGTCTCGGAGCTTTTAAAAAACACTGATGCTGGGACCCTATTCCAGACCGATAGAATCCAAGAGCCGGGACTGGGGGGAGGGAGGGGTCCCAAGGAATCTCTGTTAAAAATATGTATATATCCCTGGGTGATTTTAATTGGCAACCAGGGCTTTTCGACAAATAACTAAGTTATGCTGAGTTGGTGCCTTTAAAAGTACTAGTAGAGAAACTAATAACAGAGGGAGCTGAGGAAGGTATAGGGGATGAGGGTGTGACTACAAAGGAGGAGCAGATTTGTGGGACGAAGTGGGGTTGCCGCAGAAGATTCCAGACAAAAGAGATGAGGGAGGCCAGAGGAAGCCTGTGGCTTTTTGCCACTGGGGAATCCCAGGACAAATCTGTGGGAAGACAGAGCCCACACTATCTGGCCCTGCAGGGACAGTGGCCTGAGAGAGGGGTACAGAATGCTCCAGCAGCTTGGAGGGGCAAGGCTGCTCACCGAGGAGGCCGAACCCCCCAACGCAGGGTGCCTGTCCTTCCTCACACAAAAACAGAACACATCAATAGCTCATACTTCCCTGTCCCGTGTCTTCAGTAGTCACTTTGGGCTTCAGCTTTGTCATTGGAGAGAAAGGTAACAGTTCTGAACCATCTTTCCTGGAAGGTTCCACTTTTTCACCCCCCCCATTCTTATTTCCCCAAAGTTTTTTTCACTTAGAAGTCAATGAACCCAAGACCCCTGGTTACCATTGGAGGCATCTCCAAGGTGGAGGGGAGGGACGGACAGCAGGTGTTCACGAGTCTGTGCACAGGTGTGGGTGAGCATCCAGAGGCGAACCTGCAGTTTGACTTCAGTTCTGGAGTTTGCCTCCTGCTTTGTCCCCGCTCTCACCAGACAGCACTTGCCGTGGTGAGGCAGCCATGCTGTGGGGGTTGGCAGCGGGGGTCCCCATGACCTGACGATGACTAAGATCCCTCCATTCTCCTTGGATGCTTGCCAGTCAGCAGTCAAGGATCTGCACTAAATCCAGGCCTATGCCGACCATCTACTGGCATTCTACCACCCAGGGATGTGCACTTAGCCGACCCAGTCAGAGTCCAAGATTCTCTCTCCCCAGTGGGAACGGAGAGACACATATTCCCGCCGCCATTTCCTAGGGACTGGCTGTGATCCTGGCAACACTTCCCACGACTCTTTAAGTCGGTCTGTGCAGACAATTTCCAAGATGACCACACACAGTTCTCTCCTCTCATGCTGCCAGGCCCTCCTCCAACCAAGATGTGAAATCTAGTCTACTCCTCTCCTTGGATCTGGGCCAGCTTTGGAACCTACTTTCCCTGAGAGAATGTGGCAGAAGCAGTGTCCCAGCTTTCAGGGGCTGTATAACGTCTACTTTGGCCCTCTCGGTTTCCAGCTGCCGCGTAAGGAAGCAGAGGCTAGACTGATGAGAAACCGTGTGGAGCAACAAAGATCAGCCCGCTCCCAGCTTTTCATCCCCCAGGCTGAGACACTGGACATGACTGAAGCCCCTGAACCTTCCAGAACCTTCCAGGCCCAGTGGAGTCCCCCAGAGAATGCAGGTGCACGAACAGTCCCTGTCAGCACCAAGGAGCCATCCCACCAAACCACGGGGTCCTGAGAAATAAACACTTATTGTCAAAGCCCCCAAGTTTGTAGAGATTTGTCATACAGAGGTAACTCGTTCACAGGGGACTTGGATTTTCTGTTCCTTTTATAGAGTTCTAACTGATCTGTTTCCATAGGTTTTAAATTAAGATGCTCACAGCTGCAGCAGGATTGGTTAATGGCCCAATGGTGTCATCGGGGACCCATGCTTCCTCCCATCTTCCCGTGCTGTCATCCCCATGGTGACAAAGTTCCTCAAGCGACCTCCTGTCCTGGACGTGGGACCTGGCCAGACATGAGGGGGGGCCCTGACCCAGACGCGGGACCCAGCCAGATGTGAGGAGGGCTTCCTCTTTATGTGCCTTTTTAAGAGTGAGCAGCCATTTCCCCCATAGCAGGACTCATTGGCTTTGACTTGTTATAAAGCAGTCACTGCGAGGAATGGCTGATAGGACCCGGGGTTTGCCCCTCGGCATGCAGGGACGGGGCCCTGGAGCAGGATGGGTTTCCACCAGCCAGGACAGAGGGCATGCGTCTGCACCGTTGACTAAAACAGACACTCCTGAGAGACGGGCAGCCTTTGCCAGCAGCCCTGCAAGACGTCTGTTTGTGCCCGCACACCCTCCATCCAAATGTCACTGTTTGCAAGGCAGAAGGCTAGTCAAAATCTGGCACAGCCATCAAGGTCCTGTCAGGAAGCAGGGGGCTTGAGAGACTTAGGAGACGGTGTGAGGGAGAGACATTTGCCGCGGCACCGTCACGGTTCTGTGACCCAGCCAGGGGTGCTGCTGTCCAGGGACAGCACCACAACCTAAAGAGGCAGGGAGTCGTTCTTGGAGCCTGACACCAGTTGTCACAACTGAACGGGAAGGCCTACAAGCCCTGTCCTCACAGAGGGACACAGACACGGTCCTGGTAGAGGCCAGGCGGGAGGGGAGGAGGGCACACCCAGGCTCTCAGCCGATTTCAACCCGAAGCAGTCTGTCCTGTTGGTGAAGGTCCAGTGAGCACAGCCACTGGCCTCCTGGGCACAGGGCAGGACAGAAGGACAGAGTAGATTTGTCTGCAATGTGGAGAATCGACGTGTTAGTTGACCAAAACCTGGAGTGTTTTTCTGCAGGAAAGTAGTTCAGAATCCGGGGTAGTTTAGTCACTATCACCATGAAGCTGTTCTCATTTCTACCCATCTGCACCTGGGCCAGCAGGTGCACAACCAGGCTTCTCTTCCACCACCAGCCGGGAGGACGTTCACACCCCTGCACACCTCCCAGGGCAGGGGTGCTGCCCCTACAGCCGCTGCCCCTCAGATTTCCTGAGTGGTGACCGAGGGGCAGCAGGAAGAGAAGACAGAGTGAGGGATATCAGTTAAAGCCAGGCTGACTATGGAGCTGGAGAGGGGAAAACAAACGTTCTCTGGTGTTGGTTCCAGGGGGCAGTTCTGTCTGGTTCAGAGAGAGCAGGCACCGGGGGCACTGCAGGGGGACCTGGAGGCCGGGTTGCCTTCCCTGGGGTCAGGCTTGCCCTCCTGGTGTCCTGCCTCCTGGAGGGGACTGGTGGGGGGGGGGGGCAGGGGCCGGACCAGCCAAACCAGGAGAGGCGTCACTGTGGGGCTGGCAGCTGGTGTAACAGGTTCAAGGATTCCAGCCCCTCGCCCCCGCCCCCGCCCCCGCCAGACGGTCAGGGTTTCCACTGTCACGACTCTGGAGACCTAAGGCCAGGAGGCAAGGGCTACGGAGGGAAGGAGTTTCAGAGGGGAGGGATCCCACGAGGCAGGCCCGATGCTCACCTTCACCCCAGCGCACAAAAGCTGAGCGAAGCTGGGCAGCCACCTGAGGCACGACTCGGCCCCGTGTGGCACCTGCAAACCAGGAGCGGCCACGCGTGGCGACGGGCCCAGCACCAGGGCGCGACGCAGGCCCGGCTGGTGGGTCCCGCGCCGCCATCGGGCTTTCCGGAGGGAGACAGAAGTTTGGGAGCATGCAGGGGGGGGGGGGGGGGGGGGGGGGGGGGGGGGGGGGGCCGCGGGGCCGGGGCCCCCCAAGGGGCACGGCCCCCGCGGCCCGGCCGCAGGGCGGGCCCCGGGAGGCGGAAGCAACAGGGAGTCGTCCCCGCCCGCCGGCCTCCCGCCTCCGGCCTCCGCTCCGGGGCCCTCGGGAAGCCCGCGCCCTGGGGGCGGGCCGGGCACGGGCACGCGGAGGGCGGGCCACGGCCGCGCGCGCGCGCGGGGGTGGGGGCGCGGGGCGGGGGCCGCGGGGCGCATGC
>NW_026057576.1:78846177-78851531 GCF_023721935.1 Panthera uncia
GACCGGGTCGGGGGCGCGCGGCCGCACTCGGGCCCGGGCCCATGGGCGCGCCGAGCCGGGCGCGGGGGCGCTGAGCGCGGCGGGCGCGGCCGGAGGAGCCATGGACTGCAGCCTGGTGCGGACGCTGGTGCACAGATACGTGAGTGCCGCCCGCCGCGGGGGTGCGGGGGGTGTCGGGGGTGCGGGGTCTGGGGACCCCGCCGCGGCCGGAGGGTGGGACGGGCCCTGAAGACCCCGTGGGGTTCGGGGGGTGCGAGCCTCGGGGACCCGGCGGGGGTGCGGGGGTGGGTAGGACGGGCCCTGGGTACCCCGCTGCAGCCGGGCGCGGCTTGCCGAGGGTGCACCTCGGGCTTGCGACGGCCCGGCCCGGGCGTGCACCTGCTCCGCCCCGCCGCCGCGCGCTCCCTGGAGTCCGGAGGGGACGGGGCTGCCCCGGGGAGACCTTGGTAGGTTTGCGCGCGGCCCGGGGCTGGGAAGGGACTCCCGTTCGGCTCTGCCTGTCGCGCCCGCACGGGGACTCAGAGATGGGAGAGTCACACTCCAGAAAGGCAGGGACTTTGGTTCGTGTTTGTAACACCACCGGGGGAATCCAGAAGTGAAGTTTGGCATCTTATCCCCCTCCCCCCGGAAAGTAACCAATCAGATCGGCGCCCGGGTGTTGTGGGCTTCCTCTGGAGTCCACACTCGCTGGTGACCGGGTGTTGGGGTCAGGGGAGGCTCGGAGGGGAGAGCAGGTTCTGTTTTACATCAGAGCGAGGGGACACCGCGCGCGGCTGTAGTCCCTGGCACCGGTATGAAGGGTGTGTGTGTGCACAAGAGAAGGAAAACTGTCCGGAGGGTGGTGTTTCCTGCCACTGTCTCCACAAAAGGCTCCTTGTTCCCCAGTGGCTGACGTCCGCGCTGGGGCACAGGTCTGAGGAGTCGCTCTCCCTGAGGATTGAGGGCATCATTATGGGCACTTCGCTATAGGAATTACCTCGGGCAGACTTTTCATCTTTATGAGCTGCCTTTGAGAAGGACACTCTGGCAGAGATCAGTTGTCTCTTTTCATCTCTGGGATCGCCAGGTCACTAACCCCGAGTTGTTCACTAACCGGGAGGCTCCAGAGTCCAGGGAACTCCCGGCCACCTTCCTCAGGCACTTGTTCCCTGGGGCAGGTCTCAGGGCCTTACGGTTGAGCGGGTTGAGTGAGAGTCACCCAGACTCTGGGAAGGGCAGGGCCAGACTTGGGATCTGGAGCTCATATAATTTCCCCCAAAGTCCCTGTTCTGATGTGAGTGGTAAATATCAGGTGACACCTTTGTTTCTCCACTGGGGTAAGTTCTGGAAACCTCAGCACAGCGACTGCAGGTGACAAGGTTTGTCAGAGAAATGCGTCGCCGGGCAAGGATGTTCTGTGTTACTCCTGTGTCCAGGAGGTGCGGTACCGTTCACAAGGCCTTTTCCGGCCTTTGTTTGCTCAAAGGGAAAAGGAGAAAAGGGTGGAACTAGTATTTGCCTAAAAAGTGCTTACAGCTTTTCAGTTAATTTTCATTCCCTTCCAACTCTTCACATTTTGTGATCAAAGTAACAAAAAGGAGGGTTTTGCTGTGTGGGGAACGGGCTGCCCGCAGGAGAGTTGCCGGAGGTGTGGGTGTCTCTCCTCTGACCCTGAGGCTGGAGGCCCCCAAGGGTGGATCTGACCTCTCAGTTCCTGACCCTTCTCCTGGGAATGGGGTGGACACATGTCCAGCGTTTGCTCTGTCCTTTCCTCCAGGCCCTCAGCTGTTTCAGCTGGTATCATCTTCTATACATTTTCATGTAGTTTGCATATTAAAATTCCCTTTTGCTGTGTTCTTAGGTTTGTGAAATGACATCTTCCCTCAAACCTAAGTGGCATCTTCCTTAGTGAACTTTCCCAGCCTGTGCGTTATCTGGTGACGTTCCTGGAACGCAAGTTAGGGGCCACTGTTATTTGTGTTTCTCAATTCCACGTCTTTTTTTTTTTTCTTCCAGTCTGATCATTTGACTATTTAACCATATTCGCATATAAGACTATTCATTTCTATGATATTAAAGTCATTTTGATGCTATTAAACTAGTTTGAGTTTTTCCAGAAACACGATCTGTTTTCTTGGTTACCTTTAATATGTAGGACCAAATTATATTTCCTTTTGCTAGAGGAAGAGGGGCCTGGGATTGAACGCTTACGTCCCTGTGGTTTCCTTATGTGACTTATTTTATAAGAATGAACAAAAGCCTGTACATGCCCTGTTCTCTTCCAGTGTCCACATGGTCAGAGTTTCTAGGACAGAGAAAACTTTTAAGCCCCTTCTGAGGTGTGAGGGTTGCCAAAAGGTAACCTCTTGGAAAACGTTGCTACCGATACTTTATTCTGGCAAATTCCAGGGGGAGAGAGAGAACAGGCAAATGACTGGGAGAAGTCTGTCCTGGGTCAGGCCACGGACACTCCAGAGCACGAATGACCAGTTGTGTGGATGGATGTAAGTTGTGCACAGATTATTTGTGTTTACAAATAGCACGGTGTTTATGTACCATGATGTGTGTGTCATGAGGTAGTTTGGCCTACTTAAAAAAAACAATATTTTTAATTTAAAAAGTGGATGGAAAGCTAGTGTCATTTCCTCTTTAGACACGTGAGCTGGGAAGCCCTGGTTCAGGCCAGGGTTTCAGTTCTGGGGGAACCAGCGTAGCCTGGCGGGTCACCGCAGCTTCCATGGGCACCTGCTTGAATGTGAACCTGGCTGGCCTGCTGCATGAGCGCTATAACCTTGGGGAGAGGTTCTCTCATCTGAGAACCGTCCTGGCTCCCGTTCAGGGGGCTGTCGTCAGGACTGTGTGTGTGAGGTGATACAGGGCAGGAGCTGAGAGCAGTGCCTGGCTCTCAGGAAATGCTCAGGACATTTATCACCACCGGCTGTTAACACAGTTGGGTCCCGGCAGGCCGGGTTGGCGCGGAGGGAGGGAGAAGCCCTCTGTTGGTTGACTCCAGTCAGCGCCGTCAGTGGGGCCCGGGCTGCACGGGAGGTCACTGGTGCCCCAAGATACCACAGGCCATATGCAGAGTCCACGGTCCACATCTGGCCATGAAGTTGGTTCATGGGGGAGCATCCCAGGCCAGGATGCGCTCACAGCCATGACACCACGTCCCTTGCTTTCCATGCTGCACATTTAGAAGACCCGACTTTAACACTCTGGAGGTCAGGAGCCTAATTTTGTTATGTCTGTGTGATGTGTCTGCCACCCTCAGCCGGGGCATTCGCGAGTTCTTTTCTGCCACCTGCCACGGTCTCTACTTGTGTCTTACACTGTTTGCTCTCTAGGATATTTCGAACATTTTAAGAGACTAAACTTCTGAAAAAGGTGAAGGTTTTCCTTGCTGGCAGTAGATCATGTTTCTGGAACAATCTGTTACACCAGGACTTCATAAGGAAAAAGTAAATATTTTTGGTCCCTGGGAGAACTTTAAGCATGACTGTGTTCAAGTGCATTAAACCATCTAAAGGTCCAACTGTTTTATGTGTGTGCATGTGTCTACTTTTGTTCCTTTTTATCAGCAAGCCATCTGTGACACACGGTCAGTGTTCACCTGAGAGGCGGCCTGTCCTAAAACGGCATTCTTTTGACTTGGTGACTCCAGTCTCTGTTAAACACTTAAAATGCCGGGGGATTTGGGAGTTGCCTCTCCTGATCCAGCGTTAGATGGCCCTGTGGGGTCTGCAGGTATTTGACAGAGGTGAATCCCCCCTCGGCCACGGCCACGGTCACTCCACCTGTCTCCTGTGGACCAGGGCTGCCCGGCCTCGGCCTCACCTGCTGAGGTGTTCACACAAGCTTGCCCAGCCCTGATCCTGACCTCAGCGGTGCTGCTTCTCAGCCGCACATTTTAAAGTAATCTGCCTGGTCTGTAACTTAACCTTTATGTTCTAGCTTTCAGTTAAAGTTTCTGTATTTTCTCTCAAACCCTGTTTAACTTCTGCATGTTGAGAGCAAGTGATCCTGAGACGCTTTTATTCTGTGCCACAGGGTCAGTTTCATAACACTGGGGAAAAGGAGCGTGTATGATGGGTTTTGCTACAGTCCGTTAAGTTTCTAGGGATGAGGACGCCGTCTCCGTTTACAGTTGGTTAGAACTGTATTCAAACCACTGATAAACAGACTTCACCGCTTAACTGCACAGGAAGTCCTGTGTTTACAAACCTAAACGCAAATTGTTCCCTGTGCTTGGACCAGATGTTCCAGCAGAAACGGTTGATGAGACATGGTTGGATCCCTAAGTCCCAGACTTATAAATGCTTTTCTAACCCAGTTAAATGGAGGCAGAAATGCTATTTATTTGCAGAGAAAATCAATGGAAGGCGATTTTTACAGGGCTAGCAGTTCAGGACTAAACTAGGACTGTTTTTGCTTTCACTGGGATGCTGGTACCTGAGAGAAACAGAATAGTAGATCACGGAGGCCACAGCTCATACCCCACCTCTGCCTTGTGAGCCGTGGGCACGCCGGCCAACTTCCCCGGTTTCTCTCTTGAGACGGAGGTGATGAGGGTGCCTCCCTGCACGGAGCTTTCACGTGCCCTGCTAGGAATAGATCCCCCCACACACACACACACCCCTGCCAGTGTTCGCAGACCTCCAGACCCTCCCCTTTACATGGAGCATGGAGACTTTGCCCTGGGCTTCGTGGAGGGAAGGCAGTCACCAGACAGGACACCCCCTCTCCCAGGCAGCCCACCAGCCTTGCCCTGTCTGCTCTCGCCTCCTTCTGGTGTGGGGCCCCACGTCTCTCTCTTTCTCCTGGATCATCTGTGTCCCTCGGTCGTCTCTGTGGCAGCGGCCAACCCTTCAGATCGCCCCTTCTTTGCGGACTTTCCTGACCCCACACGCCCCTCCCGTTCTCGACCTCTTCCATCTCCTTCACAGCTGAACTTCTGCTATTGTGCTGCTGTCTCCTGCTGTCCCCCTGCAGTCCCCTCACACTCCAGAGGGGTCACCACCATCACCCTGGTGGCCTCAGGTCCACCTGCGAGGCCCTTGGTGTCCTTCGGGTCCCCCCAGCTCACACTGAGGGCATGCTGACTTCTCTCTGAGCCTTGCACATCCAAGCTCTGTCCCTGGGGCACTTACCTTCAGATAGGGGGAGGCAGACAGAGAGCAAAACACAGGCATAAATGTTGGGGTGGACCTGGGGGAGTGAGCCGTATGCCAGGCAGACAGGCTGCACTGCAGCCCCGTAGCAGCCCCTCAGCTTTCCTGCCTGCCCCGGACCCTGTGCTGGCACCCTCACCCCTCCATCCTCACCCCTGCATGGCCCTTCTTGGGTCCCCAGGACCCCGTGCTGGCGCCCTCCCCCCT
>NW_026057576.1:78851541-78870694 GCF_023721935.1 Panthera uncia
TGCTGGCGCCCTCCCCCCTCCATCTGCACCCCTGCCCAGCCCTTCTCTGTCGGGTCCCCCGGACCCCGTGCTGGCGCCCTCCCGCCTCCATCCACACCCCTTCCCGGCCCTTCTCGGGCCCCCGGACCCTGTGCTGGCACCCTCCCCCCTCCATCCATACCCCTGCCCGGCCGTTCTCAGGTTCCCAGGACCCCGTGCTGGCGCCCTCCCCCCTCCATCCACACCCCTGCCCGGCCCTTCTCAGGTCCCCTGGGCTCTGTGCTGGCGCCCTCCCTCCTTCATCCACACCCCTGCCCAGCCCTTCTCGGGCCCCCAGACCCCGTGCTAGCGCCCTCCCCCCTCTACCTGCACTCCTGCCTGGCCCTTCTCGGGCCCCCGGGCCCTGTGCTGGCACCCTCCCCCCTCCATCCGCACCCCTGCCCGGCCCTTCTCAGGTCCCCAGGACCCCATGCTTGTGCCCTCCCTCCTTCATCCGCACCCCTGCCTGGGAGGAGCCCCCAAATACCTTCTCCATGTCCGTGGGTCCCACATCTCTTTCTTTCCGCATCCCAGCTGCCCTGCCATGCTCCTGAACAGTTCCTGGTGCAGGGTCATTCCTGCGGAAACATCTGCCGAACAAGTGATTTCCACCTCCCCCTTTCAGTATTACTGATACGTACGTGGGTGGGCGCCTCTGAAGGAAACTCACGGGTGCTTCCAAGGATCAGGAGTGATTCATGATTCATGAGAGTCTCTTAAAACATGTTTAATGTGACTTCAAACTTTTGGATTTTCTCTTGGTACATTTCACAGTGGTCATTAAGCTGTGGGGGCGGCAGGCAGCTGTCCCACCCCCTTGCGCGGTGAGCACTACACTGGCGCGGGTTGGGTCCTCAGGGCCACAGCCCAGGGTCCCCGCGCCCCACTGGGTGGCCTGCCTGGCTTGGTGGCTTCCATGGGACACATTTCCCCGGTCTTGGTTTAGCGCTTCCTGTGGATCGTGGCGAGTCCTTGGGTAACTGGGTCCCTGGGACCAGCGTTCTGGCTGGACCACAGGGCCCTCTCCTGGAGGCGTGTGGAGCCCAAGCTCTTACCTGCTCCCTGTCAGGAGACGACCCCTGACACAGGGCACAGAACTTCTGGCACAAATGCTTTTCATTTTCTGGGCAAGTAACTGGGTTTCCCAAAATTTGTTAGATTCTCAAAGGAGCACCTGCCTTGGTCAGGGTTGGAGCCCTTGTCCAAGGACACAGGTGGGAAGCTGGTGGCCCACCCGGGGAGGTGAGGGTGCCTGTCTGCACCTGCAGGAGCCGCAGGGGCCTGAGAGCCAGGCTGAGTGTCCGCAGGGGATTTCTGTCCTTTCCCCAGCCTCTCCTTTGTCGGGCTGAGGCCAGACCCGAACGGGAGCTCTGTGGGCAGCCGCACCTGTACTTGCCTCTGCAAACAGCTCTTGAAACGTGTCCCCAGCCACTCTAGGTGGGGGAGATACTCATTTTGTGTGAATATGAACTGGGTTCTTGTCAGAAGCGGTGGGTAAATTTTTCCCGCTCAGACAGTTGGTGAGACAGTTGGTGAAGATAAGATCATTTCCCTGGTTTAGAAAATAAGATGGGAATTTCAAGAGAAGGTTTGTTACCTACGAGGAAGACTTTGGCCAAAGACCAGCAAATTATGCATTCCACACAGGTGGTGTCTCTGCCCCCAGTCTGCTCATCCCCTCGCTTCCATGCCCTAGAAGAGAGTAAGGAGGGGGGCTGCTGAGAGAGAGGGAGGGAGAGAGACACAGGGACAGAGACAGAGAGAGAGCGACAGAGAACGAAGGGACGGCCCCCTCTCTGAAGGAGCCTGGGATGTCTTGCATGGGAAACAGGGAGCCCTCGCAGCGTCTCCGTGACAGGCACCCCGTCTATTCCGCACAAGAAGTGATCTTGGCCACTGCGGTCTGCATCCCGTGAGGGGTGGTCCTGTGCCGTCAGCGCGCCCTGCCGCGTCCTGGAATGACCTTGAGAAGCAGGCCAGTCCACTCACAGCTCACTGCAGGAGTCACTTCACTGAAACCCTGGACCTCTTTTGCCTTATTGGTGAGTTTGCCCCCAGGTGCCCCTGCCTGGACCCAGTTTCCCGCCTCCCAGATCGGACTCGGGAGGACGGCGGGCGCTTTGCAGGAGGACGTGGGGACAGAAGTTCATGAACCAGGGTGTACCCAAGAATGAGAGTGGTCTTGGCACTCTGAGGTGTGCCGTCTGGAGAAGCTGGTTTGTGACTATGATCTGCTTGGACCCCTGGTCCTTCTTCTCATTGTTACCCTGGGGCCTGCACTTTCATGTCCAGGAAACACACAGATATGACATTTTGTTGATGTGCGTGAGCAGGTATCCATGCTCATGAGTTAGCGTATGCGTAGTTAGTCCTGGGATGGCAGGTGGTGGTTGGCATGTGACAGTCAGGCTCTGCTTAGTTTGGTTCAGAGGTGAGGAGCTCGGGGGCACAGGAAAACGGTCGTCTGCCCTCCTGGAGAAGACCCCCCATGTGTGCCTGATGCTGTCACGCCGGGAGGATTCCGGAGCCAGGGAACCAAGGGCCAGGGGTAGAATCTGGTGTAAAGCACGTGGCCAGCAATTCATTTTGCCCCGTGAGTAACTTTCCCACGTTGTTATGGCCCCGGAGAGACGGAGCAGCCCCGGCAGGTCTCATCGCCGACGTAGACTGTGCGGGTACCATGTTGGGCTCGGGTTGAAGATACCTCTTCCTTCCTCCAGTGGTACCTGCTTGTGGAACCCGTCGTGTCTCAGGACCTGAGCCGTCTTCGGAGGATGGAGATCCGTGAGAGGCTGTAGATATGGCTCTGTGATAGGGAGCCGTGCGTGCCCGAGAAGGTGCCGGAACATGCTTCCCCTTTGCCCCGAGAGTCCCGAATTCTTCATATAGACGTGGCGTGTGGCCCAGACCCATGAGGGGAGCCTGCACCCTTCCAGGCTGCTCCTCGCTGGCACATTCACCTGGGGGCTCGCTCCCCCTCCCATGTCAGCTTGAGCGTGCAAGGAGAGAGTAGGCTGCAAAATCAAAGTAAGTGGCGCAGAATCGACACACACACCAGGCTCTTCTTGGAAGCCCTGCGGCCTGCAGCCCCGCAGCCCTGGAGCCTGGTGCTGTGTGTCGATTTTGCGCCATTTACTTTGATTTTTCAGCTCACCTCTTCTGCCCCCCGTGTCTTTTCCCGTGTCTTACTGGGTGAGGTTAGCAGCCGGCCAGTTTCTGGAATGGTCGTCCTGCTGACATGGATTATCAGGGAAACAGATGCTAAGAATGTGGTACAGGAGGAATTGTTTTCATCCAGAGATGACACTCTGTTCACTGTGTTTTCTTTTTTTTCTTTACTTACTTTGAGAGAGGGAGAGAGCAAGTGCAAGCTGGGGCAAGGCAGAGAGAGGGAGACCGGATCCCAGGCAGGCTCCATGTTATCACTGAAGACAGAGTGAGACAGGTACGTGTCTGTCTCAGCTCAGGCTGGGTAACAAAACGCCCCAGGCCGGGCAGCTTAGACCACAGACAGCCCAAGATCAAGGAGCTGGCACGTTCATTTCTGGTGAGAGCCCCTTCCTGGCCTACAGAAGGCCGCCCTTGCACCGTGTCCTCACGCAGCCTTTGCGCGTGTGCTCAGAGAGAGAGAAAATGCTGGTGATCACCGTCTCCAGATATGATCACATGGGGCTTAGGGCTTGAATATGTGAATTTGGGAGAGGCCCTGTCCAGTCTGTAATGGTGGTGTATTGAGAAAGCGGGCACTGTTTAGGTTGTGAGTGTTCAAACAAATGGGAAAAGCAGAGAGAGGGGTTTGAAAAAGCACATTAAGTTTGCTTAGTGTTCTATCAAAAATATAGAAATAAATGTTCCACAGAATCTGGGAAGAGAAAAATAAGATCAATATTTAGTGGGAATGGGTCCTTTCTTTAAAACTGTGGATGTCGGTGATTGGGCCACCATTTGGCAGAACAGCCCCAGTTTCCATCGCCCCATAGATCTGAGGTTGTAGTCGTTTATGTTTTTCTCCCTACTGCTCCTTTCCCTGGTGCAGGAGGCTGGCAGGAGAGTGGCCGCTGGTATAAAACAAGGCTGTGAGGTATTGTTTTGGTCTTTGTATTATAATCCAAATACACAGCGTCTGGCTTGTTGACGGGACAGATGTCACCATATTCGGCACATAACTGGATTGGACGCGTCTGCTTGGGCTGCTGTGTCGTGGTCTAGTTGTTCTAGTAAATGCAATTGCATCTGGGGACTTCTGTTGGCCTCTGAACAGGATGACATTTCACCTTTGGCAGAATTGGAGAGTGAGCGTTGGAAATTGAGCCCTACTCTCTGGTTAGGGTGATGGGAACGCACTGTCCCCCTGCGGCTGCCCGGAGCCTGGACCACCTGTAGCCGTGTGGGCTGGCAGGTGGCCGAGTTCCCGACCCGGCCGCTGCCCCTTTCTGTGCCGGGTTTTTTACAGTCACAGCCTCGTTGTCCTTCATTAAATATTTGCTTACGTGGTTGTAGCGTCAAGCAGAAATGACCCTAAAGCATGATTCATCTTTGGATCAGGAGTGAGGGTGGCCTCCGAAACGTGTCGGAGGAGCTCTGGATATTTTCTCTCACTTTGCTGATGGTGTGGGCTGAGTGGTCCCAGCCTGCAGGAGGAACCATAAAAACATTTGCGACGCTGCTTGAAGCCACGGCCCCAGAGGACATCCTCCAGCTCGCGGCACTGTCTTTCCCAAAACCCCGTGTGCACATGAGATCCGGAAGCTCTCCAGTCCATGTTTTGGGAAATGAGTCTGAGATTGGCGTGGCAGCCAGTCCCCTCTCCCCGAGTACCTGCTGTAGCCCAGGGTGGTGTGACTGCTGTTCTCCTCCCTGGACAGACCTGCCGGCCTGCCCGGAGAGGAGGTGGCCACCCCACTCGGCATTACATAATCTCCCTCCTTCAGAGAAAAGAGGATTTCCTCCAGCCTATTTTCAGCAAAGGATTAGGGGCAATGAAGTTCTACCATTAGGATGTCATCTAGATTTTTGTGTGATTTTTCAAGAAGCCCTCAGAAACTCCCCACCAAAACACAAGTTTGGAAATCGTGGAATCAATTGAAAATTGTTATGTGGAATAAAATTCTGGAATGGTCATTTGTATGGAAGACATGGGATTTGAGGGTAAATCAGACTAGGTTTACAAAATGCCAGAGAGTGACAGATAATCCATACGCATATGGAAGGATTTGAGGCACCTTTTCTCTCTAGTGTGTGTGGTGCTGTTTTGATTCAGGTAAATGCGGACGAGCCACCGAAGGGTTGGGTGGCCGTGCGGCATGTGCCTTTTCCGCAGTAACGTCCAGCTTGGATGAAAACCCAGGATCCCTGTGCGTGTGACGAGAGCCGCGTGGCCATTGTGTGGGCTGGCTCTTGGTCCTTGCGCTGATGTCCCCTCACTCCTTTGTGTTTCTCTGATGTAAAGTGGCAGTAAAATATGTGAGCTCCTGGCATTGAGAACACATATGGGGCAAACCCATGAAGACTCTTGAGAAGCATGTGGCATACTCAGCACATCGGTCCATCGGGTACTTGGTGGAGTGCCTACTGTGTGCGCCGGGGCTTCCGTGGGGGCTCATCAG
Source organism: Panthera uncia (assembly GCF_023721935.1). Lineage (NCBI taxonomy): Eukaryota > Metazoa > Chordata > Mammalia > Carnivora > Felidae > Panthera > Panthera uncia. The sequence goes on from NW_026057576.1 coordinate 78,857,166, forward strand.
GCAGACTCGCGGGCTCGCCTGGAACTGCGCACAGGTGGCAGCTGATGGAGAGTAAGCGCAGAGCTGGCTTGGCGCCAGGAAGGGCCACGGAGCCACGTCAGGGCCACCGGCCGGGACACTGGTGCAGAAGGTGGGGGGTGAGCGCAGCACAGCCCATCCTCCAGGGGCCCGACTTGCACGAGGCGCTGCTCACATGCCGTTGCCTAAAACGGGTGTTGCTGGTGATGAAGAGTTAAGTTTGTTTTGAAACCATGTGGCCAAATGGGGAAAATGGTACATAACACATAAAGTAGGGTGATCTTTAGGGGTACAAAGAAGTATCCATTTATTGGACAAACATGCTGGTTTATGGCAGTTGTTTTCATTGTAGTGAAACTTACGTAACCTAAGATTTACCTTTCTCCCCACTTTTAGGAACATGCGCGTTTCCCTGTCATGCGGCCACCGCCGTCTCCAAAACCATTTTGTCATCCCGAATGGGAACTGATTCACAGCAGTTTTAGGTAGTTCGTTGTGTTTGACATCGTATGTCGTGCTGGTTTGGAAACACACATTTTTAACCAATGAGAAAGACCTCAACAGGGTCATGATGAGAGGTTACTGACACTTGAGCACTAATTACATTTTAATGCAAAATGTACCCAAGTAGGAGGGTTTTTTTCTTTTAAGTAATTTGTGACGGTAACTTTTACTGAAACTTAAACACTTGAACGTGAAGATTTGTCTGAGGTTTGTTTTGCTTAATCTGTGTTTGTCTGCAAGCATCACTTTGGGGATGGTTCTGGAGAATAGCACCTGGTATTCGTCCTACAAAAGTGATCTTCCACAAGGCAGAATTTCTTTTTCTTTCTTTTTTAATGTTTATTTATTTTTGAGAGAGAGCAGGGATGGGGCAGAGAGAAAGGGGGAGAGAGAGAATCCCAAGCAGGCTCCAAGCTGTCAGCACCAAGCCCTCCGTGAGACTCAAACCCACAAACCGTGAGATCATGACCTGACCTGAAATCAAGAATCAGACGCTTAACAGACTGAGCCACCCAGGCTCCCTTCATGAGGCAGAATTATGTAAAAGTTATGTCTACACGGCAGTACATTCAGAGCAAACAGCTCATCATAATAAGTTTGTTTAATGATGTTTATGGAGTCACGTGGCTTTATCCTAAGTGCATTTGTAAGAAGTAGGAATTAAAGCATTTTATGGACATTTTCTTCCAGAAGCTCCCTTCTGCTAATTGACTGGTTTGACTGCGTTATCCATTTTCAGTGAATCTGTAACATGTTTTTTTACTATCTTACAGATGATTAAGAAATAGATTAGTTAAATTCAAAATTACATGTGAGAGTGTCTTCTCTAAAATGGTCCGTTTTGTGAGAAGTGATTGATTTCTACCAAAGGTGATGCGAGGTTTTTTTATCCTTAAATTGGAGTAATTCTTTGATTTCATAAATTGCTCCATTGCTTTTCAGACAACAGCTTGGCTCCAAGAGCTACAGGTCCCCGGGCACTAAGGTGCTCGATTTAGGAACAAGAAATTTAGCTGTAAAACTAAGCGATTATATTATAAATACTCTGTCTCATTAAAAACCATGGCTGTGCAGTGAGCTGGCCAGACGCCCTGTCTGGCAGGTAACCCTTGGAGTTGACAGAAAGCAAAAAGTAAAAATAGAGAACTAATGGCTTTTTCTTTGGATCCTCACATTTTAGTTCATTAAAAAATGGGTTGAGGGGTGCCTGGGTGGCTCAGTCAGTTGAGCGTCTGACTCTTGATTTCGGCTTTGGTCATGATCTCACGGTTTGTGAGTTCAATCCCCGCATTGGACTCTGTGCTGACAGTGTGGAGCCTGCTTGGGATTCTGTCTGTCTGTCTCTGTCTCTCTCTGCCCCCCCCCCCCCCCCCCCCGCGCTCTCTCCCTCTCTCTCTCTCTCTCTCTCAAAATAAACAAACTTAAAAAATTGGGTTGATATTGGCCTTTATGAATTTATTACCCTTGCAGATTCAGAGATGTGCTTCATCTGACAGATAGCGTCTCGAGCTCCTCACTCAGGGTGTGGTCTGTGCTCTAAGAGGGTGGCATGTGGCATGGAGTTGTCCTCTTTTGTCCCCACCCTGCTACAGACCGTCCACGCAGCCGTGGTCACATCTCTCCTGCCTGTGCTGTGAGCTCAAGGCTGGGGTTTCTGTCAGAATTCAGGATCCTGAGTATCTTATTCCATTTTGGTTTGTTCCTCCAGCTGGCTGGCGAGGGCCGGGCTCCAGAGCAAACCCTAGGAGGCCATCCAGGGTGCCGGTTCTCTGTTGGGGGATGGATGTTGGGGGGGGGGGGGCTCTGTGCAGGTACACTGTCACTGTGGCCCCCAGGCAGCAGCCTGGCCCTCTGCCTCCCATCCTTGGGAATCCTGGTCCAGGTTAGGACCAGGACACACGTGTGGCCTAGCCTGTGTGTTGTTCCTCAGCTCCCACATGTCCACGTGGTTGATCGTCGTGTGGCGGGCCGGGGACCGGAATCTGCCATCAGTGACAGTTTCGCCAGATTCTCAGGACCGTGTCTGCAGGCGTGCAGGGTGCGATGTGGAGGTCTGGGCTCTGGTCCCATGGGCCCTCAGCTTTTCTAGTAGATTTAAATTGTGTCTTAAAGGCCGGGAGGTGGCCTCCAAACACGTGAGCTCCAAGCCAGTGAGCTCCAAGGAGTGCACCTTGTAGCCGTGGTCCCCTTGTGTTGCCCGTGTGGCTCTGACCTGTGTTAGTTCCGGATTTGGGCCGGACTGCAGCTTGAAGGCCACTCCCAGTGCCCGGCGGCCGCCCGGGGCTCACTGATGGATGTGAGCCAGCGCCTAGGGTTGCTCTAGCTGTGACAGCAGGGAGGACTGAGGGCAGGACTGGAGGGCAGGACCTGGTCTTCAGGAGCGTGGCCCTACATCGGTGGGGGGCCCTCCCCGGGCCTATGGCTCTGACACCCTGGCTTTGCATTCGGCGTCCTCTGTGGGTGGGAGCACCCAATATCAAACGTTTAACGACAAGAGAACCATGTCGCTCACAGGTGGCAGCTGGACAGGTAAGGAAGACCAGTTCTATCGTTTGGCAAATACTGAAATAACAAAACCCGTGATGGGACAAGTCACAGAGACCTGCTGTCCCTGAGGCTCCTGGGAGGGGACAAGGACACATTTCTTCCTGCAGCTCTGGCTCCTGTCTTCCCACAAACCTGGTGGTGATTTGGAATTAGCAGCAGTGGGCTCAGGGGCAATGGTTGGGCTGAGGGCAGCTAGGGAGAAGGGTCCTGCGTGCCAGGCACCCGGGTCTGAGAACAAATACGGGCAAGATGGGGTAATGGTGCTTCCCATCTGGTGCCCCTTTCCTTCCTGGTGCCTGAGCCCTGCCGCTGTCCACAGCGGGTGGTCTGGCGACCCCCGCCCTCCAGCCTGCAACAGGTAAGGCTTGCACCAGGCACCGGGGATAGGAGTGGGGGGCAGACTTACGGCAGCCTCACCCCGTGTTCTCCGGACTCTTCCTAGAGCTGCTCTGTTGTAATCTAGTATTTGCTGGGACTTGAAGTAGGGAGAAATTGTCCTCAGTTATTTGCTCAAAATAAAAACTCAGAGGGCAGGCTCCTGACACAGGTTGGCTATCAGGCCCGCCCGTGGGACGGAAGAAAAGGACGAGGAAGGGCCCCACTGAGCCCACCCGCCAACCGGTGCTGTGTGGCCTCGTGCTCCCGGGGTGACCGGCTCTTGGTTTTGGTTTTGAAGTCCTGGCTTTCCCGCATTCCAGACGTGAGTTCACTGGAGAGCGGCGTCTCCGGGAACCGGGGGGAGCGTGTGAAGCCACGTTCAGCATCTGGAGTGATGGGAGCAGACAGAGAGGCAGCCTGCATCCACCCATCCGTCCCTGTGCGACCAGCAGGTGACGAACGCAGAGGGGGTCGTCCTCCCCAGCCAGGGGTGCGGGGTGCAGGGGATGCTGGCCCCACGGGGAGACACGAGGTTGTCTGCTGGCTGCTTGAACCATGACTGCCAGCTGCCTCTTGTGCAGTCTGCTTCCACTGCCCCCTCCCTCCCCAGGCTGGGAACTCCGCTCTTCCCCAAAGTGCTGCAGCTGGTTTCTGCTTCCCATAGAACCCGGCGTGAGGGCTGGCTTTCTGCAGCCCTCCTGTGTCCAGGTGGGTGTCCTTTAGACCCACCCCCGGTGACAGGCCCAGGGCAGGGTCTCTCCCCTCCTGCGTGACCACTACATAGACCTCGTTAGGAAGCTCAGGCAGGCTCCCCAGTTTGGCTGGGTGCCAGGGCAGTGGGGCGACAGCAGCCCGCCCTTCATGGTTGGAAGCACTCTGGCTGTAAACTGCTGGCCACACACCCCAGACCTCTCCCCGGGAGCCCCCGTTCATGGACCAGCCTGGTGTCTCGCCCGAGGCGAAACCCGTGTCTGACGGGCCGCTCTCTGGCTGGAGCGAAATCAGTCTGCTGCCTCCTCTTCTGTCCTCAGGCAGAGTGGCAGGTGTGTACCAGCCTGCGTGGGGGTCCCCCTTCGAGTGCACCCCCTCGCAGGAGTTGCCGTGGTGTCTCCGAGGTCGGCTGTTTCTCCAGCAGCCGCCCCTGGACCTCAGTGCCCCAGGAGAACCGGAATTGGCCTTTGTTTGGATGTTGGAAGGAGACACATTGGGTCAATGTGAGCTGATCCTTCAAAGTTTCGAACAAATTCAGCTGAATTCAGTGAATTCGTAATAGTTCCAGATCATCTGTTTTGGTATTCTGCATAGTACGTAACCGTTGACAAAGCTATGAATTTTTGTGAGATGAAGTCATTTTTCCTGTGGGTGTAAGAATTTATATTACTGAACGTACTTAAATAAGAACCCGCACGTGTATGACGGTTTTGGGTGTGCTGTCTGTCGCAAGAGATCAGTGGGCTTTTAGTATTTGTGGAGTGCTGTGGCCTCTTAGGCTCCAGTTTTCAGGCAGGATGGAAAGTTCCTTCCCCGTCTGTGGTGTGGGAAGATCACATTCTGGCCATCTAATCTTTGGCTGACGGCTAACTGTTGGTAAGAATGGAATGAAACCACACAGAGCTTGGGTGTCCCCAGTCGAGGCAGAAGAAAGCCAGGAATATTGGCGAGGGGCCGAGGCCGATGCAGACAGAGGGAGGCGGGGTGTGCGAGGTCCTCACACCCCTCTCCCCTGCTCTTCCTTCCAAGGCCCCACTCCCTCCTCTCCCCTGCCTTCTCCAGCCCTCACTTCCTGCTCATTAAGGAGCATTTTCTGGGTCCGGGGACCTGGGAGCCGTGACGCCTGATGGGGGACACTTTCACCCAGGGAAGATGCCTGTGGTAGTTTTCCTGTGTTAATTGACACGGTGGCGATAGCCCCGCCTCTTCCACGGGCTGGGAGCTGCCGTGGGGCAGGCGGGGGGCACAGGAAGGAGGGAGGAGAGGTGGGGGGCCCGGCCTGGCCGCTCCGTGGGCAGCTTGCCCTTCCAGCGCTGCGTCCCGTGCTTATTTTGTGTGCTTCCGTGGTACGGCCCTCGTCCTGTGATGCGGCTTTGACAGGGACCTAGAACGAGCAGGTGAGCTACTCCTGACTCCTGACCGCGGGACGGTGGCCAGCTCCCGAAGCTGTCGGTCCTGGAGTTCCTGGCGGATCAGTGAGGTAACATGCAGCATTTTTTACTGTGGTGACAGGCACGTGGTCGAAAACTTAGCGACGTAGCCATCTGACGAGCTGAGAAGCAGAGGCGCTGGGCACGTTCACAGTATGGTGCTGTGTCATCACCCTCCAACTCGGGGACTCTTCACCTTGCAGACGGAGCCTCTGCCCCCCTTAAACCCCAGCCCCCCAGCCCCTGGCAGCCTCCCGCTCTCTTTTGACGAGTCTGAGTGCATCGCGTGAGCAGACTCACACAGTATCCGCCTTGCTGTGACCGGCTCGGTTCACTCGGCGTAACGGCTCCGGTTCTATCCATGTAGCGGAATTGGTCAGAACCCGTGTCAGAATTGCCCTCGTCTTTGAAGCTGAATAACCAAATGTCACACACGTTGTTCATCCTCGTCGTCGGTGCCCGGACCTTCCCACGAGACTAGTGCCCTCACGTTGTCCCAACGTGCCGCGAAGAACGAGCGGGGTCAGCTCTGTCGGGTGCTGGCTGTGTTCCCTGTGCGCCTGGGCCCCGGCACTGACCCGTTGTTCTTTCCACACGTCATCAGATTCCCCCTTTCCCTGGGAATTCTTTCTAGATCTTTCTCCGGTGCGGCCTTAATCCACGCCTGTTCATATGTGGCTGCTTTGCCAGTGTTAATTTGCACCCAGTAGGTTCCCTGCTGTTCTGTGAGTATTTCTTAGTAACTGGGCCGGTGCCCCGAGGGCCTGGGGACCCCGACTTCCCTTCTGGGTGTGGCTCCCAACCCCCGAGGCTTGGGCAGGATGTGGAAGCACCTCTTCCTTAGAAATCCCGTTCTTCCCTCATCCACGGCGACGCAGTCTGCTCGGGAGGGAGAGCTACATGTGTGTCCAGTCTTTGGGGTGTGCTCCCTGGCAGCCTCAGGGTGGGAGGAGTCCTGGGAGGAGGCCTGTGAGCTGCTCCTTTGCCCCGTGAATTTGGGGAGACTGCAGACGCTACAGAATTCTGGCCAGAAGTGCTTGTGGCAACTTCTGCTTTCTGAGCCTGGTTCTCCAGCCTCCCAGAGCTGCCCCCAGTCCCTGCAGTAAACTACTTGGCAGAGCAAACAAGTGCTGCTCCCCGGGCCAGGCTTCTCTCTGGACCCAGTGCTTCCCTGGACCCAGCTGCTCCCTGGGCCTGGCTGTCCTGCTTTGAGCCGCACACCTGGTGGTCAGGAGCCGATCAGCTGTGTCTTGTGCATTCCTGGCCCACAGGAGCTACGGATACACTAAGTGGTGGTCGAGAGCCCCACGCAGGCATAGTGAGTGGGCTTGCGGCCTGGGCGGGGATGTGGGCGTGTTCTGAGAATGAGGAAGTGGAGATTTTCTGCTGGGAATTCTGTGAATGAGGACTGAGAACCACAGGCACAGATTATTCTGCCTGGAGAAGAAATGTTTTCTTCCTTCAAGTATAAAGAATTGAATGATCGGGGCAAAATGTAAAATGCAAGATATGGTCTCATTTATCTGCAGTAAAAGGCTGGTAAAGCCGGCACATGACCAGGTCGAAGCCAACATCTTTTTCTCCTGAATCACATCCAACCTGTTTTGCCACTTTTGTTTCAGAGCGCAGGGTTGCAGTCCAGCACGGATGTGTGCCCTCTGGTCACGCCATGCTAACTTAGGTCCGCCCATGGGATTCTTTGGAAAACACTTTCAGAAAGAAATGTTTTATCCACTTTCAGAAAGAAACGTATTATCCGGGTGGAGAATAAACGCTTGTGGCAAATGTTTCTGGTGCTTTGGGTCTGCGTGTGCAACCTTTAGGTTACTGCACTTTGCAAACACTACTGTTAAGTTTACAGGTTTTAGGTTTTATCTGTTAATTCATTTTCAGCTTCTCTCCCTGCTTTTAATGGCAAGTGAGAGTGATAATTCCCTCCCTGTCTGAAGATACTGACGTCCTTAAATAATTGGGAGGGGACGGAACCAAACCTCCTGCCTGATGCTACTCTTAGAAGTTTCAAAACGACACTGCGGCGGAGCAGCTGCCGCAGCGTCTGAGGGGCTTGTCTCTGCCGCGTTCGCCACACGAGAGGCCCTGCTTGGCTTTGCTTCTGCTCGGTGCTTTTGCCACCGGAAAAAGGTGTAAAAGCAACGCGGGTTATTAAGTCGTCTGCATTTTTTTGTGGCTTTAACAATTTCAAACTTATTTCGGCTCACGACGTTCGTTCCCCTTTTGTTGGCGCTCATAAAATTTGATTTGTCAGCCAGCTAAAAACCAGCACTTCTGGTCAGCAATCCCAGGGCTTCGTGCACATTCCGGAGAACTCCAGGTGCCGTTTGAAATCTCGGTGTGTCCGGTGGGGCCCTGCCTCCGTGTTGTGTGTGGTGCCCCCTGGGGAGGCGTAGACAGAGGGTCAGGACCTCTGGGTCGGGACCCGTTTGTCCCTCTGTTCAGGTTCTGGTAATCATCCTACCCTGTTCCATGGGTTTTGAGTTAACACTTAGCGGTCAAGAGCAGGGTCCATTAGAGGCTAGTCTTTTACGATAGAATAGTAAGGGGCCAGGAAGGCTTAAGATTTTGCCGTTGGTTTTAACAGAAAAAAAGACCGTGTGTGGACAGCCTATACCTGTCTGAGGTGCGTACATGTGGTGTTTGAATGGCACTGACTGCTGTTTTGGCAAATTGTCAAGGGGGCCGCGGGCTGTGGCCTGAGTGTGTCCTTTTGAAGCAGGGTTAGGTAATTTTATGATCATGTGCCTCAGGTATATAAACGGCTTAAGAAGAGGCAATAAAAAAGCAAATGAATATAGAAGATCACCTTGTATTTTTTTCTTATATAATTTTCCCATTTATTACTTTGTTGTGAAACACCATTAAAATCTTGGGAAAATCTCAGGTTGGTTAACCTGTACATTGTGGAAGTAATCCCACTTACTTAAAACACTGTATCCTGGGGGCGCCTGGGTGGCTTAGTCGGTTGAGCGTCTGATTTCAGCTCAGGTCATGATCTCACAGTCGGTGAGTTCAAGCCCCGTATCGGGCTCTGTGCTGACAGCTCAGAGCCTGGAGCCTGCTTCAGATTCTGTGTCTCCCTCTCTTTCTGACCCTCCCCTCGTTCATGCTCTGTCTCTCTCTGTCTCAAAAATAAATAAACATTAAAAAAAAAAACAACACTGTATTCTGATGTGGAGTAAATATTTCCATTCCATGAATGGGGATTCACCTCAGAGAATCACAGTCCAGGAGCACAATAGTGCGGAAGTCCTGGGAATTTTCCACGAGGTGGGCTGCAGCAGTATTGATTACATTCAAATCTCTGCAGGAGAACGATTCAGCCTTTCCCTGAGAGTTCGTGCACAGCAATACTGTGCGGTCCTTTCAAAAGATGACGTCGAGTGCGGGTTCCTGATGTGGGGAGAAGTCTCTACTGTGCTGGATGAGAAAGCACATCACTGGCCGTATGTATGACATGACCTCACTGTGATTAGGCTTTTCTGTTTGGATTCATGTAAATATAGGCATAGAAAAAAATCTGGAAAACACGCACAAAAATGTTAGTCACGATTGTGGCTTATTGGTATTTTCATCTTTGTTGTTCTGTCTTGTGCTAAAAGTTTTATACTGATCATGTTTTACTTTTGTAATCAGAGAAGAGAATAAAGCTTTTACGATAGAAGTGAGTTGCACAGCTCTGACCATTACCGCCATTATTCTAGGAACAGACCCTTAGCAGACCTGAGCCTCTGTCCTGCACCTGATGGAACTGAGCTCAGGGGCCCGAGACCTGGCTCTTGGATTCCCCACGTGTTAGCCCTTGGGACGCCCACCAGCCTTGCCCCACGAGCATAGTCCCATTTGTGCCACGAAGACCTCCTCCCCCAACACCAAGACTACCTTAATTTATTTATTTTATGCATACATATTTTAATGTTTATTCATTTTTGAGAGAGAGAGAGAGAGGGTGTAAGCAGGGGTGGGGCAGAGAGAGAGGAAGACACAGAATCCGAAGCAGCTCCAGGCTCCGAGCTGTCAGCACAGAGCCCGACACAGGGCTTGAGCTCACAGACTGTGAGATCATGACCTGAGCCCAAGTCAGACGCCCAACCGACTGAGTCCCGCCCCCCACCCCAGCACCCCTCCATGAAGAATTAATTGTGCAGGCAGACACTGTGGCGAGTGCCCTGGTTGTGTTTCTCATGGACCACACACTCCACACAACGTGGGAGAGGAAGAGTGGTGTGGGTGTGGCGGTCAGTGGACAGAGAGACCCCCGCCGCAGGCATAGTATGAACACGGAGCCATTACGGCATTTGGTGTAAATATCATAGAAATCCTGTATCCACCTTGGCTTAACCGTCCAGTGAAATTCCAGGGCTGTGTCCCCACTTGACGTGCTCACGCCTGCTTGGATGCGTTCAGTAGTTGCTGGCAAAGTGGGTTTCCACCTCAGGATGGACTTCTACGGCCTAGAGATGCTCTCGGACGCCAGGTCTGTTTCCAGCCTTCTGATAAACGGGCTGCAGAGAACTTCTCCGTACATAGGTCTTTCTCTGGGCCTCTGTGTTTGTGTCCTTTAGGGCAGGTTCTCAAAAGGAGACTTAGTCTGTGTGAGGGAAGAATGGTTTCCAGATTACTTCCAGAAACTCCCACTTCCACTGGCATGCACAGAGGTGTCAAGTTTTACTGTTCTTTGTTGTTTTTTAATTTCTTACCAGCATTGAATATCTTTGGCCTGTTGTTTTAACTTGCATTTAACTTATTGATAGTTTAGTGTGGGGCTTCATCTTGTCGACTGGCTGTTTGCACAGAAGCTAACAGATTGGTTGGTTAAGGAATCTGGAACCTTCTGCTCAGTCCAGTTCATCACATGACCCAGGGCTGGGGGTCCCACAGGGGAGTCTTGCACAGAATGCTTTCCTTTTTGTTTCTAAAATGTGTCAGTCTATGCAGGCGGAGCCCACTTTAGAAAATCTGCGACATACACATTGTGCACGTGTGTTTATAAGTGTGTTACACACACACACCACACATGCTGCACTGAATTGGGGTTCTCAGGGAATTTGTAGTAACCAGAAGTTTAAGATGAAAGTAAAAATGTTTGTCTTTATCTCTTTTTTGTTTTTTTGTTTTTTTTTTTTAAATTTTACCCCATCATTTTACTCTTTTTTTTTTTTAATTTTTTTTTTTAACGTTTATTTATTTTTGAGACAGAGAGAGACAGAGCATGAACGGGGGAGGGGCAGAGAGAGAGGGAGACACAGAATCGGAAGCAGGCTCCAGGCTCTGAGCCATCAGCCCAGAGCCTGACGCGGGGCTCGAACTCCCGGACCGCGGGATCGTGACCTGAGCCGAAGTCGGAGGTTTAACCGACTGAGCCACCCAGGCACCCCACTTTTTTGTTTTTTTAAATTACTCGTTCACTTTAATAGAGTGTGTATGCGCACAGGGGGCGAGGGGCAAAGAGAGAGACAGAGAGAGCGCAGGGGAGGGGCAGAGAGAGAGAGAGAGAGAGAGAGAGAAAGAATCCCAAGCAGGCTCCATGCAGAGCCTGACATGAGGCTCAAACTCATGAACTGTAAGATCGTGATCTTAGACAGAACCAAGAGTTGGAAATATAACAGAGTGAGCCCCCCAGACTCCCCTTTCGTTTTTATTTCTAATCTGCAAACTAAAGTAGTGACTCTGAGCAGAGAGTAGGTTTCCCGTGCCTGGTCACTTGCCTCGCCGTCCCGTGGGTCCCACCTTTGCAGGTAGAACGGCCAAATGTCGGCTTGTTGCATGAAAAGCAAATGTACCAATGTGGCCAATGTGACCAGATACTTGAATACTTCTCTCTGTGATTTCCTGTTCATGACTTTATAGTTTCAGAGTGGACCGAGTATGAATGTGCCTCTTTGCAGTGACGCTGCGTGTTTGCTGACTGCAAACCGCCCCTGTGCCCTGCATGTGTCACCATGTGCCTGTTGTCCACGTGGCAGCGTCTCAGAGCATCCGTGTCGTAGGACGGGCTTCCTCCTGAGCTGTAGCTCCAGGATTGAGCATTATCTTAGATGTGCCTCAATTTCTAGAAAATAGTGTAAGTAGTACTGGCTACTAACGCCGCTGAGCTAGGAGGCCCAGCTGGGTCCGGAGGAAGGCTGTTCATTCGTTCCGTCTTCTTCCTTCCAGGAAGGATTTCAAGTAGCTTACTGGAATTAAAAAAAAAAAAAAAAGAATCAGTGGGGAGCTACAGACAGTGGGATGAGCTCTTTTCTGAGGTGTGCACAAAACAAGTGTATTAATTTGGAAATGTGAATTGAATGTGGGCGGTTTCTAGCATGTTAAAATCGTACATTTGAGTACACAGGTTTCCTATCCATACAGCTTGACAAATCATTGGAAATCTGTTTTGAGAACCTGTGCCCTGATGGTGTGCACCAACAGAGGAGACACCGGCAGTAAACAAATAAATTATTAAGACGACCTCGTAGACAACACCAAGTGCTGGCAAGGGTGCGGAGCGGTTGGGGCTCTGACGTTCACGCTGCTGGTGGGACCTCCAGCTGGGGGCCCCTCCGACAGCTGCTTGGCCGTATTTAGTGAATTAGGTGCATCTGGAAACCACGCAAACGTCGGTCTGCAGTAGACAAAAACAACAAATCACGGGATGTTCGGGCAATGGCAGAGTCCCGTGAAATAGAATGAGCCAATAGGCACGAGTCTCACAGGCCTGGTGTTAAGGCAGAGCCGCCTGACAGAAGGTCTGTATTCTATGATCCCATTTATGAAGCTCCAACCAGACACAGAGGTCACGACGAAGATCCCCTGATGGGCGTGGTGGGGGGGCCTTCTCAGGGCACAGGTGAGGGTCTGTTTCTTGAGCCGGACCTGGGCACCCTGGGGAGAACTGAGCTGCACACCTGGGACAGTCACTTGTCAGTGGAATGTTCACTGAGATGCAGAGTAAGTCGTGTGGGTGTCGGTATCATGGAGGAACCTCCAGTGGGGGTGGGAGGTGGGGAATGATGGGCTTCGGGTGGGGGAGCAGTTTCACACAGAGTGGTGAGGCCTAGGGCCTGAGGAGAGGAGGGAAGGTTGTCCAGGAGCAGGATGGTGCATGCAGAGGCCCTGAGGTGGGTGCCTTGGGGAAGGCAGAGGGCTGGGGCAGTGAGCAACCAGGAGCCACAGGCAGGGAGGTCAGGTGGGTGAGTGGGAGCCCCGTGTACCTTTTACTCTGAGCAGAAGGGAAACCATGGAGGATGTTGGGAGAGCTATGAAACGCGCCATCTTGTAAAAGGTCACTCTGGTCGGTGTCGTGAATAACGGCAGGGGTCAGGTGAAAGCCGTTCCTTCAGGGCTGAATTAAACCGTGGGTGTGACCAGCTGTGCTCCGGTGTCCCCCACCCAGGGCTCCCCGTGCTCCCGAGCGTGTCCTCCACCCCGGGGCTGGCTCACTGTACTGCCAGCCAGTGTGGCTTTTGGCAGGACCTTCCCAAGATTGGCCACGTGCCACTGTCGAATGAGCCACAGAGTTCTCCCTGCCATCTGTTCGTTCCCACTGCTACCTGGACACCATGCTGTCTGCACTCTCGGGAGCCCTCAGAGGCTTCCAGCACTTTTCTGCAGCAGCATGCTTAGGCGTTTGTGACTGAGAGTGTTAGCAGCCAGGAAAGGCATTCTGTCTCTGTTCCCTGAATATGGAGCATACTCCTGCAGCCTTTGCCTCGTGCGTAAGCGGGCGTGATGGATGTGAGAACAGGGCTGCAGACATGATGGATGCGAGAACAGGGGTGCGGACGTGATGAGAACAGGGGTGCGGACGTGATGAGAACAGGGGTGCGGGCGTGATGGACGCGAGAACAGGGGTGCGGACGTGATGAGAACAGGGGTGCAGGCGTGGTAGACGCGAGAACAGGGGTGCGGGCGTGATGAGAACAGGGGTGCGGGCGTGATGAGAAC
>NW_026057576.1:78870704-78915560 GCF_023721935.1 Panthera uncia
CAGGGGTGCGGGCGTGATGAGAACAGGGGTGCGGGCGTGATGAGAACGGGTGCGGGCGTGATGGACGCGAGAACGGGTGCGGATGTGATGAGAACAGGGGTGCAGACGTGATGAGAACAGGGGTGCGGACGTGATGGACACGAGAACGGGTGCAGAAGAGGTGACCGTGGCCCGTCTCCTGCAGGTGTTGGTAAGAAAGTTCCCGGAGACGAGGAAGGAGGCTAGCTCCGTGGCGGCCTGTCCTTGTCCTGGGAGCTAGTTCCCAGTACCCGAGAGGGTGTGTGCCACGGACTGGGAGCCCTGATGCGGCAGGAAGGGTAGGAACGACATTGAGGTCAGTGGCAGGTGTGGGAGCTGGCTCCACTCTGGACGAGGCTGTGTGTTCCCACCACTGGGGCCGCAGCTGTGGGGCCCGTGTGCCCTGGTGTGAACACAGGGGCCCCGCATACCCTGGTGTGAACTGGCAGCTGTGGGGCCCGCGTGCCCTGGTGTGAACACAGGGCACGCGTGAGAACAGGGACGGCAGCGGAAGCTACACACACCTGCCATGCGTCCAGTGCACTTGGTATTTTCAACCCTGTCCTCCCTGTTTGGTGTGGAGGTTATTCTGAAACAGCAGCATTGAAATGCTAGGATGCGGGGCGCCTGGTGGGATCAACTGGTTGAGTGTCCGATTCTGGATCTCAGCTCAGGACATGATCACAGAGTCATGAGGTCGAGCCCCACGTTGGGCTCAGCACTCAGTGTGGAGCCTGTTTGGGATCCTCTCTCCCTCTCTCTCTGCCCCTCCCCGCTTGTGCACCTGTGCTTGCTCTGTCTAAAATTAAAAAATAAATAAATAAAATGTAGGGTGCAGCACTCCCTGCGTGTTGTGTGTGAACGTGGTCAGAGACGGAAGGAATTTGGGAAGTTGAAAATCGCGTTTGTCTGTGTGGTGTTGTGGCTCGCTGCCTCTCTTAGTCAGGCTTCTTATAATTTTATTACCTTCACAAGAATAAGTTGGGAACAAAGTGGTGAAAGGTCCTGTCTTTTGTGTCTCTAGGAGCATAGCTGGCAGGAAGGGCTGTGGGGCCAGATTTTTGCTCAAAGAAGCTTAAAATTTTCCATATGCTTCAGTTTATTTTTCAGGAGTAGTATAATAATAATAATGATGATAATAATAATTACTAAAACCCTAGGAAGTCGGGGTGGGAGCTATCGCAGGGCCGTGAACAGCACCCCCATTAACGAGCGGCAGCCTGTGACAGTGATGCTGCCCAGGTGTCTGTGACCTTGAAGGCCACACTCTTGGGATTTTATGAGCACATTTTATTTCTTATTGTGGAAAAGCAAGTTTGCAGTTAAGTACACCAGAATACATTTCAGTTTGGATAACATGAGATAAAACCACCTTTAATAGGAGCCTGTCTCGAGTCGCCTCTGGCCTTGGGCAGAAGTGTCCATGAGGTGAAGGCTGTTAGGGACCTTTCAGAAGGAGCTTTGGGAATGAGGCCCATCCAGGCTCTAGAAGAGACCTCCACCAAGTGGCTCTGCGTATGCGGCGGGCGCACTTCCCCGGGGTCGCGGTCATGGTGCCACCGCGGCCTCCTGGCCCCTTGTGTCCTGCAGTGTGGCTGTCTGTCCCTGCCTGGCTCGCAGGCGCAGGCAGTGTGATTTGTAGGAAAGACCGCTGCTTTATCTGGGAGGCGCTTCCTGGGGAGGCGCTTACTAGGTGCTTACAGGACTGATTCCCTGTGGAGAGACCCCTGTTCCAGTTCTTTCCAGCAACCCCGGAGCAATGCTAACGGTGAAATTTAAATTTTGCTTTAGAGTTTATTTCAAGAGAGAGAGAGCACGCATGTGAGTGGAACAGAGGAGCACAGAGGGAGAGAGACAGAATTTTTTCTTTTTTGAGTTTATTTATTTTTGAGAGAGAGAGAGAGCGCGCACAGGGATGTACACACATGCACCCGTGTGGCTGGGGGAGGGGCAGGGAGACAGAGAGAGACTTAAACAGGCTGCACCCTCAGCACAGAGCCTGACGCGGGGCTCGATCCCACGACCCTGGGATCACGACCTGAGCCAAAATCAAGAGTCAGACACTTCACCGACTGAGCCGCCAGGCACCCAAGGATGAAATTTAACGCTGATGCATTTTCTAAAGTTTGTGGTTGTTGGAGAAGCAAATAAGGAAAAGAAGCTGGTTTGACTGATGCCTTGTGTGGGAATGTGTTTGTCTGGGTCAGTTGTTTTTGAGAATCTAAAGCCCAAACAACTGTGTGTGCACAGGACTTAACAGTTCTGGGGTACGAGGTCAGGGAGGAGGGTCGGGAGCCTCGTCTGAGGGCAGCTGGCCGGGTGCAGCTCTGGGGTGACAGAAACAGCTGGTGGTGGAGGGCAGTGGGCGTGGCTGGGGTGCAGCCTCCTCCCAGGACTTCAGGGGGTGGGTGTCCGTGTGCCCTCAGGGTGGGTGCTGACAGCACTGTAGGCGGGTTCTCTCCTGATTGCGTCCCTCTGCTCCCAGCCACAACAAGTCAGGTCACTGTGAGAACCGAGGGCCCTAGTCTCACCCCGACCCTCATCCACCAGCCTCCTGCACAGGGGTGAGTGCCCTGGGAGCATCCAGCCGGGGTGGGGAGACCCTGCTCCCAGCTGCCTGTGCCCCCAGGTGCTCCTCATCCTTCCTCCTGGTGACCCCAGCAGAGGCCGTGGGGGGGGTCCCTGCAGTGTCGCCTGGACATTTTCTCCGTCGCCTGGGTCGTGCTCAGGGTCCTGTCCACTTGAAGGCTGCCTCAGGCTGAGGGCGATGTCTGGCCTTTGACAGGTTACCAACCAGCTGAGCCTCTGGTCCCAGTGACTCTTCCCGGGGCACGGGGGAGAAGACCCTTCCCTGAAAAGTTGCTCCCAGCTGTCCAGGGAGTATGGGCGCCTGGTGTGTTCCGTGTGCACACAGGCCCGCGCCCTGGGGTCAAGCGGTGGCCGTGTTGGGTAGACGACATCAGTACCTATTTAGACGCTAGAGAATCAAACTGAGAAAAGAAAAATAGAAAATGTGCTTGAATGTGTAAAAACGATGCTAATTACAATACTTTTTGTGAAGCCTGTTATTTGCACCAAATATCCGTGGACGTAACAACAGCTCCCTTTCTTTCTTTTTTTTTTTTAATTTTTTTTTCAAACGTTTTTTATTTATTTTTGGGACAGAGAGAGACAGAGCATGAATGGGGGAGGGGCAGAGAGAGAGGGAGACACAGAATCGGAAACAGGCTCCAGGCTCCGAGCCATCAGCCCAGAGCCCGACGCGGGGCTCGAACTCACGGACCGCGAGATCGTGACCTGGCTGAAGTCGGACGCTTAACCGACTGCGCCACCCAGGCGCCCCATCAGCTCCCTTTCTTATGAAGTACTAGATGTGCTTTATTTTTTCTGGCATATTCCACGTGTGGAGATGGGCCTCCCTGCCATGACCCTGCCATCCCTGCCATGTGGCTGGGTCTCCGCGGCTGGAGGGCATGTTCTCAGCCAGGCCATCACCCTCACAAGGAACTCTTCTGGACTTTGACCCTTGAGAATGTTGTGTCTTTGTGGCTGCAGGATGTGGGTTTTTCCAACCCTTTATTGCACCTGCCGAGGCGGGCAAGGACCTCACTCAGGAGCTGACCGGACAGCTCGCCAGCTCTTCTGGATTCTCTGCCTCGAGCTGCACAGCCTGCTGTAGCCTGTGGGGCCTTACAGGTGTAGAACGGTCACCCTGGCTCTTGCAGGGGGCTCAGGGGCACAGGACAGTGCCTGCGGTGACCTCAACCCTCGGCCGCGTGCTCAGCGTGGCGAAGCACGTGGAGTTCGTGGGGAGCCCGCCTCTGTGGAGCGGTGAGGGGAGACCGTGTGGTGGCAAGCGTTGTCGGGACACGGAGTGCACCTGCCCACCGAGCCCGTCTGCAGCCGCCACAGCCACCTTCCAGCCGAGGACCCCAGCAGACGGGCTTTTGCTAACGTGCTGGGTTTAAGGAGAAAACGAGTAGCTGTTTATGGACTGTGGTCTCAGCGTGTCTCCCCCTGGAGTTTAAAAATACGGCCACCATCCTGATGTGGGGGGATCCAGAAGGTATGATTTGAGCGCTTGGTCTCGGTGTTGACTTCCTCTGCTTTTCTCCGAATGGCGGTTCCAGGGATGGTTTTTGTTCAGTTTGTCCCGGTTTTAAAGGACTTGGTGAGCCCTGCTTGGACACAGTTCCCGAGTAGGACAGTGATCAGGGTTAATGGCTTGCGGACCCACAGCCCGCCACCCTGGGAAGGCCACCGAGCTGCACTCACATCTCGGTGCGGCCCGTTTGTCCACACGCTTTCCCAAGGACGACGCTTCCTCGTCCCGCTGGGCAAGGTGCAGGGTGCCCTATGAGGGACATGACCGCTACATTGAGGAAGATGTCGGGAACCTCTCACATTTAAATCACCGATCTGTGAGCACAGGAGTCACAGTGTCTTTTCAGGGTGAACGCACAGCTCTGTGCACCCGCTGTGCACACGCCTGATCTGCTAAGTCGCCTTAAGTGGATTCCA
Source organism: Panthera uncia (assembly GCF_023721935.1). Taxonomy (NCBI): domain Eukaryota; kingdom Metazoa; phylum Chordata; class Mammalia; order Carnivora; family Felidae; genus Panthera; species Panthera uncia. The sequence goes on from NW_026057576.1 coordinate 78,875,244, forward strand.
GCGGATGGAATCCGCCTTGGCCCAGTGTAGAGTCTAGATTAAAATGCCTTAAAATAGGCAAAATTATGTCTGAAAAATCACCCTAAATTGTAGTATTTCAAACCATGTGAAAGGGAGGTGGCTTAAAACAGTCCCTGTGGTAGGTTGTCAGGTGGTAACGTGGCGGGTTTAGTCGAGAAGTGGTTAGGACCGCGGGGATGGCAGCCACACTGTCTCCTTCCTGTCCCCTTCACCTCCAGTTCCGCCTTGCCTGGTGGCCAAGCACCACGTGGGTTGGTGTGTGCACAGGCCGTGCTGACAGTTTGCTCAGCTGTGAAGGTAGCATTCTGGGCAGAGGTGGGGGATCAGGTGGGCAGAAGCCTGCGGGGTCCATGGACCCACAGGTGGACCATGTGTCTAACGTCCAGGAGGCTGGCGCACGACCATGGGGGCGGGAACGGGTCCCTGGGACACGGCGGCATCTCACCTTCTTTCCTCTAGAACCACGTGCCCTGGAGCCGTGGCCACCTCTGTGGACCCTTCGGGACCGTGCCTGCCCCGTGTGGACACGCTGGTTGTGAACCCAGAGCAGATCCATTGTGCTCTGTAGGGTCCTTCCTTCCTCCATAACCAAGATGAAGGAGGTCACAAAAGCGAGCTTTTATGTAGCACTGGCCCTGGCCAGCTTCTGCCGGTCTTCAGGCGATCTGTGTCCATGGTGGCAGCACCTCTGACAGCCCACCCTCTGCACACAGTGTCCCACGTCCTCCGACACTCGTGATTTCCTGCTGTTGGATAGTGGCACCCTGCCGGCTGTGCCGTGACGTGTCCCTGCAGTTTTCTCTGCCTTTCCCCCAGGGGTTAGTGACGTTGGGTATCTTTTTGTGGGCTTGCCGATCGTTTGTATGTTGTCTTGGTGAAACATCTGTTCAGGTCCTTTGCCGAGTCTCAGCTGGGATCTTTATTTCTGTGTTGGGTTGGACTGGTGTTTTTTACCAGCATCTGAGTGGGACTGATGTGCTGCAGATGTGGGTCTGTGAGACACGCCCAGCACGCAAAACATTGTGGTGGGAGATGGCAGGAAGCGGGGTCACCGCTGCGTGGGCTGACCCTGGTGACCCGGAGATGTCTAGCAAACAGCTGTTCAGCTCAGAGTCGGGGCGTGGGAATAATTGGAATCATCAGGGGGCAAGGGAAACGAGTCTTGACTCTCGGGTCCCGATTAAGGGTCGGTAGGACAGTGGACGTGGAGAGTGATGGTGGCAGAGACCCCTGTCCGCAGGCTGCAGACACCAGGAGACGCCCATCCGGCCTCTGGGGGCTCCGAGCCCTTGACCGGCAGGGATTCACTCCACTCAGCATGTGGGCCGGTTATGCCAAGACTCTGCCAAATAGTTTTTCTGGCAGTGTTTCAAAGAAACAATGCTTTTCTTAGAGAGTGCATTATGAGAACATTTCACAGCTCCTTTGTAGCTTTTTGGAAAAAAAAAAACCAATAAAGGAGGTAGGATTGTCTGCAAAAAAGCAAGGCTGAGACCATGGAAGGGATGGGGTGAATTTTTTTCTCTTTAATTTTTTTTTTGTATATTAAATCTAATTTATTGTCAAATTGGTTTCCGTACAACACCCAGCGCTCATCCCGACAGGTGACTCCTCAATGCCCATCACCCACCCTCCCCTCCCCCCACCCCCCATCAACCCTCAGTTTGTTCTCAGTATTTAAGAGTCTCTTATGGTTTGCCGCCCTCCCTCTCTAACTTTTTGTCCCCCTTCCCCTCCCCCATTGTCTTCTGCTAAGTTTCTCAAGATCCACATATGAGTGTAAACATATGGCATCTGTCTCTCTGCCTGACTTATTTCACTTAGCATAACACCCTCCAGTTCCATCCCCGCACAGGCAGAGGCATCATGGAATCCCAGACCGAGATGGGTGTTTATCCCCTTTTAATTTTGATGATCACATGGTGGAGGTATTTATTCTGAGAAGTTATCATAAATGTGGCTGCAGGTTTTAAATTATGGGAGTTTATGCGTCTTTTTCTTAGTCTGAATTAGTAGTTGTGTGGCCAGCTACAGATATGTAAAAAACATTTTTTTTAAGTTTGTTTATGTATTTTGAGAGAGAGAAAGAGTGTGCACACATGAGGAGCACAGAGAGAGGGACAGAGAGAATCACAAGCAGGCCCCACACTGTCAGCACAAGGCCCGACGCGGGGCTCAAACTCCCGGACCGTGAGATCATGAATGGAGCGAAAGTCAAGGGTCTGATGCTTAACCGACTGAGCCTCCCAGGCGCCCTGAAAAAAAATGTTTTAAAGCCATGTTATCAGGCAGAAAATGCTTACAGGTACCTTCTGTGTTTGCATCATTAAAACATCATATGTGCTCAGCTCTAATTGCCAGAAGAGCTTCAGAATCAGGCTGGTGTCTTTTTAACACCTTAAATTTGTCAATTTTACACCGAAGTGTGCTTCAATGCACGTTGCACCTCAGTGCACAGAGGGAGTGCGTTTGCACCGGCCCCTGGGCAGCAGCCGCGGGTGAGGCCCTGGGAAGAAGCTGATGCCTGGTCCCCAGCTCCTGGAAGTCCCCGTGGTGTGTTGCATGGGAAGCTGTTGCCGTGGCCCCACCAGCTCCTGTCCTGTCCTCAGCCCAGCAGTACCAGCAGTGACAGCAGGCTGCAGTGTGTGACCCCTGGCCTCAGCTCGGTTTCCAATGCCGTGCTTCTGTTAAAAAATGGAAACTTACACTTTTTTTTTTTTTTTTTTTTGAGAGAGAGAGAGAGAGAGCATGAGAATCCCAGGAAGGGCAGGGGGGCAGGGGGAGAGAGAGAGAGAGAGAATCCCAGGAGGGGCAGGGGGTGGGGGGAGAGAGAGAGAGTGAGAATCCCAGGAGGAGCAGGGGGGTGGGGGGAGAGAGAGAGAGGGAAGCAGGGCTCACCCGAAGCAGGGCTCGAGCTCACAAACTGTGAGATCATAACCTAAGTCAAAGTCAGATGCGTAACAACCGAGCCACCCAGGTGCCCTGTACATTTTCAATTCTGCATGGAGGGAGCTGCAAAACATTTACTATCAAGCGTATCACGCATACAAAAGACAGTATGTAAGGTGCATGTGGAGTTTAAGGTCAGTAACAGCACAAAAAACCCAGCTTAATAAATAATCACCAAAACTTTCTGCTCCTCCTGCCCTTTTCCTACTGTAGCATTCTTAATAACAGTTATTCAAAAAACATTTTGTCGTTGAGTAACTAGTTCTTAAACTCACAGTGTTCACATAAAGTATACCCAACGTTGCTTAAAGGCTTAATGAATTTTTCATGGAAAGAGTTGCGATTTGTTGAGAAAGTATGAGCTCCACAGATGAAAACGGGTTGGGGAGATTCACAGAAGTCAGGAAGGAAAGAGGAGGTACAGACGTGCTTTGGGGAAGACCCTGAACCTGGATGCTAGTGTGGAAAGCTGGGACTTAGCTTCTGGGAGGGTGGACACTTGGCCAGGTGGGAAGGGGAGGGTCTCTGTCCCCTCCCTGTGCAGGGACAGTGGCCGCCCCCCTGAACTCGTCAGTACTGCAGTCTGCTTAGCTGACTCATGTTTTGTGGACGGGTTTTCCTGCCTCCAGTTTGGAGCAGGGAGGGGAGGAAGCCGCCTGTTGGGACCGACCTCTGCTCACACGTTTGTGCGGCTTTACTAAACCCTTTTTTGGGAGGTGGATTATTATTACTTACTGTCCTATACAACTCTCACTGGGAGGGCGGCCCCTGGGGGCCCGTCTCCACGACAGCTCTCTGCACCGGCAGCACTTTGGTCCCATTCCCAGGGGGACTAAGGCACCTGAACGAGAAAGCCACCTTCGGGAGGCCCATCCAGGAGAAGGGGCTCCGGGTCCCCATCCCACTGTGACGGGCACTTTCCCGTGTATTCATATCTGCACACACGTGTGATGCCGTGAAGTGTCCCAATAACTGTGCCTCCAAACTGCAGGTCTCTGGGCCCCTGGGGTGCCTCACACTCCTAAGGGCCTGTTTCCCTTTCCACGTCCTGAGGCTGTTCACATCCTGGGAAATTTAGGCCATGGTGCTTTCCGCAGGGCGTTTTACTGGGAGCCCTGTGTCTAATCCTGTCCAGAAAGGTCTGCCTCCTTCTGAGGGTTCATGGTCATGGTAGGGGGTTCATGGTTGTAGCAGAGATTCATGGTCCTGGTATGGGGTTCATGGTCGTGGTAGGCGGTTCATGGTTGTAGGGGGGTCATGGTTGTGGTAAGGAGTTCATGGTCCTGGTATGGGGCTTATGGTCGTAGGGGGTCATGGTTGTGGTAGGGGTTTACGGTCCTGGTATGGGGTTCATGGTTGTAGGGGTCATGGTCATGGTAGGGGGTTCATGGTCATGGTAGGGGGTTCATGGTCGTGATAGGGAGTTCACGGTCCTGGCATGGGGTTCATGGTCGTGGTAGGGAGTTCATGGTCCTGGTATGGGGTTCATGGTCGTAGGAGGTCATGGTCATGGTAGGGGTTCAGGGTCCTGGTATGGGGTTCATGGTCATAGGGGGGTCGTGGTTGTGGTAGAGGTTCACGGTCCTGGTATGGGGTTCATGGTCATAGGGGGTCATGGTCGTGGTAGGAGTTCACGGTCCTGATATGGGGTTCATGGTCGTAGGGGTCATGGTCATGGTAGGGAGTTCACGGTCCTCGTATGGGGTTCATGGTCGTAGAGGGTCATGGTCGTGGTAGGGGTTCATGGTCATAGGGGGTCATAGTCGTGGTAGGAGTTCACGGTCCTGATATGGGGTTCATGGTCATAGGGGTCATGATCGTGGTAGGGAGTTCACGGTCCTCATATGGGGTTCATGGTCGTAGAGGGTCATGGTAGTGGTAGGGGTTCATGGTCATAGGGGGTCATGGTTGTGGTAGGGGTTCACGGTCCTGGTATGGGGTTCATGGTCGTAGGGGGTCATGGTCGTGGTAGGGGTTCATGGTCCTGGTATGGGGTGGGGGGTCCCTGAGTCTTGGCAGCGAGGCTGCACACCCACAGGCCCTCTTTCCGCTAGGGAGTCAGGTGCGCGGCTCCGGGGAAGGCAGCTTTTCCTGGCTTTCCATGCAGGCTCCCCGTAGCCGGCATAGTGGAAGGCGATTGCTTAGGGCCTGGATTTATGTGCGGGGGCAGCGCAGACTCCGTTGGTTTTCTGTGATGTCTGTGTTCGAGCTGGTGACCGGTGCGGTGGTCTTTACATGGAATGGTACAAATGAGAAAAATGTGGGAAAGTCTGAAAATGGAGAGGATGCATCAGGAGCAAGGCTGTTTCTGTGTTTGTAGCACAGGGAGTCTCCACTGCTTTCATTTACTCAACAGGTCCCCCGTGGGGCGCCCGCCGGGTCTGCTGCACGTGGCTGGAGGGTCCCCTGTGGGCCGCCCGCCGGGTCCGCTGCACGTGGCTGGAGGGTGCCCCGTGGGCCGTCCGCCAGGTCTGCTGCGCGTGGCCGGAGGGTGCCCCGTGGGCCGTCCACCAGGTCTGCTGCATGTGGCTGGAGGGTGCCCCGTGGGCCGTCCACCAGGTCTGCTGTGCGTGGCCGGAGGGTGCCCCGTGGGCCGTCTGCCAGGTCCGCTGCCCGTGGCTGGAGGGTGCCCCGTGGGCCGTCCGCCAGGTCCGCTGCACGTGGTGAAGGGTGCCCCGTGGGCCGTCCGCCAGGTCTGCTGTGCATGGCCGGAGGGTCCTCTGTGCGGGGGGTGGCCTTGTTGTTGCTGAAGCGTCTGTGTGGTCTGCGTGGCTGGAAGGGGGGTGAGGGGCCACGTGCCCTGCCGTGGAGTCCACGTGTGGGAGGCTGCCCCCCACATCTGTCGCCTCTCCTCCCCCACCCCCACACCTCTGCAGCCACAGACACCTCTGCATGACGGTCATGGATTTCAGGGTGAGGACATTAACGGGCAATTGTAGTTGGAGGCGTTCTGTCCATGCAAACTTGCCTTCTAAATGGAAAAAAACTAAAACAGCCTGGAAAAATGGTAGAATGCCAGCAATTTACTTTCCGTCGCAGATGACCGCAGTGTGCCTTTGCTGTCCTGAAATTGCTGAGGAGAAAGTGTGTGGTCATCGGGGTGACCCCTGACACGGCGCTCCCGGCCAGAGTTCACCAGCAAGGCTGGGGCACATGCACCTGCCATCCAACGGCTCCCTGGGACACCCAACTTGCGGGCAGCCGCCACCCAGCTGCAGCACTTCCTCTGGGCCACATCAGGACTCGTGGACAGTGGCTTCTGGGCCACAGATGGTGTGAGGAGTACAGTTTGGTGGAACCAGTGATTTAACGCCCTCAGCACTTTATCTGCATCACAGTTAACTCACTTGTGGACACTGGTATGGATGTAGGCAGTGCTGGCCAGCTGTGAAGGGTGGATGCCGTCGTGGTGGGGACGGGGAGCGGCCGGCCTGTGGTGTGGGGTGTCCTCCAGCAAACCCCTCCCTGTGCTGTGTGACAACCAGGAGGCTGACTGATGAGTGCAGACGCCCCAGGAACCGTAATCAGGAGACTGAGCTGCCGCGGGTCCCGGCACCTCTGGAGGCAGAAGTGCTCGAGGATCAAGGACTTGTTTGTTCGTGCGGTGAAACTTTTGAACCAAATTTTGGAAAATAAGTGTGGGAGTAGGATTATTTTACTAGGTGAGCATGTAGAGCACATGGTCTGTCATCTGAAAGTTTTCGTATAACTCACCTGATTTCTCCCCCAAGGGGCGTGTGGCGCTCCGGGCATAAGACTTGGGGCATCCCCTGGTGTCCAGTGGGCAGAGGCCGGGTGCCACCAGCCTCCCGTCGTGCGCAGGACGCCCCACAACCGAGCTGGCCTGGCCAACGTGTCTGTGGTGCTGAGGTGACCGTGCCTGGTTCAACATTATGCTCCTCATAGAACAGTTCTGAGATTTTGAAGTCTTTTTTTTTTTAAATGTTTATTTTCGAGAGAGACAGAGACAGAATGCAAGTGGGTTGGGGCAGAAAGAGAGGGAGACACAGAATCTGAAACAGGCTCCAGGCTCTGAGCTGTCAACACAGAGCCGGATGCAGGGCTTGAACTCACGAGCTGGAGATCATGACCCGAGCCGAAGTCAGACGCTCAACCGACTGAGCCACCCAGGCGCCCCAAAGTCATTTTTGGTGTGTGTGTGTGTGTGTGTGTGTGTGTGTGTGCGCGCGCGCGCGCGTGTTTACTGCTTCTGAGTTAAAATGGAAATGGTGAGCTTTAATAGAACATCACACCGCAGTTAGGGTAGAGATGGAAGTTTTGATGTGATGTCACAGCAAAACGCTACAGTTACCTGGGTGCCTGGAGGACGGGGAGACACTGCCGCATGAACTGCTGCAAACGGGGTCTTGAGATGACCCAAATGTGTCCTGTGGCAGGTCAGGAGGCCAGGCGTCTGAACCCAAGGTGTGGGCAGGATCCTCTCGCCAGAGGCCCCAGGGGCTCTTTCCACCATAGCCGCGGCCGGGCCTGTGTGAGCACAGCTCCTGGCTCTGACTCCACCATCCCTCGTGTGTGTGTCACATAGAAGGACACCTGTCACCACATTTAGGGCCCACCCTATGCCAGTGTGACCTGCTCATTACTAATCACACCTGTTCCCAAGTAATCATTCGTGACTTGTGACAGTCACAAGGAAGTAAAACCTCACTGTCCGTAATAAAGGTTTTTTTCAATCTTTTTCAACCACTTAAAAATGTGCAAACCATTCTTAGCTCGTGTACAGACAGGTGGTGGCCCCTGGTCCAGGTTGACATGATTCTGCTGTGACCCTGCACAGGGAAGGGAGCCCCCTCAGCTGGGCTGCCTTGGGCAGCTGCCCCATCCACCCCACCGGGTTCCCGGCCCCGCTGAGTCCGTTCCCATCGGTCCTGGGGTTTAAAGTTGGGTTTCTCAGCTGGGAGTGATCTCACCTGGACCTGCCCTGCCCCTAGCACAGGTGCAGATTTTCAGTCGTCACCTTGAGGGGGTGCCATGGGCATCTTGTGGGCAGAGCAGGGGGCTGCTAAGTGGTCCATAGTGCACAGGACCCGCCCCAGAGAGCCAGCTGCCAGATGTCAGCAGTGCCCTGGCCGGGAAACTGCTCTGCAGGCATCCCGGACCCCTGTGCCCTTCACCACTGGTGTGTGGACACGGTTAGCATATTCCACAGGATTCACTCCAGCCGTGCCTCCGCTCCTCGGTGCACGGGACTTAGACACCAGGGAAAGTTCCCTGTCACCACGGACAGCTCAGCCGTTTATTGTCCATCGCTGTGAAAGACTTGACACTCTCTCTCTTTTGTTTGCTGTGTTAACTGTGCTTCTGAGAGAATCTGGAAGGGCTTGGGAGCCTGTCTTGGAAACTTTCATCTTTTTAATGAAGCAGCTTCACTTTACTCCCGTTTTGCCAAGCAGACGGACGGCATCTGTTGTGAAATGACGAAGTGTTGCTCACGTGGCATGTTAATTACAGAAGACCCAGTGTCAGTTCCTCTCCGGGAGCCGCGGTCGCCACTGGGACATTACACAGGTTTCCCCCAAGCTGCTTTCGCTCGGAAAGAATGCAGACAGCTGCACACAAAACCTCGCTCGGCAGACTCGAGGCGCTAAATCCTCTCGCGTCCACTGTAGCAGATTCGCGGGAAGCCTTGTGCCCACGTGCCTGCACGATGGACGCGGCATGTGGGTTTCAAGGACAGAAAACCTAAAGCTTCTGCTGATGACAGTGCGCCATCCACGCCGGGCTCCTGGGACGTCTGTGACCCAAGCAGGGGCCTCGGTGTTTGTCAGTGCTGTCCGCGTGCGCAGTGCAGATGGGGAACCAGAGTCATTTCTCTTATCTCTCTACTGATCCAGAGCTCACAAGGGTCTTGTCCAAGGTGGGCCACTCGGCTCGAGGTTCTGTGCGTCCGTCCATCCCACACACGGGGACGGGGACCCCTACGCACCACCCACGGGGTCACACGGTGCTGTGGATTTTGGTGGTTTAAGGGAAGGATTCTTCGGGTAGAAACCTGCACTGCTGGTTACTAAGTTGTCATTTCAAGATTGGTTTTTTTTTTTAATGTTTTATTTTTTATTTTTGAGAGAGACAGAGTGTGAGCAGGGGAGGGGCAGAGAGAGAGAGAGACACAGACTCTGAGCTGTCAGCACGGAGCCTGACGCAGGGCTCAAACCCACAAACCGTGAGATCATGACTTCAGCCGAAGTCAGATGCTTAACCGACTGAGCCCCCCCAGATGCCCCTCAGGATTGGTTTTCACACGGATTCTGTCCTAACTTAAGCGTACTTGCCTGGTTTTTTCCAACCAGTTCATGCCGACATTAAATTCACATTCAAGGCCAGAGTGGGCCATCCTTGTCCAGAGAATTGGACAGATTCTTGTCCAGAGAATTGGACAGTTGCGTTTGGTTAGGACGGTTAGGGTGGCATTGTTCACGGCACAACTAAGTATTTATTGCTTTGCTGTGAGTTTGACAGAATCCACCTGGGATTTAAAATACAGTGGCCTGAAGGAATGAGAGTCAATTTTTTATGTAGTCAGTGTTTTGTGTGTTTATTCCACTGACTACTTAGTGGTGCTGGGGTGGTACCCTACCTTCCCATCAGCCACGTGTGGCCCGGCCAGCTGTCCTGGCTCGTTCTGGTTGTTTTCAGAAGGCCTGGCAGCCCCCGGCTCGGCCCGTGGCCCCGCAGCTGCCCTGGGACTGCCACCCAGCCTTGCAACACAGCCGGCCACTTCCCACACTTGTCTGCCCGGCCTGATGGAAGCCAGAAACCAACATTGAAAATGACCCCTGTCCTATCATGGAGTTTGATCTTATCACAGTCATGAAATGAACACCTGAATGTTTTCTTCTCCCCTGATCATTTATTCATCCACAGCTCGAGTCCCTGGAATCTTATTTCGGTGCTCCTGGTCCTGACCAGCTGGGGCAGCACACCTGACCGTCTGCGTGGTTCTTGTACCTGGGCTGGGGGGACACGTACTGTGAGGCCCCTGGTTTTCATGCTGGACCTGCTGCTTTTCACGAGCTGCTGGGTCTTGCTGGGGCTTCCTGTTCCTCAGTCTGTCAGAGTGGGTGATGCGGTCGCTGCCTCTGAGGGACAGTCAGCTGTCAAATTCTCACGACCTGGGAGCTGAACGTTTCCTTTAAAGACATCAGAGTATAAAAAGTGTCTTCAGGGGCATCTGGGCGGTGCAGTCCTTGAGCGTCCGACTCTTGCCTTCGGCTTAGGTCATGATCTCACAGTTCATGAGTTCAAGCCCCTGCATCAGACTCTGTGCTGACAGCTCAGAACCTGCTTGGGTTTTCTCTCTCTGTCTCTCTCTGCTCCTGTCCCTTGCTCTTTCTCTCAAAATAAATAAATACACTTAAAAACTCCAGTAAATCTGCATTGCAGTGTAAAGGAGAGATGTAGTGGTTGACGGGGAGGAAACAGGTGTGCTGGTCCGCTGCCAGCGTCCCTGCCTGTAGCGAACACTCGTGCGAAGCTCGTCGTTCACAAAACGTGGGGGACAGAAGGGCCCCAGAGGGTCTGGGGTGGCCACTGTGTCTGTGATGCCTTGGCTCTCCAGCAAGCACCACATCAGAGCGTTAGCACCTGCCGACTAGGAACTCGGATGCTCAGGGAAGCGGGTGCCCCAGGCACGTTGCTTCATTACAAAAAAAAAGAAAAGATAAGTGTAGATGTTAAGTGTGTGGAAAATCCTTGGCCTTTCCCGTTCCTGTCTGTTTCTGGGTTTGTAAGTCCCGGCAGAAGCAGTGAGGTTTTCTCTTGCTGCTGTGGAGCTGAAGGGCGGGCTCTGAGGTCAGGGGCTGTGACCCGGAAGGCCACCCGGGACTGGAAGGTCTTCATCACAGGGAGCTGCACCATCTATCTGTGGGCTGCTCTGCTCTGCACCTGATTCAGCAAATCGTCTGGGAGGCTGGGTCTGAGTCCCCGGCAGTGGTTCCCAGCGGTCGTGATAAAAGCCCCCGGAACGTTGCTCAGTGAATTTTGTTACCTGGAGGATAAGAGAAAGCCCCAGACGGGTCATCGGGGGTGTGACCGGAGCAGCACATCCAGGAGCGGCTAGTCTGACCTCCCGTCCTGCCCCCCAGCTGTTGTCACTGCAGCAGTGACCTTCACACCCATTCATGCTCGAATGGCAGAGTCCGTGGAACAACTTGCTTCGGGACCATAAACTTGAAAACATCAGACACAAGAAGCATTTGTTTATGAATGCTCCAGGTGTAGTGGATTTGCACACTGGGAAGAAGCTGGTGAGTGTTCATCCAGGAGGAATTGCGACTTCTTACCCAGAGCACCCTCTTCCTGAGCTCTCTTGCCGGGGGCCGGGCTGGATATCGCCGTGTTCGCCCACGCCAGAGTTCTCGCTGCACCCGGCCGGGCTCCCAGGGCACGGAGTGGAAGCCTGGGGTCCTGACCTGGCAGTGGCCAGTGACGCCGTGCCCTCACCAGCGGGAGCCGCTTGCAAGCTGGAGTGGGGGGCGGCCACGGTCACAGCCCCCATCGAGTCCCCACCTTCTTAAGACAGAACGGAAACATTCCACCGTCTGTTCCATTTTATGCCCACGGTTTCAGAAAGCATCCGGCACACGGCAGGAAAATTGTGTCCGGAAAGTCCTCTATGCTTGCATGTGCCGACGCGCGTGGCCGTTCTCACCGCTGCAGGGAGCTGCCCGAAGGTGGGGATGCCACCAGCCGCACCCTCGGAGGCCACACGTGTTCGTTCACTGAAGAAACCCTGTTATGAAAGTCGCCGTCGAGATCGGAGCCGCGTCTGCACGCCTGGGCGCTGGCCCGTCTTTGCCAGCGAGTCCCGCCATCCTCCTAAGTCGCGGCCCATCTGTGGGCTGCATGGGGTGTGGACGCACACAGCTCACATAGTCCGCTGCGTCGCATGCCTGGACCCGCGGGTGCAGGTGGAAGACGGCCGTCGCTCGGGCCGCGGACGTGGGGGGCGGTGGGAGCCGGTCCCTCGGAGCCCCGCACTCCCGCCCTGCCATTGGTGAGTTCTGGGATGGTGGCATCATCGCAGCACACACGAGTTCTCACTAGAAACAATGGCAGAAAACTCTCTGCTTCTCGACATGTGAGGTTGTATTTGCTATTTTAGTTAAGGCAGCTGCTCGTCAGCGTGTTTCGGGAGCTGTAACACGTGTGAAGTCACAGACACACATCCAGCCCATTCCCACCGAAGACGGGGGCACGAAATCCCCAGAATTTCATCCAGAAGAAAGTGTCCCTGAGCACAGTCCGCTTTCTTGAGTGACCAGGTCTGAGGGAGCCCGAGATGCTGGAGTGCACCACTCACTGTGGTGCCCTGTGTCCCGCTGCATTTCCCGGGGGGGCCCGTGGGCAGCACATGTTCTCCAGGCCGCCTTCCCTTGGCCCATGGCAGCAGGTACGTGCAGTGGGAAGACAGAGGCAGGAAAGTGTGGGGCACCCTGTGTGGGTCCCAGCACCGTGTTTCAGGGTGCCCCAGCTCCGTCCCCCCACCTGCCCCCGTCACCACCTGCCCGCGCTCACTGTCGAGTCCCAGCCTCCGTCACCACCTGCCCGCGTTCACTGTGGAGTCCCGGAGGGAGCACACAGTAGCATGCTGGTCAGTGAGGCATAGGTGAGCATCGTAGTTCACAGCAGCTGCTTGTTTCTCTTAATTCTACTCACTTATTGTCAATGAGGCAGAGCCCGGTGGTGACTGCCATTGCGTTTGTCCTTAACAGAGGCAGGACTGCCTGGCCTGCCTCTGGAGTTCGGGTATGGGGGGCGTCATGGTTGTCACAGTGGTTGAGGTGCATTGAGGTTTGCATTGAGGGGCAGGGATTTTGACATCCTGCATGCAGCGTGGAACAGGTCATATCTCGAGGGTGATCCCTCATTTGTAGTTATCTGAACCCAGAACCTGGATCCATCTCAAATGTGAGCACAAAGCTTTATTCAGCAGCCTTCTGCATACTGAATGTTCTAGAAACACAGTGCTACGTTAACCACGTGTTTTATTTCCTGTGTTCTGATGCCTTGACCCTGGGGACTTGCTGACCCTGGAGGGCGGTCCACCCCGGGCCAGCTGTTCTAGAGAAAGTATGAAGGCCGGCGGGCCAGAGCTTTAACACCTTCCCCGGCCTCAATGACCCCAGAGCCAGGCACCTGACAGCCCGGGCAGCCCCCATCCCCTGGAGCCCGCGGAAATAACCCACTCTGTCTCTCTTTCAAAAATAATGTGAAAACATTTAAAATAAATAAATAAAAGACCTATTGTTGCACCTGACACTTTGCTTCCCAGAAGCTCTTTCATGTGCTGTCTTTGTGGCCTGCGCCCGACCCTGGAAGGTCAGTGGTTTTATCTCACTTTCCTCGGACCGGCAGCCTCTGTCACTAGGTTGCCACAACACTGTCAGCGTTGGGACAGCCCACAGCGGTGGGTCAGAGGGTCCCTGGGCTGAGCGTGGTTCCATGTCGGACCCTGAGGTGCCTGTGGCGTGGGGGTGTGGGGGGTCACTCCCGGCGTGTACGGGCGGCAGCCTGTGGCCTTCGCAGTGGACTTTGGTGCCAGGTCCTGCATGATGGAGACCCAGTGGCTCTGGACACGCACTGCCTTACTCTGGGCACCCGGATCACAACGCTGGCTGTGTGGCGGGCTCCACGGCTCTTCCTGCATTGCCGGCCTGTCACCGACAGCCCCGGAGCGCCCCTGAAGGCCTCGCTCGTCTCACCCAGCACCTGCTCCCTGGTCCAAGTGCAGGCCAACCCCCTACTTCCTCCCACCTCCCACCCTGGCTAAGCATCTTAACTGTGACGATGTGTATGAGCCTCATGTCCCCCGTGTGCTGGTGCTCCCGGCCGGCTAACCGCCCCCCCCCATGCTGGTGCTCCCGGCTGGCTGACCCCCCGTGCTGGTGCTCCCATCCAGCTGACCCCCCCCCCCCCCCCCCTGTGCTGGTGCTCCTGGCAAGCTGACCCCACCATGCTGGTACTTCTGGCTGGCTGACATCCCCCTCCCCGTGCTGGTGCTCCTGGCAAGCTGGCCCTGGGTAGGGTAGTCCCGCTGCCCCCAGGGCCTTTCAGGAAGATATTCCTGGCCCCCCTGCCAGCTGTCATCAGGGTGGCCATGGGCGCAGTCTGGGGTCTGCCACAGCTGAAAGCCAGGAGCCCTTCTGATTATGCTGTGCCTGGTGGGGGTACCTGGACAGCTGCCCTCTGAGGTCACCAGATCAGATTATCACCGAATTCTGCTGGGGAGGATGAGCTCTCTTCCATCACCTGGTGCCGTGGACCTTTCTTGACCATCCTCACCTCCCACAGACGGTCCCTCCTTCCGGCCTGTGGCTTTGGCTTCTGGAAGCTTCTCTCACTGACCATCTGGCCTCATGCTGCAGGCTGGCTGGGCCTGACGGGGACAGAGCCCTGGGGCTGCCCTCTGGCCTCTTTTCTCTGTCCAGCTCCCCAGACTTGCCCAGGGCCTCAGTCCCACCACTGCTCCTCAGACTGTTCTGTGACACAGGTGGGTTAGGAAAACAGCCTGGAAGAAGGAAGAAGAAAACGTTCACTGAGTGAACCTCAGATGCAGAAGGAAGCGTTCGGCTAATGTTTTCTTGGTGAGAACAAGGGCAGCTCTCTGGATGAGTCACCAGCTCTGAGGAGCAAAGAACCATTGATTTCCGGCCGCTGTCGGGAAGTGAGGGGACGTATTGGGCAATGATCAGTCACCCCAGGGGCTGGGACCTGACCTTTCACCCCATCCATGAACATCTGGAGGGGACGCCCGGTGGGCGAGCTGCTCCTGTCCAGCGAGGGACTCTCGTGTGCCCCCAGCCACCTGCCCTCCTGGTGATGGGACCGGCTGCACCCCGTGTCCGTGGTGGGGGCCTCCCTGCCCAGCCCACAGGTACAAACCACACGTGGTGTGTGCATATAGTAAAGTTAATTTTGATAGTGTTTATTTAACCCCATGCTATCCAGGACATTATTGCAACTTGAAGTCAGCATAAACGTCATCAGCATGTTTTACGTTCTTCTCTGCACACGAAGTTTCCAGAATCCAGTGTGTGCTTTGTATTGGGTGCCTCACTGGGCAGCGGCCACGCACAGGGGTGTTGCCTCACGCTGAGAGGGGCCGCCCTGTCCCCACCACCTGCCTCCTCTTGACACTCACATCACTGACCTGAGCGGGTGTCCTGACCTTCTCTGAGCTCTGGGGTTGGCTTGTTCCAATGTGGTTATTTTCCCCAAAACGGGGTCTATGCCTTGGGGTTTCAGAGACCCTGCTGCACCTCAGGCCGCCTATTTACAGACTGTGGGCCCTGCTAGGCCACGATTTCTGTCCGTTTTCCCCAAACGGTGTGCCGTGGTTCTGGACTCACCCTTCACCAAGTGAGTATTTCGTGTCTGGAACATCCGTCTACACTGCAGCGGAAGGTGTGTAATTTCAGCTGTTAAAATGTGTATACGACCTTGCTTCTGTTTGTGAATTCAGTAAGTTTGCCTGATTTTCTGGCTGATTCATCTCAAGGGCAGGAGCGTAGCTGTGGGACGTAAGTACAGAAGCACGTGGTTTTCGTGGCCGCGTCCTGGGGCTGGTTTTCCGAGCGCTGCACAGAGACTTAGGGGTTGGGTACTTGACAGTCGCAGCACCTGTCCCATTAATGTCCACCCGCTGTCCCAACGCACCGTTTTCTGCTGACCCACGTGCTTGGGCGGTGTGGTGTCCTCACCCGTGTTTTACTATCAAGGAGCCACGGAAGCTGCATTGTGACGTGAATAGCCAGGGACACGCAGGATGGATTTCCACCAGAATGAGTGGGCCAGGGCCAGGGCGTCCTGGGGAGGAGGGAGCAGCTGCGGGTGTGGGTCACCAAGTTAGGGGCAGATGTAGGGGTTGGGCGCGTGCCGTGTGTGCAGGCCTGCTGCTCTGTCCTCGCAGAGTCTGGTGTGCGTTTCCCGGCGTCCTTGCCTGCCTGGTGGGTGCGCAGCACTGACCAGCAGCTTGGGGACTGCTGGGCGTGTGGCCTCCTCCTCTTGTCTCAGGGACACAGGGCAGTGTGCAGCTGTGGGCCATGGGGTCCCAGGGCCTCTGGCTCCCAGAAGGGCAGTCATTATTTTGCAGTGACACAGACCCTGCGTTTTCTTGTTGCGGGAGGAGCTCACAGGGCTGGACAGCAGCGATCTGCGGCCTGGGTGACGGGGGCCCAGCTGGATTCTCTGGCCAGTGGAGCAGGGAGCCGGGCTCAGGTCCTAGTACCTGGTGTATGGTCCTTCCCGGAGGCCCCTCCACGCTGAACCTCTCTCAGAATTTGTCCTGTTCTGCCACCTGATGGCTGCCTTTGTTCCTCCCTCCCACCCCCCACTAATGTCCGCTTGATTGGGTCCTTGTTGACTGGTTCGACTCCCTGCACAGAGGCCACCCCGGCTGTCATCAGTCTCCTGAGCCTGGCTCTGCCACCATCTGTCCTGTGGGGAAATTGTCTTCATCCTCTCTGTGCAGTCCCTGCCACGCCGTGCCCCATCCCCGGGCCAGCACAGGGGGGTCCCCTGTTGTGCCTCGGTCTAAGTGAGCAGACCCCCCACAGTACACTTGGAAATGGCTGGTAGAAGCGACTCACCTGAGTTTACTTGGGAGCCCTTCATAATGTCCTGCTGTCTGCAAATGCAGGGAGAGTGCTTTGCAAGGGAGTCACTCAAAACCAGGATGGGAGGCTGGATGGGGGGCTGGATGGGGGCTGGTTTGACCACTCCCCTGCCATTTTCACGTTTATGTTGTGGTGCACATGGCGTTTCTCCACATGCCACTGTCTGGAGGGGAGGGTTGGATGCCTTGGAGGGTTTTGCTCTTGCCCTACTGGTCTCCTCAGCTCCTAGACTCAGTGTCCCTTTTCTCTGCCCTTGGCATGCTCTAGGTGCACGTGCTCTGTGTCTCTCTACCACTGGGAACCGCCAGAGTCAAGCAAGGCCATGGTAGGGTAAAAGTCACTGTACTTAGAATTTTTATTTCGATTCTGGACCCAGGAAACGTCAGCTTAGTCAGCTGACATTGTACGTGTTCCAGATGGTCAGTGTTTTCAGATGACGTGGACCATCCCTGTGGCTTTTGCGATCCAGATGATTTTGTGTTTAGAAATATGTTCCTGGCAGAAAACTGCCCCCAGATCTTATAAATACCCCACTTTTGTATGGGAAGGGAAACCATGTGTCACCACTGATTATGGTAAGAGGTGGTCCAGGTCTGTCACAGATGCCTTGGGCTCCGGTCCGGCGGGAGCAGAAGGGGCCACACACACTGAGGTCCAGGCACTGCCCACCAGCCGCCAGAAAGGCTGGTAATTCCTGGCAGAGAATGTGGATCCCATGGATCCCGTGGAAGCTGCTGATGCACATCGGCTCCAGTGGGGAGCGGGTTTGTGGCCATCATACCTGTGCAAGGCCCGCACAGCAGGGTGGAAACTACCAGGTGCTCCCCAGGAGTGGAGCGCACAGTGGCAGGTGCATGTGGGCTGGGGCTGCGGAACAGGAACTAGAAGAAGGCCTATTTTTAGAAACACCTAAGCACTGTGTTATCTTCTTACTCCTCAAACAGGAAATGTTGCCTTTGAAAGCTATAAACAGACACAGGAGTGGGACTTGCTCTGTTACTGGATCCCTGTGACTGTGACAGGGGCTGTCAGGAGGACCACCACAGAGACCCATCCAGGAATCTGTGGTCGGTCGGGTTACACACTTCTGTTACAGCCGCACCGTGTAATTTGGCTAATGCGTTTGCTTTGTTTGAGCTGACATTCAAAACTTCCATTAGGGGACTAACAGGCTAAAATTGATTTTCAGCATATTTCTGAGAATCTCTCATGTCCCTGTGTGCTTCCTGACTTTACCGCCCGGGCTGCTGCACCCCGAATCCTCACGGAGCAGACGGTGGAGTTGTGAGGGAGGCCTGACTGCCGTGGTGCAGTGGTTTAACCGTGTTCTGATGGAGTTCTGAATTCAGGGTCTCCTCGTCCTGCCTGGGACGGCAGAGAAGCAGGGGGGGGACAGCAGAGAAGGAGGGGGATGGCAGAGAAGGAGGGGGGACGGCAGAGAAGGAGGGGGGACGGCAGGGAAAGAGGGTGGGCGGCAGAGAAGGAGGGCGGGCGGCAGGGAAGGAGGGGGGAGGCAGGGAAGAGGGAGGACGACAGAGAAGGATGTTCATGCTGAGACTCCGGGAACCCCTTTCCCTTCTGGGGGTAGCAGTGACTGCATCGAAAATAATCAGGAGCCTTATGTGCCCCAGAAGTGAAGTGTCCTCCTGGGTCTGCGTCCAGAGCGTGAGGGGACACTGCTAGCTCTCTGCTGTGTTTGCCCCATTCTACTTTGGCCACAGTTTCTTTCTGAGTTTCTCTGTTAGGGATACGTCTTTGAAAACACATTGAACTCCATTTTACCCACTAGAAAATGCCAGAACCCTAAAAAAGTTATCTGTGGTCCCCACACTGGAGGGAACCTGGTAGAATCCGTGTCTCCAGGGTGAGAGGGAAGTGTGAGGCAGTCCCCACAGGTGCGGGGGCGCAGACCCGGCCCTGTGAGCACGCCCACAACCCTGCACACGTGTGAGGGGCTAACCAATGGCATTATTGGGATATAGTTCGTATGTCATAAAGCCTACCTCTTTAAAGAGTACAGTTCAGTGGGTTTTAGTACATTTACCAAGTTCTGGTACCATCATCGTAACAGAGTTTGAAAACATCTAAATCATCCGAAAGAAACCCCGTGTGCTTTAGCAGTCCCCACCCCCCAGCCCTGGCAGCATGGACCTGCCTTCCTGGTGTGCCGTGTAGACGAGTCAGTGTCTGGGCCCCTGTGATTGGCTTCTTTGTCTTGGCCAGGTTTCAGTATGCACATCTCTGCTGATGTTGGCTGTTTGTAGGCCTTCGGAGAAATGTCTATTCAAATCCTTGTTATTTGTCCTTTTATTTCTGAGTTGTGATGGTCTATCTTGTATCCCAGGTACGATCTGTTACTAGATGTGGTTTGTGTGTGTTTTTTTTGTAGGGGAGCCATGGGGACCATTCACACACCCTTGGGGGCCACTCAGGCAAGGACTTGACCTGTATGTGGTTCACCTGTGGTCCCCCAGGGACACGGAAATCTGTGGCCGCTCCGGGATCATGTCCCACCGCCCCCCCCAAGCCCCATGGGAGGGTGTCTCATGATCTCCCAGGTGATGGGGGGGCTACCTCCTGCTCCTGCAAGCCCAGAACGGAGCCGCAGCTATAACCCCTTCACTGCCCCCTGGACTTGGTTCTTGGCACCAGGGTGTGGGACTGCTGTTCTGTTGGAAAGGACATTCGGACGGTGCTCTGCACTTCAAAGGGGCCTTCAACCCCCTGCCATAGCCTTTGCTTCCGGAGCCCCGTGGGTGGCTTCCTGCCACCCCCTCCCCTCCCTTCTGAGCAGACAGGCAAGTTGCCCTTGTAGCTACTGGTAAAGGCGGGTTAGCTCTTTGCAGACCTGCTGGTCTACATGCATCCTAGGCCACGATTCCCCCGGAGGTGAGGAACTGTGGCTAAGCCCATTTTGTGGGCTCTTCTCCCTGAACTACAGGCTCCGGCCCTGCTGGTGACCTCCGATCTGTGCACGAGTCCAGGCCAGTGTTAGGGACACCGCCGTTAAGAGAAACAGCTAAGTAGGTATGTTTATTCTGACACTTAGTAGGTTTACAATTAATAGCTGGAACAACCCTGCGTTTGTCACTTGGACACAGTGTCTGCCATTTGGTTCAGCAGCAGGATGTAAAGACCCTTGAAATATTGAGGTTCGTAAGGAGTGTTAGTAACGCCTCTTAGGAAGACAGAGCTTGTTTTCACATCGAAGGTTAGATAGGTGGGAACTCAGGGAAAAGCAGACGCTGAGAGGCAGTGCTTGCTGAGGGTTTCTTCCCAACACTGGGGCTCCTGGGGAAGACAGAGCCCTGCAGGACTCACCCAGGGCCGTGGGCTCCCGGGCGAGGCCCGTGCAGAGCTCAGGGCACAGCAGTCCTAACCTTACTCATTTCTCATCAGCAGTTTCATGAAAGCTGATTCGCTGGAGTCTGCTGCTAGGATTTTCCTCTACCTTTGAAACTGTGGATACCGGAGAGGCCGTGATCTTGCCTGTCGTACAAGGAAAAGTCAGAGGTCCTGCCCAAAATCAAGGTTTTTGGTGCCTCGAGGCTCATTAGTGAGAAGAATGGGCAGGAGCCATCCTGTCTCCCTGTTGATTACATTTTGGAGAAATGGGGAGATGAGGATACCGTGGGGGAAGATAAAGTAGACCCTGTTCCAGAAATTACCTTAATTGAGGACCCTTAGGGAGGTTGGCATTCTGATGCACAGATTGCAGACAGAGGACATCTGAACCCCACGCAGAGCACCCAAAGTTCTCAGAGGACACACTGGGAGGTGTGAGGAGCCCTTCCCAAGTCAGAGGCCGCAGCGCAGTGAGCGGAAAGCCAACATTTACCAGAAACACGAGAAACACGAGAGAGCAGGGTCCCTTATGTCTCGTTTTCCCGTATTTATGTCCCTTGGTCACCATTGGTTTAAAACCTACTAAAATGTATTTCTTGCCTTGAAGAGTTTGAAAACCCCTGGGTTCGCGGTCAGGTTGATGTGAATATGATTTTCTCCTTTGTGCAAACCTTTCTTGTCATGCCCTGTGCTGGCCACAAGGCACCCGGCTCTTGAGGAGCCTGACCGTGTGCCAGGCACGGTCACAGTCACGGCAGCGTCCGACCTGTCCCACGTGGGAGCCGTGGGCCCGGACTTCAGCAGGTGGTGGCTTCTGCCCGTCCTTTGGGGATTGTTGTCGTCATCATGTATCTGGGAATCAGAACTCTGAGCACATGTGAGGGGAATCATCGCTCTCCGTGGAGTTAGAGACTTGACTCCACTGGTTTTGTGACTTGGTTTCTCAGTCTAAAGGCCAGGTCTTGCTCAGCACTCGCGGGCAGGTCCCTGAACTTCTTAGGAGGAGTTATGAGAAAACAGCCGGAGGGGCGGTGATGGAGGGAAGCCGTCCTTGGAAAACCTCCTTGCTAGGGTGGGGTGCTGTTGCTCAGGGTTGACGTCATCCTACTGGACTTTGAGGGACACCGGCGACGATCTGCCCTCAGGTGGTGCACACTGAGGTCACCTGCTGCTGAGGTCACCTGCTGCTGGGCGGCAGAGATGACCGTGGGCAGTGGGGCAGTGGCCGAGTCGAAGTGAGCGCACTGGGCAGCGCGGACCAGCTCTGCCCCCATATCCCTGCTCTGGGACGTGCGGCTGTCTCTGTGGGGACCACCCGCCCCATCTGGCGGGTCTGCGAAGCCCCTGCATCTTCTTCACGAGACAAACAAGTGTGATGTGGTTGTGTCCGGGCCGATTGGGAGGATTCGCTATTTATGAGTCTCTTTCCAGAAAAGGGTTGGGGGGAGCTGGTACTGACACGTGTCCCATTTCTTAGCTGCCGGGCCGCGGGGCTGCTCTGTGTCAGGCTCTGTGTCAGGCTGGTTCTTAATTGAAGGTGCCGGGAGCCCCCGAGGCTTGAAGCTGACGCAGGAAGGTGGCGTCTGGCGCCCACAGGGAGGGTAGTGAGAAGGGCCTTTCCCGTTGTCCCCCCTCCTTAGCAGAGCCTGGCCTGAGCCCTGTGACCCGCGTGCATCCCTGAGTGTGCTTGGGGCATTTTTGCGTCTTCCCCAGAGACTTGCCCACCTCCCCCAGGCCGTGCCCTCACCAACGTGTCACCAACCCCCTTCCTCAGCTTGTAGCATGAGTCCTGTGGCAGGCGCCCAACTTGGTTCTATGACCACAGCCCCCAAGGCAGGGAGTTCACTCCACCAGGGGTGGGAGGGAGTCTGAAGAGCCAGCGGCTGTGTCCCGGGAGCAGGTGGGCGCGGGAGCCTTTCCTGCTGTGAGGGCAGGGGTGTGGCTGGTGTGGCCTCTGACAGCCTACGGGGGGGGGGGGGGGCAAAGCTGGCCTTCTTGCTGCTGTCTGCCACCTGAGGTCTGGGGGAGCGGCAAGGGAGGCAGGCGGCCGTGCCAGGCTTATGTCCTTTCCTGCTGGTTTTCTTAGTTTCTTTGATATGGCCGTGCGATGAGCCAGCTGTTACAATGGTTCTGTACTTTTATTTTCTGGAACATTCCTGGTCCTGATTCTGTGCTCTGCCCTGGAGAGTGAGACCTTCAGGCAGAGCCAGAACCTGGTGACTCAAACCCCAGGACTGTACTTGAACTTCATTCAGGGTCAGGGTCACGAACTTGAATACCCACCCCCCCATAGTTGAGAGATAATTTTCAAAAAAGGTAAAGAAAGCCATGATTCTCGTGCAAATACCAACAGACACGGGTTTAAGATTTTATTTTGCTTGTAGTGAGGGAACCGGATACTATAGCTGAGGGGGTGAGGCACTGGTGGACAGACTCCAAAATTTCTAATTAATTTCTGAAAAAAATTCATGTGGTACAAACATGGCAAAAATGTTCACACGCTAAATCTGCTGGCTAATTTCTACGTTCTGTGGTTTTCTGTGTCTGAGTCGCTCATATGGGTGCTGCCCCCATATGAGTGAAAGTGGTTGGAAAAGTAGACAGTGCTCAGTGATGGGGACCAAGGGCCAGGCCAGCTGGACACTGCAGCTCTGACCACACCTGTGCCAGGCCCCCAGCCCAGAAGGATCAGGATCCGTCACTGACCTCTGATGCTTGGCCCCTACTTCCAGGGGTGTGGCTATCCCTGGAGCTCGGTTCTGCCCCCGGCCACGCCTCCTACATGCGGGGCACCCTGCCAGCTCTGGACGAAGGCTCCTTTCTTTCTTCCAGTGGGCTTGTGCTGAAATCTATGCGTCTGTGTAGAGACGGGCCTCCAGGTACTTTGTCAGTCCATCCTTGACACTCCACTGTCTGTCCACATGGCACAATCAGTGAATGGACAGGACGGGGCCTGGACCCTTCCTTTTCTCACCAGGATCACACACTTAATTGCAGGAGAGTCTTTGGTGGCCTGGCCTTTGCCTGACCTCAGAGTCGCTGCTCTGCTCCATTGATCCTTTTGTTAGTTGTGGGCAAGGCCACGCGGTCACCTAGTCTAGTGTCATCACTCATTTTCAAGAAGACGGTTGACACCGAACCCTGTTTAAGCCATCCTGCTGACCGTTTTGATGTCTTCCTGTTGGGGTCCAGGCCCACATGGCGGTAGCCCTTGGTTTGGGATTGCTCCCTGTCAAGTGGCGGGTTCTAGCAAAGTCTGCTTGAAGATAGGAGTGCTCGGGGGTCCAGGAGACAGGAGTCAGGATCTAACTGAATGCCTCAGGACACACTCAGGCCTGCACCCTGGATCTCATGGAACTGAGTGTCACTTGGGCCGAGAGGACTGCGGCAATCATGGAGAGTGTAGCCTGTGGTCAGCCTGTCTCCGAGGCCCTCGGCCGCCGGATACAGGCACCATACTGTCAGAGAGAGTGCCACCACACACGTGAACCTGTACATGTCTGGGATTTTCAGGCAGCAGAGGTTCAACCCCAATGTCAGAACTATCTTCAGAAAAGAAGGATCAAAGGAAGGAGCCCTGCAGGCTGTTCGGAGAGCTGGGTCAGCGTTCAGAGAGCGGCTCTGACAGTTTCTACATGGCTCTCATCTTGTGACATTGCAGTGACCCTTTCTCAAAGCGGCTGCTTTCTGGGAGGGTGGGGCTTCCCCCGCTCCTGGGCTGGCTGGGGTGGGGGGGTGGCAGTGGTTGCACCTCGCTTCTCTTCCTGCTGTCTGCACGTGCTCCCTCCACCGGCTCCAGGAAGACTGTGTCCTCCAGCCTCACGCGGAATCTTCCAGGAGGCTCCGGGGCCCCAGGGCTACTGCCTGCGGGCTCCCTGCAGACCCTCTTCCTTCCCCGACCCTTCGACATCCTCCCTGTCTGCTCCCTTCTGGCCACGTGACGGTCACAGGAGAAGCTGACAGGCATGTTTAGCGCTGCCCCCGCCTGCCCACAGCTTCTGCAGACACGCCTGCCTGTGACAGGCAGGTGAGCAGGTTCGGATTCTGAGCAAGTGCCTTGGGGCTCTGGCCACTGCAGGTCCGGTGAGATCCGGTGGTCCAGCTTTACAGCTTCCAAAGCCCCTGCCCTGTACCTGCCACTGGGGCCCCCAGGGGAGCAGCGTTGACAGGTCTTGTCTGAGGCTGTGGCTCTCAGGGGTGCACGGGAGATGCACACCCCCCCCATCACCGGGGTGACTCATCATCTGCCCACAGACTCATACAGAGCACGAACCGGGCACCACAGACATGAGGTCTTTTGTATGAATCCCACTGTGTCATGCCCCCTGCTGGATTTCTCACTTCCTACAAGGTTTCTGTTTGTAGAATCTACGGGGAAGGCTGGAAAGGGGAAAAAGGTTCAGACACAAGCACAGCCTCTCCCACTAAGAGGACGAAGGAGGACGAGCTGGAGCCACAGGACTGTGCGTGTGGTGGGTGCGTGCACGAGCTGCGTGACCCTTGACCGTGGCACTCCCCACGTGTTCCCGGAATGACAAGTGGCAACCTCGTGTGCATGTGGCCGAATGCCGCTCGCTCAAGCGTGTATATTGGTCATTGCCAGTGACGTGTAACCCACCCACCCCAGGGGCCACCCTTCTGCGTGGACACTCGTCGGTGTCTGCTGGAACGTGTTCCCAGTGCTGTGCGCCCGCTATGCCCCCAGTCAGAACATTTTCCTCCAGAAGAAACCACCCGTGGTCACTTGTCCAGCCCTTGGCAAACCCTGTCTCTCTGGACTTGCATGTCCTAGACAGTTCGCATGAATGGAACCCTACAGCACGTGGCCTTTTCTCTCGGCTTCTCTCCCTTACGTGCATTTTCAGGGTTCACCCGTGCTATAGCGCGTGCTCTTTTCATGGCTGCATAGTAAGTCCATTGTGTGGGCGGTTTACATTCAGGTTGTTTCCACTGTTCGGCTGTTGTGAATGATGCTGCTGTGGACACACGTGTGTGTACGTGCTTATGTGGACCTGCGCTTTCGCTTCTCTTGGTGCAAAACCAGGGGTGGGATCTCTGTGTCGCTTGGGGACTCCACCTTCACCCTCCTGGGGAAGTGGCGGACTGTCCCCTCCACTATCCCGCCATGATGGTGAGGCCCCAGCCCCCTGCACCTGCCCCGGTGGCGGGGGATGGGGGCGGCGTGAAGTGCGGTGTCCTCGTGGTTCCGATTTGTACCTCACACCCACTCGTGATGGTGAACGTCCAATGTGCTCTGTTGCCTCCCAGCTTGTCTGAATATCCGTTCAGTGATGTGAATGGACTGGATGTCAGATCTTTGGTGAATTTAACCATTTCAGAGTCAGCTGCTTTATCAAGGTCAGAAGTGGACGACGGAGGGTTTGCTGTGTTGCCATAAGCTTTCTGTCCACTGAGTCATGGCTACACGTGTTCGGGATTTAACACCCTTTCTGTGTAAGAGAATACGTTCACACAACAACCAACATCGTAAGAGCCCATTAGTGACACACGGTCTGCTGGAATAAACTGCACCATCTGCCTGCATCTTTCCAGATTGGACGTAAATGTACTGCGTATGTTAGTGAAACAGTCAATTTGTCTGCATTGTTTTCTGTGCCGTGGAACAAAGGTGGGACTTTTTATTCCCAGCTCAGTGGGACAGAAGCGCTGAGCCCTCCGGGGCATGTGACCCGCAGGGCACTGTGCCATCACCTCAGAGGACGCATCGTTCACACCCGGATTTGCCAGTGGGTACGCAGGTTGAGAGAGCCGAGCCCCATGGCATGCGGGGGTTCTGCTCTCCGGTCTTGCTCGCTGCTGAAGAGGCTTCCTTGTTTGTGGTTCTTCCTGGTGCCTCGTTTCTGGAACAGCATGCCCACCTGGAGCAGCCTGCACCCAACAGTTTCACCGAGCCCCCTGCCCCCCGCCCCCTGTTGTAGTTTTAGGCGTTTGCCCCCTTGTTCCTGTAGGTGACAATCTCATTCATGTGGAAATAGGAAGAGACTCCTTCCCCCTCTGACCCGCCAGGCAGCGGGGGGGGGCGGGGGGGAGCGGGGGGCCTCCGTGCTCTCGGTGAGTACAGCGCAGGGGTGGGGTTTGCCTCTTGGAGGCACGAGGACGCTGGGGCCTGCTGCACAGGTCAGGTGCACACTTTAGAGTGGGCTTGGAGCTGGCCTTTGTGGGCGTGCAGGTGCCCCCTGTGCAGCCAGGGCACTGACAAGGAACGATCAGTGTTGGAGCCTGTACTGCTGCTGAGTGTCCCTGGCCATCTCCAGGGCTCCAGGTTCATGTCACGGAGGGCGTCCCATCCAAGACGAGTCCCTAGAAAGAGAGGCTGGTGTGTCCGTCTTCCTGCCCTCGGGAGGTTTTGTGACAACCCCCACCTTCATTCTCAGGGCTCCCAGTGACAGAATTGCCTTTTTGTGTTCAGCAGAGTTGCAGAACAGACCAGGTGACGCATACTTGGTTCAAGACCGGCGAGGGGCGCCAAGGTGGCTCAGTCAGTTAGGCAAACAACTTCAGCTCAGGTCACGTTCTCACGGTTTGTGAGTTCAAGCCCTGTGTCAGACGCTGCTGTTAGCACAGAGCCCGCTGTGGATCCTGTGTCTCCTTCTCTCTCTGTCCTTCCCCCTCAAAAATAAACATACGTTAAAAAAAAGAAATTGTGTAATTGGGGCTAATAGGTACTAAGTGTGCAGAGTAGCAGAGGATTTCTGACGAAGCGGACACAGAAATGTTGAATCACACGTCCATAGTCACAGGGCTGGTCAGCTGCAGGGCACACGCATGATGTGGGCGTGATCGTGAACCGCTTTCTCCGGGGACGTCTTGTTGGATGTGTTGTCTATATGTTTTGCACACCTGGTCTTAGCTTCCTCAGAATTGGACATTTTTGCAGAGAACAGCATGCGGAACTCACCTGGGTCTTGGTCTGAACCCAAAGACGCTTCCTGCATGTCAGGGCCACACACGAGACCCCTTGTAAGTGCCGTTCCCTGGTGTCCCTCCTTGGGCACTATTACACTGACCACTTGGTGAGCAGAGTCAGCCGGAGGCAGAACGTCACCACCGACTCGTAGTCTATTTGTAGAAGCAGCAGGTCTGGCCGAAGCTTGTGGGTCATTGCTTCTTTTTGTTCCTTGGGGAACAGCATGAATGTAGCTTCCTTATGCACAGCCTAGTTTTCATCTAGTAAGTACGTGGCTCGCTCCCAAATGGGTTTTTTGTTGCCCCAGTGCTTGTTGGTGTTCAGTCACTTTTCTGGGCTGGTCTTGTCCCACAGGTGGACATAGTGTCCCGATGTGCAGTAGGTAAAGTCGTGGGCTGGACGCGGCTAGGAGACCCCCCTCCACGCACCGCAGACACGTCCCCTGTCTGGGAGGATCGGGGCTTCCAGAGTCGGTGTTGTGGCTGAAGCCTAGCGGCTGGCTTTGAAGTAGGAGCAGGGCCCCCGGGGTTCTCATTTTTGTGTTACAAGTCATGTTTTAATGCTTTTCTTTCCTTTCCGGTTCCCCTATTATGTGTTCCTTTTCAGTGTAAGTTCCGGAATCCGTGGGAATGAGAAGCATCCGCGGCTGTGTCTTGAGCATGAAGGGATATCCGGGACTTAGATTTGTGTGTAAAGCTCTTATGCCGCTGTGTCAGCACCCATTACTGGTGGCCTCACCTGGACGGGGAAGCAGCGGAAAAGGCCGTGGGCGGCGGGGACATGGCCTGGCCCTTGCATCGTGGGCTCCTGGGGCGCCACATCTGAGTTCCTGCCAGTTTGGGGGCCCAGCCCATTCCTTCCGGCGATCTTGCACCATTTCGCATGTCCCTGCTGCATGTCTCTGGAAACGGGTGGAGTTCTGGGGACCAAGTCGGTCTCTGCCCTCAGACCGCGTGGACATCCGGCAAAGCCAGGCCCTAGAGAAGGCATGGAGGGAAAGTGCGTGCGGGCAGCTACCGTGGACCCCGCGGTGCGGGGGGCACATCTGTAGACTTCTGACCCCACGAAGCTGGGAGGTAGGCCCGCGCCATGCCACGCAAGCAACAAGAGCAAAACAGTGTGACGTGAGGCTGTCCTCGCTTCAGCCCACAGGGACACTGCTGGCCTGTGTGACCCCGTCCACCTGGCTCCACAAGCGAGGGTGGGCGCCGCGCCAGGCGGAACACTCTGGCTCCCCACAGCCGTGTGGTTCTATTCCCGCTCCTGTTCTCCGTTTCCCGCTTTCGTTCCTCGTCAGCCACCATGAGTGAGGGGCTGTCACTGTCCTCAGGGGCCGTGAGGCTGCCTGAGGCCAATGTCTCAGTGACAGCTGAGTCAGAGCTGTGACCTGACCCGCCTTTCTTCCTGTCCCGTCACCCTGACCTTCTGCAGTGCTGGTGTTCCCACCTCCTCCCCCCATGGCTCACTGTACCCCAACAGGCTGACGGAGTGTGAGGCCAGGACCTGGGGCTGGGCTGCTGGTCTGGGGGTCCCAGGACCTGGGGCTGGGCTGCCAGTCTGGGGTCCCAGGACCCGGGGCTGGGCTGCCGGTCTGGGGGTTCCGGGACCTGGGGCTGGGCTGCCGGTCTGGCAGGACCAGAACCCGGGTCTGGGCTGTTGTATGGAGGGGACCAGGACCCAGGGCTGGGCTGCTATATGGGGGGGGTCCCAGGACCTGGGACTGGGCTGCTGTATTGGGGGTCCCGGGACTCGGGACTGGGCTGCTATATGGGGGTCCCAGGACCCAGGGCTGGGCTGCCATTCTGGGGGTCCCAGGACCCAGGGCTTGGCTGCTGGTCTAAAGGGACCAGAATCCGGGGCAGGGCTGCTGGTCTTGGTGGGGGGGACCAGAACCCGGGGCAGGGCTGCTGGTCTTAGGGGGGGGGACCAGAACCTGGGGCTGGGCTGCTGTATGGGGGGGCCAGGACCCAGGGCTGGGCTGCCAGGTGGGGGTCCCAGGATCTGGGCTGGACTGCTTGTCTTGGGGGTGCCAGGACCCGGGGGCGGGCTGCTGTATGGGGCTGCATTTTAGTCTCTCATCTGTGGCTGCAGTGTCATAGGCACCTCCGTGCTGAAGGCACAGGGTCTGGTTCGGTGTTTTAAAGGTTCTCCTGTCAGAAGACATTTACCGGGTGCCTCGCGCACATGATACTGAATAGTAGAGTCAGACGCTGGCCTCCTGTCTTCCCAGGAGGGCCCTTGAGCAGGGGGACCCGAAACGGCTCAGCAGCTCCATCGTGAACTCACAGTTTTACCCTCTCGTTAAAGACCCACCACCACGTTTCTAAGGGGGCTGCCTTTCCTGTTGGAAGCGTCGGGACCGTGCTGGGCCTTCTGTCTGTGTATGAGCCCAGCCACGTTCGTTCCCGTGACCACCAGCTTGTAAGGGCTTCCCTTTCGGGTGCAGACCGCCTGGCTCGGCCCAGTTCCTTGAGGAACTTAGCCCGTGGGGGTAGAGTGACGGGAGCCTGCTCTTCCCATGAGCGAGGACGCGCCTTACAGCTTGCGCTCCGCAGGGGGGCCGTCACCTGTGCTGACGGCGTTCTGTTCTCCGCAGTGTGCTGGCGAGGAGAACTGCGTGGACAGCCGGACCATCTACGTGGGGCACAGGGAGCCCCCCCCAGGTGCTGAGGCCTACATCCCGCAGAGACACCCCGACAACAGAATCGTCTCCTCCAAGGTGAGCTGTGTCCCTGTGGTGGGTACCCGCCCTCCTCCCGGGGCTATCGCCACGCTGCTGCCTGCCACCCGGCGCCGTGGTGGGTGTCCACGTGGGGCTGGTACGAGTGTCCCACGCCTGTCCCCACAGCCAGTGACAGACCGCATTCCCGTCACCTCCCTTTAATCACCCCAGGGCATACAAGGCCTGCTTCTGCCATGTGTGTGTTGGCTGGCCACGTGCCTGTGTGTCCTGGTGCACACATCCGTGTGGGGGACACACGTGATCCTGGGCGCATGTCCCCGTGCGCACATCTGTGTGGGGGACGTAGCACATTTTTTTTTTTTTAACTATCAGAGCATCTGAAATTAAGAAGACTTGAGAACAGACAAGCCTTTCTCTTTAAGGCAGTTTTTTTAATGGAACTATTTTATTTAAAACTGCCACAGAAAACAACAGTAATGACAACAGCCATAATAGGTTTAGTCACCAGAGTTGCTTATCAGGAAAATCCCAAGCGATGAGTGTGGCATGTTGTTGCCCAGCCGGATAAGTGACAGGAGGCTCCCAGGCAGGTGTTGGCAGCGGGACCTGTGTGAACCCGATAGTCTCAGGTGGCTCTCTCACTAGAGACCCCCCACTCGCCCTCCCTAAACAGGACTCTCTAACGATTCTTAACAGTCAGCCCCTGTGAAGTACAGGCGCACCGAGAGTCAGGGAAGTGCGCTGGAAACGACCCGGGTACCGTGTGAGCGCGTCGAGGTGGTGCCACGAAACCGCCCACGCTGCCCAGTGTCCATCCCGGGACATTTGTCAGGCCCTTCGGCCGCCGATGGCTCCCCGCCTTGGCTGGTTTCCCCCTCCAGGGACAAAGCCTGGCCTGAGAGTCCTAGCCCCCATCCCTTCGGGTTGGTGTGGAAAGTTCTGCCCAGGACTGAGCGGAAGAACCTTCTGGAAAACAAAGCACCTGGTTGGGGTGGTCTGAGGGCCTGCTTGAGGCATATGGTAGAAGGTAGCTGGATGCTGAAGGAGGCTTGTTTATGACCAGCACCCCTGTCACTGTTTTCAGGGGAGAGAACCAGACTCGGTGATTTCTAAATGCCGTTCCTGACTCTGTCCTGATTCGAGTGTCACAGCCAATATATTATTTCCATTTGTTCCTTTCAAATACTCCTGCAGTGACTTTGAGGTGTCCTGTCTTCTTTCTACACTCTATGAGTTGCCGCCTTTGCTCACCCTGCAGTGGCACCCACTGTCCCCTGCCCTTCCCGCACCGGGGCCCCCACGCTGCCTCGGTTCCTGACGACGGCAGGAACCCCTCAGAACAGGGCCTGGAATACCTCAGAACAGGGCACCTGGGTGGCTCACTCGGTTAAACATCAGACCCCATTCAGGCCATGATCTCACCGTTTGTGAGTTCAAGCTCCTCATCGGGCTCTGTGCCGACAGCTGGGAGCCTGGAGCCTGCTTCAGATTCTGTGTCTCCCTCGCTCTCTGCCCCTCCCCCGCTCGTGCTGTCTTTCTGTGTCTCTCTCTCAAAAACAAATAAATATTAAAAACAAAAAGATGGCTCAGAACATATGGGAAAAAGAACTGAATTTGTAAAACCTGAGTTTATAACAGTTCTGGAGAATGTTTGCTGTAACGTGTGTGTGTTTCCTTGGGAAGAAAACATTTCTGTCAGAAGAAAAGACTGCTGGGCAAGACTTCTTCCACGCACAGAAGTCTCCACTCAGTAAGCCTGATTGCATTTAATCAGAGAGCTTTTATTGTGTGAAAAGTTACACCAGGGGCAAAATTGCCAAGCTCGCCGTGCTTTCCCGGCAGTGCCGGTGCTACGTCGGCAGTGATTGGAGTTCCGTTTCCTTTCTGGGGGAGACACACTGGGCAGGGGCCTGGGATGAAGCAGTAGCAAGAACTGAGTCCCCAGCGCATCCCTTTTCCTTTCCTTCTGACGACACATAGAGCCCCGTGCCCAGGACTTGAGCTCGAGCATGAGTGGATCCGGCCGGCTTCGGGAGAAGGTCGGGTGCTGCCTCATCAGTTCCATAAGGTTGTACATGGGACACAACATCCATGTGGCCCCCAGTTTGCCCTCGGGACGCCACAAATCTGATACTAGGCTGAGGCTATGCGGTCACTGCGTACTTTCGAGAAAGCTGCATCACTTGTGACTTTTGGCCAGGGAGGATGGCGTCTGCCAGTCACACGTGGGCAGACGGTGGTCCTAGGACTTGTGAGAGCATCGTGTCTGCTCCACAGCAACCTCGTGATGCCACCGCCATGCAGGAGCCCAGCCCCTTGGAGGAGGAACAGCTTGAGAACAGGGCCCACAACCAAGCCTTAGCAGCGAGCCTGACCCTGACCCTCATGTCCACAGGCCTGGCACCGCCTCCTGCCGGCCCAGCACACTGTCTGCTCAGCGTGTAACCCTAATGACCCCAGTCGGGCATGACTTGTTTCCACGTCCTGTTCTCCCAGCCGTGAGTGAGAGAGAGAAAGAGAGCCCAGCTCCACGTGTGGATTTCCTTCCACGGAGCTTCGCTTGGCCTGCGGGGCGGCGTCAGGGCCGTCAAGACAGCACGGTGGGGGAGCCGCTCTGAGGCACCTGACAGGACCGCGTGGTACTGTCCATGTGTTCCCGTCTGGGGTAGAGAGCGGTGCGGGGCTTGTCCAGACTTTTCTTCCTGGCCATGACTGGGACAGACTGGCAGGCTGTGTTTTGTCCTGAGCCACACTCCCGGCGGGAATAGAACCATGGCCACCACCACAGACAGACCCGGGTGCTCGGGAGGCGTCTGTGACATGGGGCACACGCACCATGGTGCTCGGTGTCCGTGACGTGACAGAGGTGAGAGCAGGGGCCGTCCTGTGGGACTCAGGACTCCTCGCAGGGTCTGCAGGGGCGAGGCGAGGACTTCATTCTGGCACGGCCGACACCAGGCACCTGCAGTCTGTGGACTGGGTCGGGGAGCTGACGCTTGATGTCGTGGAAGGTCTGAGTCGCACGTGACATCCTGCCCGTGTCCACACTCTCCACACCCACTGTTTAACAAAGATGAAGCCGTCTGCAGCTTGTCGGCTCTTACGTGTTGTCAGATGCCCCTTTTACGGTTTCTGTCCACATGGTGCTGACCCGTTTGCACAGTCACACGCACTTAAATGATTTCACGGGTTTTCACCCTGTCACACACCATCAGGAGTTAGTGACCCTCCTTTCAACCACATTAACCATCTGCGGTAATGACTTATTATAGTAATTTATCCCACGCGGTAAGAAGATTACAAAGTGTAATGTCTGAGCTGCCGTGTGGCCTCTCCTGCCTGATTAGAATTCAGCAATCATGTAAGTGGCTTTCAAGCCCAAATCTGGGCTGCTTCCCTTGCACTCTAGAATCTGGGAAGCCATAAGGAGTCCAGAAACGGTAGCATTAAAACGGGACAAGACCAGATATACACGTAGCATTCCAGGCTTCACGAAACTCCCCACTTGGAAGGATTGCAGTGGATGACACTCTGTTTTATTTTCTTATACGTAAGATGAAAACTTTCTAAGGTGGAAACTTTCAAAAATATGTAAAAAGTCAGTGATGTGATAATCGCTCACATCCTTCTCACCAGTGTCAGTGGCTGTCCCCGGGCAGCAGTGCTGGCTTCATCTCTGCGTCCACTTTCTACCCCACACTTGGTGAGGCACGTCCTCTACAGCATTTGATTTTCATCTTTCGATTTTTCGGTAGGTGGAGGATGGGGTTTCCAGGAGGACCTTTTTCCATTCATGTGACTTTGCTACCAAGTAACACATTACAAGTATTTGGGGAAGTTTTTGGTTAACTGGCGGGCAGTCAGTACGGGCTGGGAAATGAGGTTGGTTTCACAGGGTAGGGCCTTGAAGACAGCTCCATTTTGGGTCAGGAAATCCGTGAAGAACAAAGGATCCTTCTAGGCTGGTCACAGAAACACGGACATGAGACGTAAATGCTGTTCCTGCATACGAACTTCTGTTTCTTTTCATCTCCTTTTAAAAGTTAGTGGAAAGTAACTGACTCATTATGGCCCATTTAAGAGAAAAAAATATTATCTTTCTTAAAAATTTAAGAAGATTGTGTTTGTATTGTTTGTCAAGCTATACAATTTTAATGTCCCTGTTATTTTTTTAGTGCCAGTTGGAGCCAGAACTGTGATCCCTGCCGCATTCTTTCTGGGTGTGTGCTGTGGTACTTACTTTACACGTGAAAAAAACTGGAACACAGTCCTTAAATAATTCAAATAATTCAGTAAAGTTTACTGGAGTTTTAGGTGTCAGGACCAGGGTTTGATATGGGTCTGACCCCAAAGGCCATGTGTTTTCCAGTAGAATAAAGAGGAAATACTTTCTTTTAAAAAAAATTTTTTTTATGTTTATTTTTGAGAGAGAGAGAGAGAGAGAGAGAGAGAGAGACAGCATGAGTGGGGGAGAGGCAGAGAGAAAGAGGGAGACACAGAATCGGAAGCAGGCTCCAGGCTCTGAGCTGTCAGCACAGAGCCAACATGGGGCTTGAACTCACAAACTGCAAGATCACGACTTGAGCCAAAGTCTGACGCCTAACCAACTGAACCACCCAGGCGCCCCCTGAGGAAATACTTTCTGAATTCCATAGAATAGCCAGAGTATCCTGAGGTAGGGCAGCAAATTAAGAATTCAGATCATGTTTTTTTGTTTTTTGGGTTTTTTTGGTTTGGTTGGTTTTTTGTGGGGGCGGAGAAGACACTGCCGATACTTTGGGAGAACTGGCAGTCAGGGTTGGTTTTTGGGGGGGGGGGTTTGTTTGTTTCTGGTTGAGAAACCGAGGTAAAGACGGAGCCACAAATTCCCCTCCCTCTGCTAGTGTCTGCGGCTACATTCCTGACCCAGAGACCTGCTTTTTGGTTCTCAGTTTGTTTGCACTCAAATGAAATCTAGTGTGTCCTTGACAAAACACAGCACCTATTCATGATGTAGAGTTTCTGCAAACCAGGAACACAGGAGAATTTCCTCAACTCGATAAAGAACATCTATTATAAACCCACAGCTAACGTCATTCTTTTAAAGATTTTTTTTTAATGTTTATTTATTTTCGAGACAATGCGAGAGACAGAGTGCAAGCAGCGGAGGGGCAGACAGAGGGAGACACAGCATCCGAAGTGGTCTCCAGGCTCCAAGCTTTCAGCACAGAGCCCGATGTGGGGCTCGAACTCACGAATCGTGAGATCGTGACCTGAGCCGAAGTCGAACGCTTAACCGACTGAGCCACTCAGGCGCCCCAACATCGTTCTTAATGATGAAAAAAGAGATGCTTTCACCCTAATCGAGAACAGTGAAAGTTTCCCCGCCGCCGTTCCCATTCAGTGTCTTACTGGATGTCTTCACTAATAACAGTGAGAAAGTAAAGGGAATACAAGATACGCAGTTTGGGAAGGAAGAAACCGCTGTTAACAAGTGACATGATGGTCTGCAGAGAAAAATGCCAAAGAAAAATCCCAACAAAACCTCACAAGCAGAGCACGGCCAGCGGCAAACAGTTGAATTCTCAATTAGAAACACCATTACATTGGCATGAGAAAACGGAAAAACACATATGTGTAACAAAATATGTACAAGATCTATGTGAGGGAAACTATAAAACTGTGATAAAAGAAAATATTTAGGTGAATGGAGAGACATTCTGTGTTCATGGATGGGGAGGCTTAGTGTCGTCATTAAGATGTCAGTTCTGTCCACCTCAATCTATACAGTCAACCAAATCCTCATCCGAATCCCAGCAGGTTATTTTGTGGACATCAGGACGCGGATTCCAAAGTTTGTACGGAGAGGCAAAAACCCAGAGAGCCAACACAATATTGAAGGAGAACAAAGTTGGAGGGCTGATGCCTCCCAACATCTAGACCAGATGTCAAGCCATAGCACTCAGGATAGTGTGGCCAATGGACCGGCATAGAGCCTGGAAATGGACCCCCATGTAAGATGGTCAACCAATCTTTGACAAAGGAGCAAAGGCAACACAATGGAGTAAAGACCGTCTCTTCCCCAAAAGGTGATGAAACCGCTGGGTGTCCATTTACAGAAAATGAGTCCAACATGGATCTTACACCATTCACAAAAATTAACTCAAAATGGATCATAGACGTAAATGTAGAACACAGAACTGTGGAAGTCCTAGATGGTAGCATGTGAGAAAATCCACACAACGTGGGGAGGGCCATGAGAGTTTGGGCACAGCACCAGAAGCACTGGCCGTGGGAGACAAGACTGCTGACCTAGGCTGCATTAAAATTAAATTTTCCTGCTCTTCAAAAGACACTGTTAAGGGAGTCAGAAGACAAGCCACCTACAGGAAATATTTGCAAAACACAAAGCCCATAAAGGCCTGGTATCAGGACACAGAAGGGAAGGGTTGCTGGGGTGGGTCCGACGGGTGGGTTTGGGAATACTCAGAGCTAACAGACCAACATCAAGCTCGGTGTTTACTGGAGGTTAGTGACCTCTGGGACATGGCTGTTTGCAACACAAAAGTTGAGGAAATTCTCCTCCGGGGGGAAAAATCAAAAGTCTGGAGATTAGGAGGCGGCCAGGACCAGCCCCCCTCTCTATCCTTCCAAGCCCTCCATGTAGAGAGGCGCCTGGGGCTGACCCCAGACACCTGAGCCTCGGGGATGTCTCCAGGCAGTCAGGACCGCCTGGTGATGCCGACTTCTATTGTAGCTTCCTGTTGCCAGCTAGTAACACTGTCACAAGACCAAAGAGAGCCTATGGAGGGAAGAATGCTGAACATAAATGTTTTAACAGTCACAGGTTTACATGGGATGAAATAGACCTTAATGGTAAAACTTTCATTAAACTACGTTGTATTATGTCAGATTATCTGGGATTGGGTAACTCGTGTGCTACTTTTGGGGTACGTGTTCTGTGTCAGCAGTTCGTATTCACGGTCAGCCAATTGATAAAATAGCTACAAAAGTCTAAATTTTGAATGGTGAGTTTTGTATCTAAACATTTTGTGCTTTGAAATCCAGCACCATCGTTGTATAGCAGAGTAACACTAGAGAGTAAAATGTGATCACAATGCCACCCCTTTGTTTTTTCTTCTCTACAGTACACGTTTTGGAACTTCATACCCAAGAACTTATTTGAACAATTCAGGAGAATAGCCAACTTTTACTTTCTTATCATATTTCTGGTACAGGTAAGGCCAGCGGACTTTTTTTTTTTTATCACCTCAAACATACATTCTAAATAAGTGACTTTCATTCCCAGGTGATCAACTGTGGCTTGCTAAGGAGGGTGAACAAGGACTTGGGGCCCTTATCTACACCTCCCCCACCCATTTCCTTCAGGGACAAGTGTTTTGGTCCCTCTGACTTGGCTGTGACCACCTTCCCGTCCTGGAGGGGAATCAGGAGCTTACCTGGTCTTTAGGAGAAATTCAGCAGCCAGGCTCGGCTTTATTATGTGGAGCCCCTTCCCAAGTGCACAGGGTGCTCTGAAGAGATCACAGAGAGGAAGAGAACGGAGAGAAAACCAGAGTCCAAATCAGGGAACAGTGGGTCCAATTCGTTTTCAGAATAGCAATCACATTTTCTTCAGTCACGCGAAATACAGTGGAAGGACTTACAGAATTTCCCCACCGTTAAATTATTCAAATACTGTCATTGAAGCCTGGCGCCGAAAGCAGAGTAGAAAATTAAAATGTGCACTGGAATCAGACTTGTGTCTTTGCCACTGTTGGCAGGGTTTCCTTAAGCAGATCCCTTAACTAGAGCGAACTACCCTCGGTTTTATAGGAAACAGGATGACTAACCCCCAATCGGATTGACCTCTAGTCGGGGGATAAAGTGGGTAACAGTAAAACAATTTGGAATAAGCAAAAGCAAATGTTTTCGTTGGCGTTACAGGGCCAACCAGTCTGTCTAACGTCAGTAATGCGTGTTTTTGAGAATGGCCCTACAATTCTGTTTTAATTGCAGTTGATTATTGACACCCCCACGAGCCCAGTGACGAGCGGGCTCCCACTGTTCTTTGTCATCACAGTCACGGCCATCAAACAGGTAAGAAGTCTGCAGAAAAAGGGAAGGCATCACCATCCCTGTTACATAACATCGCATTTTATCCAAAGCGGAGTAATCTGGTTTGTGTTGGCTAGTTTGTAGGCAATTTAACCAAGTTCTAGCAATTCATTTTGGTAACTGCCTTAGATTGACACTTGAGCTAAAATAAGAGAGATTATGTAACGCGGCAGCTAGCGTGACACCCTGTGAGTCTGAGGGGGAAGCCAAGGTGTTCACATTCAGAAGCAACCAGAGATGGTATCTGTTTTTAGAGGCTTTTCTTAGCCTGTCCACACCGTCGGCCGTCTGAGCTGTAGGCACCTGCTGTGTGCAGAGTCTGGGATGCAGTTTTCTAACAGAGCGTGCTGACTCCCAACTCACCGTGTGCAGGGGGCTGTTCTCCCAGGGCCACCCAGACAGAAGAACACGCCTCAGTTCTTTCCACCGTGCAGGTAGCCATGTTAGTGCTGCAGCCATCGCCACTGTCTGGTTCTGGAAAATTCCCATCCCCTCAGAAGGAGGCCACGAGCAGTCTCTGCTGTTCCCCTCCCTGAGCCCCTGGCCACCAGAGGTCTACCCTTGTCGTGGCCACACTTCCCACGTGGTGGGGGTGAGGTAGCTCTTTGTACTTTCGGTTTGCATTTCCTTGGTGATTAATGATCTTGAGGATCTTTCCCTGTGCTTATTGGCCATTTCTACGTCTTCTTCAGAGAAAAGGACCTTTGCCCATTTTAAAATCGGCTGAAGCATCTTTTTATTGATGAGTTGCAAGAATTCTTTATGTGCTCCAGATAAAGATTCCGTATCTGCTGCAAACTTTTGAGCCTAAGGATGTTTGCACTTCGGTGTTGGTACATCAATCTTCCATTTGGGAGATCTGGATAATTTGTAAAATGGCAGCTTCTAGTGAAATGATTGGTGGTCAAATTCTTGCTGAAAAAGCCATGCTTTCCTGGTGTTATCCTTTAGATAAAAATAAAGAAAACAAAACATGTGCTTTACATGAGATGTGGTATGAGAACAGCCATGGGGTGACAGTGGGTGCCAGTGTTGCGGTGATTTTCTGTAGGCTGAGGAAGGACGTAGAACGGAATCAGGTTCTAGTGTGTGTGCGTAAAGAGCGCCTCTGGGTTGTCTTCTGCCGGCCTAGCGGGTCCTCAGTGTGAGAGTGTCTGCATTAGTGTTTTTTTAATACAGAACTGGGAGCAGCATTTAAGGATTTCTTCGTTTTGATTTGCGTTTTATTTCTCAGTCTTCAGTAATCTGGGAATACAGATTTGAACAGAACGATTTTGCTTCATACCCATTTGATTGGCTTTTAAATGTAGAAGCCTGCAGAGCAACCAGGGACAATAATGTAGTGAAACGCATCCACTCTCCACTGACGGCAGTGTGGTGGCGCCATGTTAGAAAGCCATTTGGCGCTAATGGGTGAGGCAGAAGCTGTCAATGGTGGGACCCGTAGTCCGAGGGTGTCCAGTATGTGCAGTTGGTGTGTATTATATGCATCTCAGAGTGCATGGAGGCCCCACAAGGTGTCCTGGGATGTTCGTTGCAGGCCTCTTTGTGGAAGAAAAACTAGGGACAAGATGTCCTTCAGTGAGGTAACAGACGGTACGTTCGTTACACGTATTGAGGTTACTGGTGCAGTAGCCACGTAGTGTGGAAGACGTAACACTGAGTGACGCACTCAGTTACAAAGGAAATACTCGGTGTGTTGTCCTCACACGTTTGTAAGCATGTAAACACTTCAGTTGTTTATGACGCACATGTCAGAAAAGTGGAAAACCATGACGGGAAGGAGTCTTTCCGAGGAGGAAGGGAGAGAAGGAGTTGGCATGCGGATCAGAGGGGCTGAGTGTGTATACCACCTCTCGGGATCTGCTCTGAGAGGTGGGCACAGTAAAGTGAGGTGTTTCCATTGCTTCTCTGTGTGTTTTCGGGAGAATAACCATCCTTGTCCCCAAGAAGCTGGTATAGAGCCCACGAGAGGGCCTCAGGAGGGGCACAGAGGAAGGGGACAATGGCTCTTGGAAGCTGGTGGTGACTGTGGGCAGGCAGAAATGGAGCAGAAGGCGTCCCAAGGTCCTGTGGACGCCAAGGGTCCTGCCAAAACCGCGCAGCAGATCAGGACTGGGAAGATAAACCTGAAGCACAGGCTTCCTAAAGGCACTTGAAGAAATTCAGAAAAGGTCAGGGGATGGGGCACGTGTGCTCGGCCAGGTCTTCACTGGCCGCCCACCGCAGTGCCCTGGCTGAGAATGAGCGTGCACCGACCCCATGGGGAACACGCGGGGGCCCGCGCCCGCAGCTGCTGCCGTGCGGCCGTCTGCGTGACCCAGGGCCTCAGCAGGCCCGGAGAGACCTGACCCTGCTCCACTGAGCTGCATGCAGGCCCAGAGAGCCCAGAGCTGGCGGAGTGGTTCCCTGACCCACCGCGGCCCACAGAGTCCCTGCAGGGGAGCCGCAGGGTCCAGCGCATGGCTTCTCTCCAAGGGCTCCCGGCCTGACCCGCTGCCTGGCTCCACGAGCACAGGCCCTCTGCCCCCTGAGGCTGTGTGCCCCCCAACACTCTATGCCTCCCAGGATCCGTGCCCCCTGAGGCCGTGTGCCCCCCCACACTCTGTGCCCCCCCAGGATCCGTGCCCCCTAAGACCGCGTGCCTCCCCGCACTC
>NW_026057576.1:78915960-78973470 GCF_023721935.1 Panthera uncia
CCCCCCCCCCCCCCGTGCCCTCCAGTGTCCGTGCCCTCCAGGCTGTGTGCCCGCCCCCCCACCAGCTACATGTCCCCGAAGGGTTTGTGGGAGGGTGTGTGATGACCCCCGTGTGGCGGAGCTCAGTGACTGCCGGGCTGCCGGGCTGCCTGGTGCACAAATGTACCTGTGCTCTCCCACCTCACCTTTGCCAAATGCAGCTCTCCCCCTCCTGAGCCCCTCACCCCATTCCTGAGGGTACCTGGTTTTCTGCCCCTCCACCTGTCCTCTGCCCCTCTCCTTCTCACCTTCCTCCACGCTCTGGTTCCTGCTCTGGATGGCCCTCGGCCCTCCCCTCCTCAGCCCTCCTTCCCCAGTGACCCCAACTGGCACGTGTAGGGGATCCAAGGCCTTTCCTTGCAGCTGAGAAAGCCCCCTTCGGGGAGCACCTGGGTAGTCCCAGGTGGGCGCTAAATGGCTTCTGACAAGCATCTAGCCAACTCTGTCCAAATCCTCAGCAACTCGAGTGAGCCCTTCACGGCCACCCACCCACCTTCCCAACTGGTTTTCTGCTTGCCCCACACTGTCTGCAATCCTCCAGGCTGGCCCAGCCCCTGCCCCACCCACGTCTGCTCCTGAGCCCTCATGCAGCTCCTGTGCTGTGGTCTCTGCCTTACAGGACAACCAATCAGCATCCTCCAGGGGTGGCTCAGACCTTCTCCTCTGAGCCCCCTGCACACACATTTGCACACGTACACTGTGGTCACACTGCCAGCAGTGGCTGTGATGTGCTCCCTGGGGCAGGGAACCAGGTGAGGCTCTGCCTGGGCCTGCAGGAAGGGGCATGGGGGACCCCTGCCCAGGTCCTCCCGCCTGAGCTGGTCCCGGCGCCTCTGAGGCCCTGGCCATGGTGCTGATGGTGGGCAGCCAGGCGTGGTCACCCCAGTGGTCTCTGGCACAGACAGAGGAGGCGTGTCCCACAGGGTAAACTTCAGAGCCCTGTAGCAAAAGTCGGGGCTGGTGTGTCCCGATCACTGGAGGCACGAGAATGCAGGGGCCAAACTCCTGGAGGGAAGGATGGGGCAGGGTGGCGGCCAGGGCCACGAAGAAGTAGATTTGGGGTCCATTCAAGGGAAAAGCGCAGTACTTGTTGGGGGGTGGGTGTCAGCGTGAAGAAAGGTAACTTCTGCCCCTCACTTGTCCACGGCTGCAGCGGGACGTGGGTCGCAGCCATGGCCCGTCCGGCAAAGCCCAGAATGACGGGCTCAGGGCCGTCCTCTCTCCCCTCCAGGGCTATGAGGACTGGCTTCGCCATAAGGCGGACAATGCCATGAACCAGTGCCCGGTGCACTTCATCCAGCATGGCAAACTGGTCCGGAAGCAGAGCCGGAAGCTGAGGGTGAGTAACACTGGTGGTTTGTTCCAGCCCAGATGTGGAAAGTCCAAACCCAGAACACAGCAACGTGACGGGTGCTACGTGAGCTGAACCTCTGTCTGGAATTGCTTCTTTACAGCTGGAGGCCAACCTCCTCCCCATACGCTTCTTACTAAAACAGGCGCCTTCCACTATCTGTTTTCTTAACTTTAATTTTTATTTATTATTTTCAAGTTGTAATAGACTTGATTTTTTAGAGCAGTTCAGTTTCACAGACCCCATCGGGTTGTCTGAACTTTATGAGATTGTACTCACCAGTCACGATAGAGAAAGTTCTAACACGCTGTTAAAGAATTTATTCTAGAACAAGGCAAAGTCATATTAATGTGAATTCCATTGGTTGGAAACTGTGAAAATAGGGACAGAAACCTCACTGAAGCCTTCGTTTTAATTTCCTGTTTCAGTGAACCATTCATGCATCATTATCTGTTAAATGTTGGCATCACTTAGGCAGTGGTTTTCACGCCTGTGCTAGCCAGTGGGAAGCATGTACCCAGACAGGGAGTGTGATTGCTAAGGTTTATCCTGAGGAGTGCTCACTGGGACCCCATGGGGCCGCTGCACCGAGGCTGTCTATCTGTTCTGCAGGTGGGGGACATCGTCATGGTCAAGGAGGACGAGACCTTCCCCTGTGACTTGATCTTCCTCTCCAGCAGCCGCGGAGACGGGACCTGCCACGTGACGACCGCCAGCTTAGACGGGGAATCCAGTCACAAAGTACCGTGCCTTTCATCTGAGGCCACACAGGCCTTGCCCCAGCCCTGCTATGCCTGCAAACACAGTGTTCCCAGTGGTCACAGGGCACCCCAGGGGGCTGTGCTGGCCATGTGGCCCCTCAGGGTCCGTGGCAGCCAACCATGGTTAACAGAGGCAACTTCATGTTATTTCTTAGCTGTGCCATTTAGCCAAGGGGCCAAATTAAGGATGCAATGAGTAGACTGTGGGGATTTTGAAATTTTCCATTTAGTGTCTTGACTAGAGTAGAATTATGTAAAAAGCCACACAAGAGTCTAGATTTTAAGTGACTATTATTTCAATGAGTGTCTTTTTGTTAGAATATCTTCAGGATTTTCTGAACTTATAATTAATGTCTTGTACTCCATGTGGAGCTCTGTTCTGGCAGTTGGTGCTACAGAACTTTAATGATCACGAAAGAATAGAAGATATCACTATTACTTTTAAGGATTTCATTATTTAAAAACTGGAAGCTTCCATGGAGTTTAGGGAAGTGAGTGTAGCTCAGTGGGCCCAACCGTGTGGGAGGCGTCGGCCAGCTGTGGTTAGTAGTGGGACTTGGCCATGAGAAAGAGAGGTTTTCTTTCTTTCACGGATAGTTCACATCCTTGCATGAACCGTGCGGGACTTTTTGGGCACGTTTCCTACATACAGATCCCGAGAGAGCTAACATTCTGGCACCACTCATACTAAGTAAGGAAATCCCAGGAGACTCTGTGACTGTGGTCTCTGGGGCGTGGGGACACCCGGCGCCCCACGCATCCCTGGCTGTTGGCAGCGGGCTGTCCCTTGCACCCGTCCTGCAGGAAGGGTGCCCCAGCGTCGCTAGCGAGCGGGTGCTGCGGTCTCCGGCCACGTGACTGTTCTCCACGTGAGATGGGACGGCCATTGCCCCCACACATTGCTGGCAGACACCCCCCTGCACCTTGCGTGCTACCATGC
The DNA here is from genome assembly GCF_023721935.1 of Panthera uncia. Classification (NCBI taxonomy): domain Eukaryota; kingdom Metazoa; phylum Chordata; class Mammalia; order Carnivora; family Felidae; genus Panthera; species Panthera uncia. Next base: position 78,919,052 of record NW_026057576.1, read on the forward strand.
TCAGCATCCCGTTTGTGTTTCTCTGGTGTCACCTCTGCACGTTGGGTTTGGCCCGGAGGCTGGAGTTACCTGAGCCCTTTGCTTAAAAGACAGCGAGGCCCCCACACTGGTCACATTTACGGCTTGTGTGGCCTCAGGCAGGCACTTTGAACTTCCCTGCAGTTTCCACATCCATGGGACAGACTTGTCTTCCAGGGGCTCTTGTGAGGATAGACTTAGAAAGTCTCCCAAAGCGCCAGGTGCACAGCAGGCGCCCCAAGGTGTTGTAGATGCTGCCGCTGCTGCTTGAGTGTGTCTCCCGCTTGTTTTGATTCATGGCGCCCTTTCCTGCCCACACTTGATTTCTGGGAGGCCCGGAAGGAGTTCAGAGACACGCTGTCTTGAGCAGGCCCTTGCACTCCGACTCCGAGCCCAGGTGTTCACGTTGGTGATGCGTCTGGGCCGGGGCATCAGCATTGCCTGGGTCGTGTTAGAAATGCCATTCTTGGGGCCCCCAGACCCAGCACGTCTGCTTGGGGCTGGCCCCACTGTCGCTGCCCCACAAGCCCTCCAGGGTCTGAGGCTTGCTCGGTTCTCGGAGCCATCGGTAGAGGCCCAGTGGGCAGCCGTGTGGTGAAAGCTTATGCTCACCAGCAGCGCCAGGCGAGGGTGGTGTGATGCCAGGGACACCACCGTGCACACAGTAGGACCTCACATGAGGAAAAGGAACATTAACTCTGTCACAATGGCAGATCCAAGTGTCCCACTTTACAGAGGAATGTCCCACAGCTGTTAGCTTGAAGTTGAGGGTGGCAGGCAAGAGCGGAAGTTTCTGGCACCTAATAGAGGAACAACAGTAGCCCCATGTGATTCTGTAACTTGTTAATACCTGCAAACTGTGTTACACGTTCACTTACATGTTACTTGTGTGAACGTTTTCTCTGATGTGGTAACTAAGCTTTGTCATCGGGCTTAGCTGTGGGCACAGCAGATTAGACGTGGGTGCTGCCCCCGTTAGAGGGGTGCCGGGGTTGTGTCGGTGGTTTGGTGGTGAATTCACCTTTCTTGTCTGTCTGCAGACTCACTATGCCGTTCAGGACACTAAGGGGTTTCATACCGAAGAAGATATTGACGGCTTGCACGCAACCATTGAGTGTGAGCAGCCCCAGCCCGACCTGTACAAGTGAGTCCCATCTGTGCTCCCAGTAACTACCTTTGTCCCCTCAGGTGTCCTTGCTCTGCACCAGCCACATCCAGCACCATGCTCGTTTGGAAAGACCGTGTAAAACCGCTGCATAAAAATGAAGACCAAACCAGAAATATGTCACTTAGAAATTTTCATGTTCAGCAACATTACGATCTATAGTCGTTTATGCAAATATTTGGCCTGGCTTTAATGAAACAAGCTTATTGAAGAAAAAGTAATTTTCTGTGACATGAGGAACCGATTTTAAGGAAAATCCTTGAAGTCAAGGGCTAATAAGGACAGAAAGTAAAGGGGGAACAGGGGAGGAATTTAGGTAAAGATCCCAACCCGCGAGCTTCCCGGCGGGAACTGGGAGGTGGGTGCAGGGAGCGGGAGGGCGCCTGGCCCTGCGTCTTGGCCACCGCTGCAGGCAGTGACCCAGCTTCTCTGTCGCCAGGTTTGTCGGCCGCATCAACGTCTACAGCGATCGGAACGACCCCGTGGTGAGGTGAGCACAGACGCGCTTGTGGGTGTTTTCACCCCCGCTGTCAAATCCAAGTGAATTCTTAGATTACTGATAAGAGGTTTCCGCTGCTGCTCCGTTGGGTTTTGAAGACAGAATTCTGCTTTACAAAAGGTCCAGCTTCCGCTGTCTTTTGTGCCTTCTCTTGTGAACACAGCTATATGCGCCAACACCTGATGGCACTCACGGAAAAAGTTCTCTCCCCAGTATCAGGAGCCCCTCTAATCATTAGTCGCTGCCCCCGTTGGAAATGTCCTTCTACCTTGTAGACAGTGAGGTTGAGGGATTCCCGACATTTTATCGGAACGTAAGCACCTACTCACAGTTGTCACTGGGACAGTTTTGGTTCTAGATTGTGTCTAGATTTAAGGGGCTGTGCCTCACCGGGGACCGTGCAGGTGGTAGGCAGGTGTGCTCACCTGTCATAGTCTGGGACCCGTCACACACGCGGGTTGTGGACAAGGACCTGCACCCGCCATGTGTCAGTGCTGAAGCCCGGGGGCCGCACCGTCTCCCTGCGTCTGCAGGCCTGTGGGTGTGTCTTTTGGGCGTTGCTCCCCACTCTGGAGGGTTTTGCTGCCCGGGTCGCTGAGATGGACAGTTTAGGAAGTTGACTTTGAGTAGGATTCAGACTTGACCTTTTCTGTAAACCTCACTTGTTGGAGACATTCTAGTTCTTCCGATTTAAGTGGTCTCCAAACCATTGATATCCTGGTGTCACCTTGTGTGTCAGAGAAAACCTCTGCCTAGCAGTAAGAACAATTTCAGGGGGACTTCGATGAAGATAAATTGTTACTGAAAGGTAAGCCCCTGGGGCCTCTCTCCTCCTACAGTCTTGAAATTCTGTTTTCTAGAAATGACTTGTGCATTTCACATTTTAGCACTGGTACCCAGTAGTGCTAGGGAGGCTGAGGGGCATGGCCATGGTCTTTCATAAACGGATACTAATCCACAGGGAGTTCCTGTGGGGAAACAACCTGTGCTTCTGTTTCTCGTGAGCATTAGCATCTGAAGGAGTAAGTAGAGAGGGGTTCGTTCATCATGCTGTGGGGATGAGCCCAAAAAGCCAGCCGGCTTTTCGTGGTTCATGGTCAGATGAAGTTTAGCACCGAGCAGCGGGGAGGTAATTACTAACATATTTCACGTTTTGATACTAATTCTTGTTTTGCTTTTTAAGTATTTATACTTTTCAGCAGACTTTTAATACATGGGTGGGGAAGGCGTTTATATCTGTGGTGCGAGCGAATGGTGATGGATCACGTATACTGTTCCTAATCCACTCAGAGTGGTACTTCTCCGTCCTCTGTCCAAACTAGATGCACCGTTCCTTTTAAAGTAAATTATTTTAGACTTCCCAGAGACACCTTTTTAAAGGGCCACTTGCTTTCACAAGCACGTCCAACAGGAGCTCTAAGTGCCGCTGGCGGAGGCCGGCGGTACAGGTAACAGGAGATGACCGTGCGTGTGCAGCCTCCGTGGCCATCGGGCCGGGCATGCGTGTCCAGACCACAGGGCCGCCCTGGGCAGGCACGTCCGGTCAGGTGCGCCCCAGCAGCAGCCTCCCCGCCCTCGTTTCAGCCAGCAGGGGTCCTAAGCTGCATCGGTTAAGCGTACGGGCGCACCACAAGTACGTGGCGTTTGTGGGCAGCTGGCTCCCCGGGGCCAACGCCTGTGGCACGCGCTGAAAAGCGACAGCGCTTGCCTTCGCCCCACTAGGGAACCGTGAGTGCGCTCACTGAGCAACGCTGGCAAGGCTGCAGCCTGTGCCTCCTTCTTTTCCTCCTGGGAACTGATGAGAATCCGAACCCTGCAAAGGCAGAGGTTTGGTCCGTGGTCGTTGAGGGCGTAGGGCCCTGCTCGTTCCTACGCAGATGACTTTTAAATTCCTTGGCCATGGCTTCCCCAGAGCAGCAGCCCATGGCGGTTCCGGGTTTTGAGGCCACCTGCCCCCGGAGGGTCCGTGTGGGTTTGCCCCCCATCCCGTGTTGATGACTGTACACAGCGTTCCCAGCCCCTACGTCTGAAAGCAAGACCAGATCCCGTGAGACTCGTGGAGTCTCTCTGAGGATGCGGTGGAGTCTCTCTGAGGATGCGGTGGAGTCCACCGAAGCCTCCCGAGTCACAGACCATCTTTTCTCTCTCCCTGAACGGTCAGGGCCCCCAGCCCAGCAGTGCTCACAGGAGGCCTGTTAGGAGCGTGTGTCCAGGTGCTGCTGGTAGGACCCTGTGGGTCAGCCCACCTCCCTCCGTCGGCCTGGACGGGCTGGGAGCCCGCGTTCCTGACAGGGCCGCACACATGCCGGTGCCCTGAGGGCAGATGCTGTGGAGTGCCAGCCGCTGGGTCCCCCCACAGAGCGGTTCTTACCCCCTAGGGGAAGGCCGCATGCTCTTATGAGGAGCCAGGCTAACTTCCATAGTCCAGATAGAAGCACCTCTTCAGAGACGTGATTTCTTCTTGGAACCAAGTCTGTTAGGTGCAGGCCTCGATTATGTGCCCGTAGCACCTTCCTCTATTTGCTGCATTACTGTCTCTGATCCCTCTATCCTTCCAGGCCGCTGGGGTCGGAGAACCTGCTTCTCAGAGGAGCGACGCTTAAGAACACTGAGAAGATCTTTGGTCAGTGTCGGTTGGCAAATTAGTACTAACAGCTTCTAAAGTTAAGGATGTACAGAGCAGTTAAAGTCCACAGTGCTGCCATGAACGAGCTCTCCGTCCTCTGAGTGGACTCTGTGGCACCAGTGAAAACCTGTGCTAAGGATGACAAAGCAGTGAGGTCTCAGGGTGTCACTTGTGTATCAAGTGCCTGTAGTTTTTGACTTAGAAACATAGAGTCATGTCCCCGAGAGAATTCACAGTGTGTTTCCACAGCAGATTTCTCTCAGTGCCTGCATATCTTTGGTAACGTCTCCCATTTCTGTGGGTTATGTTTGTTTTTTAATTGAGACAACTTAAAAATATACACATGTGCCCCGTTGTCAGAAAACCCAATATCTTAAAACCTGAGCTTCAAGAAAAAGTAGAGATTGATCTCGACATGAGAAAAAAAAAACATTTCTTTTTTTTTTAATTTTTTTAATGTTTATTTTTGAGAGAGAGACAGACTGTGAGCAGGGAAGGGGCAGAGAGAAAGGGAGACAGAATCTGAAGCAGGCTCCAGGCTCTGAGCTGTCAGCACAGAGCCTGACGCGGGGCTCGAACTCACAAACAGTGAGATCATGACCTGAGCCGAAGTCAGACACCTAACCAATTGAACCACCCAGGCACCCCTAAAAAAAAAAAAAACAAAAAACATTTCTTTAGTCTGAAGAGTCCTGTTGTGGGACTCTTTTTATGAACAGTTAGCTTGCCTAGTGAAATTTAGAATACAACTTTTATCCAGACTTCTATATTTACTGCAGCTGTGTGCAGCTTCCTGCGTGAAGGCAAGGTACGCCTGTGTTATTGTTCTAACTGCTGTCTTCTGCCTTGCAGGTGTTGCTATCTACACGGGCATGGAAACCAAGATGGCATTAAATTACCAATCAAAATCCCAGAAGCGATCTGCTGTAGAAAAGTAAGTGTCAGTACCCCTTTGTTTGAAGTGCGTACAGCTCCATGACCTAGAACCATCATGAGCCCCTGTAGACGTGAAAGCATTTTCCTTCTGGCTTCATTAGTAATTCCTTCATGGTCTCTAGGGAGACAGCAGCACTGGGCATTTAGACAGATGGTCTCATTCTGCAGGGCAGCAAATGGCTGCATGCGTTCAGCCTGCGTCTGCAGGCTCCCTCCTGTGGACACCTAGAGTCCCAGCAGCTCCTCTCACCAATCCATGGAAACGTCAAAATCGGGTCACTTTCAGCTTTGGGGTTGTTGGAAACCATGTGTTTTTCTGAGGAAAACATAAGCAGAGAGAACAATCTTCCTTTCGTTAAACAGTAAAATCCTTACCGTGATGAGTCAAGGACAGAGTTGAATTTGTGAGAAAATGTGGCCCAGAGTGTTGTCTTACTTTCCTTTTGTTCAAGTGCATCCTTGATTTGCGGTGGTTACAAGTTATTCCACACGGCGGGGGGGAGGGGTAGACTTGGGGATCTTTGGGAAGACTGTCAGGTGTCTGCTGCCTGCCTCGGGCAGGTTGATCCTGCCATCTCCATCCATCGACGGCTACACCGAATATGAAAATGGAGATTTGGCTCTTAATAAGCAAGAATGCTCTGTTTCCAGGTATTACCTTGACGAATAGGTTTCAGAAATAAATACTGGAAACTCAAGCCTTCTTCACAAGATCCGCTGAGCCATTGGCCAGGGATTCAGCCTTTTTCCTATTCAGAGGGCATTTCTCTCCTGCCCCAGTGGTACTGGGGAACTCACTGGTTGGAGCTTAGTGGCCGAAGGGTGGACATCTGGGTGTCTCTGAATCTTGGACTCCTGGACCGCACAGTCAGCAGTGTGGCTGCGTGAACTGCCCTCTCCTCTTCTTGAGACTTTCCCTGTGGCCCCAGAATCACATGCCAGTGCAAGCTTCTGTTCTCATGGTGACCGTGCCAGGTGATGGGGGGTGGCTCACACGTTGCTGTTTCCTGGCCATGCATTTGGCTTGAGGTCCATCAACTGTCTACACAAAAGCACTATCAACTGTCATATAAATAAAGTTTAAAAAACCAACTCTGCTGTCATGTTTCATTGAGTTACAGGATGCATCTGTGAGAATGAACTAAAATGGAAAAGTTTTCATCGGAACCGTCCTGATAACACGCCCGCCCCAGATGCCTGGGAACACAGCACGGAGGGCAAGCAGGTCCCTCAGGAAGCAGTGACTAAGTATCATTGCTGTCTTGTGTTGTAGATCCATGAATGTGTTCCTCATCGTGTACCTCTGCATTCTGGTCAGTAAAGCGCTAATAAACACCGTCCTCAAGTACGTGTGGCAGAGCGAACCGTTCCGAGATGAGCCGTGGTATAATCATAAAACCGAATCGGAAAGACAGAGGAATCTGGTACGGAAAGTGCGTCCCTTTGTGGTGACCAGACCGCCTGTAAGCCATTGTTATGGCAACATGGCAGGAGAACAGGAGGCCTCGGTTGGTGACATCTCTGTCCTGGAGGCGTTCACTGATCTCAGGGTGTGTCAGTGGTCTCTCCCTGCGGACCGCACTCGCCCCCGAGCGTCAGTGGTCTCCCCCTGTGGACCGTGCTCACCCCTGTCTTGGTTGGGTACTGGAATGTACACTCTGGAAAGGGATGGGCCCCCACAGTGAATTCATTAGGGCAGCACCATAAACATTTCCAGAGCTTCTAGATCCCAGCACAGTGTCCTGTACTTAGAGGCTGTTCAGCAAATGCTCAGTGAGGATCATGAGGCAGATGGGGCTGACTTATGGAGAGACTAAAGAAAGGAGGAACATGTCAGTTATAGGAAAATTGTGGTAAGAACTGATTGCATTTCCCCTTGGGGTTCGGGCTCAGTTGCTCATGTCTATGAAAACTGATTTTCCCTAAGCCAGGAGTTAAAATCATTTGACTGAAACTTCTCCACTTAAAAGAGTACTGTTTTCTTCCCTGAGTTAACACCTGAGCCATGTGCCTCCAGAACAGGTAGCACCGGGTGCAGAGCCGGGCCACGTGCAGGTCCAGAGCAGAGTCCTGCCTCACCTGTGTTCAGTCGGATCTCCCACAGAACTAAATGGCTTAGAGATCAGAACAAAACTGTGCAGAGAAGTCCTTTCTCCCAGCCTTATTTCTGGGTCTGGGTTATTACCAAGTAAGTTTGGAAACATGTCAGAGTCTGGAAGCAAGTGTGGAACCCTCAAAACGTGCAGTTTCCCGCCAGCTCTTAGGAGGCAGGCGCCTGTCTCCCCCAGTGTGACTGTCTCACAGGTGACCTGCCCCTTGCCCCTGCCACCAGTATAGGCTTTCTCCCTGTCTGTGGCCCTCATGGTGCTAAAATCAGGTGACTGGCCACTAAGCTGTGCCTGCCCCCAAATAATGTGTATCTTTGGATTTGAAACAAGCTCCTGTATTTACAGATAACACTGGTGCGACCTGAAGGGAACACTAAGTGTCAGATCTTCGTGGTGTTGGTGATGGGACGCGGGAATCACGCGGGGCTCTCTCAGTTCCTCAGGGCGTTCACGGACTTCCTGGCATTCATGGTTCTCTTCAACTACATCATCCCGGTGTCCATGTATGTCACGGTGGAAATGCAGAAGTTCCTGGGCTCGTACTTCATCACCTGGGATGAAGACATGTTTGATGAGGACACAGGCGAAGGGCCTCTGGTCAACACCTCAGACCTGAACGAAGAATTAGGACAGGTGAGTATGTGTGGCGGCCTCTTCCCCAACTTGTAGATGATCGTGCCCTCCGTGCTGTGTTCCCAGGCATCTGGGGCGGGCATGTTATCAGGACGGTTCCGATGAAAACTTTTCCATTTTAGTTCATCCTCACAGATGCATCCTGTAACTCATGAAACACAACAGCAGAGTTGGTTTTTTAAACTTTATTTATATGACAATTGATAGTGCTTTTGTGTAGACACTTGATGGGAAATTAGCTGTATTAGCTGTTTGATAAAAGCTCACCGTGCGGCCCCAGTGCTGCTCGTTCTGGCTTTTCATGCCGTGAAGGCAGGGAGACCATGTTTCACAGGCAGCGCAGTCTGCTTTTCTGGGTGATTCCCTTTCCTCAGTCTGAAGATGAGCAAAGAGACACCTCCAAGTGTCCGTGGCTGGCTGGATTGCAGGGGTCAGACACCTCATTGCACACTGTTGGCCCGAGCTCTCCATATCTGAGCTGCTTCATCTGTGAAATGGGCCTGATACCTGCCCTGCCCAAGTGCAGGGCGGGCTGAATGGGGTGTCGGCCAGTGTGCATTGCAGCTCAGGGCCACCCAGAAGAGGGGCAGAGCCCGTGCATGCCCATCCATCGGCCCCACAGCTCAGCTCCACCGCTATGCCCCAGCCTGACTCTCTCCTGGCTCTTACGTCTTGGGAAAGGGCATTTGGTAAATGGTGGTTCATTCATCTTTGAAAAGAAAAAGGAAAAAAACAGGAAGAAACTTGGCAGATTTTTGCAAAGAGGGCCGTTTTAGACTGGCAGCTGAAATCCACCCCCTACAGAACAGCAGTCTGTAGTAGATGCACAGACTCAGGTGGGGGTCTGCAGCGCTCCCCCCTTGGGTCAAGGGGGTCTGTTCCCGAGAGAGAACTTGCTTGTTGGTGAGCATGGCTCTCAGGGCATCGCTCCAGCGTGTGCCGCGGCCCCGGGCTGGACTCCGGTGTCACACAGCCACGCGGAGCCCCAGCCCGCTCACTCAGCGCCAGAACAGCTTTCCCTCTGCATGTTCACACCCTCGGTAACATTACCTGGTGTATTTTGTGTGTTGCTGAGAAATTCTCAGAGGAAAGCATTTCTCTGTAACAAGAAAAATGTCGAGTGTACTACAGAGAACGTATCTGGCTCCAGCTGTCGGACAGCACAGGGGCCCCGGAGGTTTGTGGGAAAGCTTCAGGAGATGGGGCCTCCTGAAATAGTCATTATCATCATTGGTCCTCACTCTGAAAAATGTCAGATGTCGCTCACTTCCAGTAACACAGCCACCCGTGCCCATGAGCCCTCACAAGCGGGCGCCTTCCTGTCACTAGTTTTCCAGATTGTGGGGAGAGGCCTGGCAGAGTTTTGGGTGTTTGGATGGCAGGTGGTTTAAAAATAATTCAGGGGGGTACTGCTGTGTACTTACAGTTTACTTGAGTCAAGCACACAGGGGAAGGCATTTTCTGCGGTGGGATTAAGACACCAGAGAACATTTTGCTGAAAAAGGCACAGCATGAAACATGTAGCCAGTTCATTACCTGTCTCCTCTGCTTCCCGGGCTCCGGCACTTTACTGCCCTTAAACCTGCCTCCCTTGCGCGTCCCGGGCAGTGAGCGGGGACTTGCTCCTCCAGCCAGCGGGGCTCGGACGGCGGGGATCCCCACGCTGTTCCACTGTCCAGAATTCCACGTCATTCCTGATGAACATGTACCCGAAATTGATCCAAGTTTAGCGCTTAAAACTGGGTGTAGTTTTGTGTCTGAAATTTGCTCTGTGCTTTTGTTTGAGTTCTGACTGGTGAACTGTCAGTGGTGTGGTGAGTTTTGACCTCCCAGACCTCAGAGTGAGCTCAGGTTCATTCTCCCTGCATCCTTGATTTTCTCATACCCCCGCCCCACATCTGTGCGTCCAACAAACAACGGGAGCCGAGCTGCACCTAGAGCTTCCACCTCCAGACCCAGAGGAAGGTGCTCGCGCGGCTCCGACAGGACCGCTGGCCTCAGCGGGAGCTAGAGGAGGCTGGCTCACCCGGCGTAGGGTCCAGCAGCTCCGGCAGGGTAGGGGGTGGAGCCCGGGAAGCCCCCTCCGGGTGGAAGTGGGGCTGCACCGGGGTCTGACCCGCGAGTGGCACCTTCTCTGTGCCCGAGGCCGCGGGCCCCTGGCCAGACCTGCCCAGCGCAGCCATGTGTCCGCAGGTGGAGTACGTCTTCACGGACAAGACCGGCACGCTCACGGAGAACAACATGGAGTTCAAGGAGTGCTGCATCGAGGGCCACGTGTACGTGCCGCACGCCGTCTGCAACGGGCAGGTGCTCCCCGACGCCTCCGGCATCGACATGATCGACTCCTCCCCAGGCGCCAGCGCCAGGGTAGGTGGGCACGCCCCGGCAGGTGCACTCCCTCGGGGCCGTCCCCTCTGTCCTGCACAGGGTCCCGATCACAGGGTGGGTTGTGTCACCTCGTGCTCGAGTCCCCTAGTGACCAGCGTGGAGCCTGTGGGGCGCCGCCACTTCCGCCAGCAAGTCCGGCAGGTCACGTCCGTGTGAGAAGCAGCTTTACACTGTGGACAGGCAGGCGAGTGGTGGGCTGAGGGCAGAGGGGCTCAGCGCGCCAGGGGTGTGTGCTCACGCACGTGTGCATATTCACGCTTGAGCACATACGCACACGTGCATGCACAGAGATACACACAGACACATGCCCCCCCATGCACACGTGCGTTGCACGTGCATAGTACACACACCTTCATGTGTGCGCACACACTACGCTGAAGTGCACATACGTGCCCTTCATCTCAGATGTGCAGGTGTGTACACACACATGCATGTGCACACACCAGCCTATGTCCCCCACGTGTGCTGCACGTACACACGTGTGCACACACAGACACGTGGCCTTCCTGCTCACACGTGCATTATGTGTACATACACGCATGCACAGACATAACTTATGTGCACATACCCTCATACGTGTACACAAGCTACAGTCTAGCACGTGCATGCACACACACACACACAATCTCATAGGCACACACGCACACATACCCATGTGCTGTGGCTCCAGATCTCAGCATCTCTGGGAGGTGTTGTGACCCTCACCGCGGTCACCGTGGTCAGTGAGGAGACCATTCCCGAAACCTTGGTGACTGCAGAGCTCTGTGCAGGGTCACACAGCTCACCTTAGCAGGCTGCACAGTGACGGCCTGTCGTGACCAAGTGCCCCCCCACCTCCTGCCACGTGTGCCTCTGACAGTTTCCATCTGGGGACTGCGGCTTCCCCGTAGAGTCTCAGAGGGAGGGCCCGGGGTCTGTGGTCATCGTGAGGTGTGCCACCGGCTCGGTGCCCTCTTGGCACCCTTCTGCCTCAGCCGCACCCCAGGGCCCCCAGGAAGTGGTCGGGAATCCCCAGGGCACACAGGCTCGCAGAGGTTTGGCCCGCCGAGTTCACTGCCTGCGACCTTGACCCTGTCTCCTCCCCTTCTTACTCAGAAGTGCTGGAGAATGAAGAGAAGCCACACACACCCCACCCTTAAGCACCAGAGGGGACACTAACCCCTCCGAACCCCTGAAGGGTGCCCACCCTGCTTCATTGTCGATTCGCCATGTGCTCTGAGCTGCGTCAGCATAGACGTGTGGGGTCTTGTGCTGCACTTTGACAGGAGCGAGAAGAGCTGTTTTTCCGGGCCCTGTGCCTGTGCCACACAATCCAGGTGAAGGATGACGATGACGTGGATGGACCCAGGAAGTCACCAGACTCAGGGAAGTCCTGTGTGTACATCTCGTCCTCTCCCGACGAGGTGGCCCTAGTTGAAGGTATCCAGAGGTACGTGTCCGGGCGCGGGCGAGTCTGGTGCCCGAGGTCCATGCTGTGCGATCCGCCCCGACCGCGGCTCGTACCGGCGTGTCCCGACGCAGTCCCGTGCTGTGGGGGAAGGGGGCTAGACAGGCAGTGCCCTCACGCCCCAGTGCCCCCCATCTCTGTTGGTGGAGGACGGTCCCTTCTGCACACAGCCTGCCGCCGGCAGCCCCCCTGCTGCTGGTCGTTACCACTGTCTTAGATGCATGGTTCCCCTTCTAACTTCTGTCGAAGATACAGTCTTAGATGCATTTTATGGCCAGTCTTCTCTGTCCTAAAGAATTGGTGCCCAGGGATGTCAAGCAACTTGGGCAGTGTCACACAGCATAGGGTGCGGGGCTGTCTTTGTAGTTCACTTTGTCTGCTGTTGTGTGAGGTCTGTGTGCCTTCCGCCACCCACACCCTCCTACTGGGAGTTCTAGCTGCCTCAGGACGTGGCCTTCCACAGATGGCATTCTGAGCAAACATGGGGAAGAATCCTTTATTCCAGAGCCATGTCAGGGAGATGTTTCCCCAGTTCCCGCAGCCTATGGCTACTGAGTTAATGCCGGGGGCCCATCGTCCCTCTTCGCTGCCAGTAACGAAAGGGCGTTGAACACTCTCATCTGCTTAGAACCTGTGCATTGTTGACTCATGCGTTTTTCTTTTTCTTTTTTAACTTTGCATCATTTATTTTGAGAGAGGGAGAGAGAGAGAGAGTGCAAGTGGGGGAGGAATACAGAGAGAGAGAGAATCCCAGGTTGACGCCACACTGTCAGTGCAGAGCCCGATGTGGGGCTTGGACTCAAAACCATGAGATCATGACCTGAGCAGAAACCAAGAGTCAGATGCTCAACCAACTGAACCACCCAGGCACCCCAACTCATGCATTTTCCCTGTGCAGTTTGAGTGGTGACTTCAGGCATGTAAGTTGTGTCAGCGGGACCCTGATCAAATGTGCAAATTCACACACGTGCAGAGGAGCTCTCTCCTTGGACACGAGGGCTCAGAAGGGAAAGCTTGTGCAGTCACATTAGAAGTCAGGACGGGCTTTCCTGCCAGTCACTGTAGACACGCTGCTGGGGCGAGTGGACACCCTGTTCCCATGGTCCTGTGGCGCCCTGGCATCGTCGTGGCCACCGGCTGTGTTCAGGTGGCGGTTTCACGTCCCCATCTCTCGGCTCCTGGTGCACAGAAGCCACGCCCCTCTCTCTGCACCATAGTACCTGACACACTGGTGGCTCTCAGGCTGGCAGAGGAGGGGTGTTACAGGTTACACGCTCTGCGGGCTTGTTGACTGACTGCTTGCTCTGGGCTGTAGTTTCCTCATCAGTAAACTGAGAGGGTCGTTCTGGAGACACCGTGTCCCGGGATCCTTGTGATTGTGACATGGCTGCCATGGCTAAACAGCCCACTGATCAGTGGGCAGAAAGGGGTCGCCACCCACGGGCCGGTCCACACACCTGCTCCTGTCCTCCTGACACCCATTAACACCAGTACGAGGGCACGATAAGTCACAAGGCTGTTGGCTCTCAGAGAATTTCTTGAGATGGTGAATACGTGACTGTGATAACTTCCTAACTCTGCAATGCAGTTTTGCCAGAAGTATTTCTTTCTTGAAAAGAACGCTTTCCCCAAACTTAAGTAACGTGTAGAGGAGGAACCTGGGGACTCTGGCTAAGCTCCGCACTTGTGCGCTTCTTTGCAGACTCGGCTTCACGTACCTGCGGCTGAAGGAGAACTACATGGAGATACTGAACAGGGAGAACGGCGTGGAGAGGTGAGGGCCGCACGCTGGGGGAAAGGACTCCTCCACACGACGGCTTTCCCGGGGAAAACCCAGACCCTCTGTCCTGCTCCCACGCCTGCCTCCCCTTCTTCTCTGGAGAACCCAGGACCGTCGCCCACTGGCGGGGAGTTTAGGAGCAGACGGCCAGAGTGGAGGCCGGCCAGTGCTGCGGCGTCCGGAGGGTCTGCCACGAGCCGCCTGACATCAGGCTTTAGCACGAGAGTCCCCTCAGCTTCTAACACATTCTGACACTCTCCCAGCCACTGTCTGCCTGCCTGCCTGCCTGCCTGTCTGCCACAGGGAGTGGCCACAGTGGTCCCGTGTTCACACAGCACCAGCCCCCGGGCTGTGGGACCCCGTGGCCTGCCAAAGACAGTCTGAGCAAGGATGCGGTGGGTGCTGGTGCTTCCCACTCTGTCTTCAGTGACCACATGTGCTCAGGGTTGGTGGCCGTGTTGTTCTGAGATGCCTTGCCCCAGAGACAGAGGGCATGTCTTGAGTCTTGACTCGGGGCTGCTGGTCTCCTTTATAAACACGAACATGCGGTGATGGGCATGGGGAAGGACAGGTGGCAAAGAATGTGACACTGGGTGGTGACGGCCTCAGAATCCCCCGAATTTTAACGTTCCCTTAAGCAAAATAAACCCTCGGGTCAGCATAAGCGGTGTACCCCTGACCGCTCTGGGCTGGCCGCGGGTCCTGTGTTGGCACAGGGGGCTTGTGCCCGCAGCACTGGGGGCTCCCGGGGCCCTGCCTGCCATCCTGGCTCCCTCCGAGGTGGCAGGTGGGCTTCCGCAGAGGGGTTCTCCTACAGCTTGCCCTCCCCACCCCCACAAGCTGCAGCTGGGGTCTCTGGACCCTGAGGAGTCTCCAGAGACGGTGTCTGGGGTTGCTGAATTACCTTTGGTATTTCAAATGCCAGCAGAGATCGTGGTCTTCTGATGATAAGACTACAAGCCAATTAAATATTGGTTTTCTTTGTTTTTTAAATGATTCTTATTAACTGAAAGGACCCTGGTTTATTGTCCTGGGTTGGAAGCTCTGATAGTATCTGCGTGTCTGTGTTCAGAATCCAGAAAAGTGAATGTGCCTTTTGTTTGGGGAACGGACTCCCTGGGCACCTACAACTTGGGCTCGGGTTGGGAGGGTCCCGTGCGTATGTCCTGGTGGTGAGCACACGGGAGCCTGGCCTTGGCGGTGTTGTGAGCTGTGAGGAGCAGAGTCCCCCACTCGTGGGTCCCGACTCCATGAAGGAGCAGCCTGGCCGGGAGGGACGGGGCAGGCATGCAGGGAGGGCTCTCTGGACGCGGCAGAGGACACCCTGGATGTCCTGCTGAGCAGAGGCCTGTGATTACTTAGGCTCACAGGACTCATGGGGCAAGGTGCATGTCAAAACCAACTTTTAATCTCTTTTTCAGGTTTGAATTGCTGGAGATCTTGAGTTTTGACTCCGTAAGAAGGAGAATGAGTGTGATTGTCAGATCTGCTACAGGTAGAAATGTTTTTTTCTTCCATTTCCTCAACTGCACATCGTAGCAGGTTTATTCTGATGCTCACATCCTGTAGGAGCGCGAGGACTTAAGCGTTCGTTCGTTCTCTTTAAAACAAAAAGTTGCCGAACCCACTGTAGGTCCCATATCTCCTCACGCCCCAGGTGCCCGGCCCTCCTCCTGGCACCTCTGCTGGCACAGGAAAGCCTGATGTTTACCCTTGACCAGCAACTCCTATGAGGTCTCCTCTCCTTCCTGGCAGCCCCCTCACCGGCAGCCTGGGGTCTCCCACCTGCAGCCCCCGCCTCCTAATCTGCGGCACATCAGTCCTAAAGGGCCCCGAGGGTACCTTGCTGGTGGCGCGGCCCCTCCTCCAGTGGCCAAGCCCTGGCTCCCGAGCTGCCTTCCCAGTTGTCAGCCCCCAGCCAACCCTGGACGTGCACATTTTCCACCTGGGGGCCCCTCCCCAGAGGCACCTTTCCCCCTGGGGGCCCCCTTGTTCACTTGCGCTTCTCTGAGGGCAGCCCCACGGCTGCCTTGCAGGAAGCCTTCCCTGGTTGCCTCTGTCGGGGGAGTTGTTGTCTTCTCACCAGCCAACTGTGAACATCCTGAAGACCGAACCCCTGCTCGCCTCAGCAGGGTACGCACCACTGCCCTGCTCTGGACCACTCGGTAGACGCTGCTTAATTCAGTGCGCTCAACGCAATCGCAGTTTCAGAATGGCCTCTTGTCAAAAGATGTGGGATCTTACTCCTTTTTGTAAAGGGTAAAACTAGGTGGTGCCAGGCTGCGTATCTCTTTGGAAAGTTGCCTGGTTGGCAGCGAAACACAGCCATGACCCTGGAACCAGACTCTGAGCCTGACACACTGATCTGAAGGCACATTGGGGAATTTTGTGTCAGCCAGTGTCCTGACGCTCACGGGAGGACCTTGTGTGGGGAGTACCTCAACAGGACTGTTGTGACCATCTTCTGGTGGGACTGGCAATGACTAGTTTTCCTCCTTAGGCCACAAAGGACGGTGTGAGGTTGCCGGGACGCGTCTTTTGGCAGGACCCCACGAGTCGCTTCCCGGGGTGCTGGATGATGAGCCTGGGGAAGGCACTTGGCAGCTCTGGGCACTGTCCCTGCATGGTCCCCGTGCCCCTGAGCCAGTTGTCAACAAGGAGGACTGGCAGGGCTCCGCCAATGAGTCTTGGCACCAGGTGTCACGGGGCGTGAATAACATGAGCACTATTCATAATGTGTCAAAATGGATTTTGGCACTGGGGTCAGCAGGGTGTGGGAAGCACTCGCCCACAGTGTCAACAGACACGCTCAGGTGTGTGGGGCATGCGGGGTGGGCGGCTCCCCCCAGCGGTTGGAGCACCTTCTCCAGGGCTGGAGCCTGTCAGAACACCCCAGAACAATGGCGTGGGACTCTGGGACATGACATCCTCAGTCCTTCACCATGTGGTGTCCCCACGGGAATGTGAAGTGTCGTGGCTGCATCCCACCTGGAAGGCAATTCGGGAGCCGGCAGGCATGACCTCACCGCAGGAAGAGAAGTGTGACTTCTCACAGCTCCTGCCCCATCTGCGCTTCTTCCTGAGCCACGTGCCCGTACGTGCTCCTGGCAGGTGCACTGTGGAGTCCTCGACAGGTGCCACCTCCCTTCAAAGGCCCATCCCCAAAGCTCAGGAAGGAGCTGAGTCACATGAACAATTTTCGTCTGGGGCGTTCACTCCCCGACAACAGCCGCTTCCCTGGGACGACATCTGCCTGTCCTCCAGGGTCCCCTGCGGGACTGCAGGCTCACGAGGACAGGCCACGTGCCATGTGCACCAGCCTCTGTGCCAACTTGTTTCAAGAGAAGTTTGAATAATTAATTAAATGAACTGTTCTTTGGGTAGTAACGCATCCCTGGAGAGAACGCTAATTGCACTGGTTTTACACCTAACGGGTTTGGGGGACCGTAGCCCCCCGGCCAGTTAACGGCGTGGGCTTCCTCCCGGGGCCATGGACATGCTCACTGTGCTGCGGGTGCCTCACTGTACGTTCACTCCACTGGGTTCTTCCTGCTCGTGGACAAACATGCAAGAGCAGGATCCAGGGGTGGTTCCACCCCTGTGGAGCAGGGTGCTGCCTGCTCCTGCTTTTTTGCAGGTTAAAGTTTGATTCACACTCTGGTCATTTTCATGTCGGGGGCTGTCGGTAACCAAGCCCCAAGGCCAAACACATCCCTGGTGGAATGTGTCGAGCGATTGACAAGTTAAGACAGTGGGAAATTTAAGCCACTCCCGAGCCAGTGCCTTGAGTCATCATGATTTTTCTGGAAAAAAGCGGGAACACATCATTATGTCGTTTCGACTAGCATTATTGCCGTGAACCATGTCTGACAACTTGCACGATTGGCTGGAAGTCATGTCTGGAGTCAGGAATGGGTTCTGCCCCCGGGCTGGTTGTGGGGCCAGCCCAGGCCCCACTCTTCCCGGCTCGTGATAAGAACCCACACAGTTGGTGGGCATGTCCTGGGGATCTGGCTCCCTGCCCCGTGTGGCCCTGCCCAGCTCCATGTGTCACCAGACACCATCTTTTCTGGCTGTAGGCTGACTTTAGCTTTAGTTTCAGGGCTTTGGTGAGCATAAATTGTGCTGTGTTTTAGGGGGGGTTTTAATGTCTATTTTTGAGAGAGAGAGAGAGAAAGCATGGGTGGGAGAGGGACAGAGAGAGAGGGAGACACAGAACCCAAAGCAGGCTGCAGGCGACGTGGGGCTTGAACCCACGAACCGTGAGATCGTGACCTGAGCTGAAGTCAGACACTCAACTGAGTGAGCCACCCAGACGCCCCTGAATTGTGCTATTTTACATGTTTTCGCTCTGTGTGCAGGAGGGAGTCCTCTCTGGCATCAAGGGGATGAACCTAGCTGGGCTCCGAATGCCACAGCTGAGCTCAGGCGCCCTCATCCAGGTTCCCATGCTGTCCAGCCAAGCGGTCTCACTAGCCGTCGCCCCAGGGGTGTGCCCTCCCCACGGCCCTTTCTCAGCTGCCCCCCCAGGAGCAGTGGCCGCCCCTCCTGGTACCTCTGGACTTGGTTTCCCCTGAGGGCCGCCAGTGTCTAGGAATTCCGAGACCAGCCCCAGGCCAGGATGTCTGCGCTTCCTGTCTAAAGGCAGGTGACGGAGACAATACCAGTCATGGCCGCCGCCGCTGTCATGGACTGACCTCACGGTGTTTCAGGAGCCGCATGCAGACAAAGCTGGCCTAGCTGTGTGCTGCGTGGTTTTTCGGGCCAGGAGATTCGTGGCTGGAAAAGAAAGAGCCCCTGGGTGCCAGGGGCCTGTTGATCAGAGCGGCACTTCTGTGTCGTTGATCTCTTCATCTTGGCTGGAGAGCTTCTCTGCTTCCCTGGAAGAGGAAATCGGTTTATCTCAAGGGCAGGGAAGCATGTGTCTCAGCACCAGGGTGTGCACGGTGGGGACATTGATGTGTGGGGGGCATTTCACAACAGATGTCCCTGTGGTCTTGGTGACGTGAAGGACAGCAGGATGCCCACCTGGCCAGGCCGAACCAGACAGAAGGCAGTGACAGTGGTGGCCCATCCTGCCGGGAGGCACAGAGGCTGCGTTGTAGCGCGTGGCTTCAGCTTCTCCGACGGCGCGTGTTCACGGGTCTTGGGAAATCCCTACGATGTCTCAGCACTTGCGTCCCTATTTTTGTTTCTTAACAAAAGCAAATGTGAAAAAGAGTCTAGTCTTCTCTGCGTTGTGATTAAGTGTCTTTTTTTTTCTCATTTTGTAGGAGAAATCTATCTGTTTTGCAAAGGAGCAGACTCTTCAATATTTCCCCGCGTGATAGAAGGCAAAGTTGACCAGATCCGTTCCAGAGTGGAGCGCAACGCGGTGGTGAGCTGGGTGGAGGGCTGCACAGTTGTCCCACGCTGGGGGGGGGGGGGGGGGGGCAGAAGCTGGCTGCCAGCATCCTGTTCTGTCCCGCATGTGCCTTCGACGGAGTAGAAACCTGGCGGTGCTGCTGACCTGGGTGCCCGCCACCACCACCCCCCCCCCCCCGGCACCTGACTGGGCAGGCTGCGGCTTGTTTTTGTTGTGAGGTGGGGCTAGCGGTGTCGGGGGGCGGTCAGGATTTAAGCACATCTGTGGTGACTATGTTGGCATCCTGAGGATTTCTGGTGATTCGCTTTAAAACTCGTGCTGATACTTTCCTTTGTGGTTCTCCTGCGTGGTTCCCCCTGCGTCTCGTTCTGAAGGGGGTTGCTCTGCCTGCTCCCACCGCGCACGGCCCGCCCCACGGAGGACAGCAGTCCAAGCAGGAGCGTGTGTGTCCTTGAGACCACCTGCAAACCCTCAGCCAGGGCTTTGTCCCCACTGCTGCAACCCACAGAACATGACATGTAAGAATCGCTAAACCACGGAGTTTGGGCCCTGGTAACCTTGGAGAACGGGTCCTGAGTCTTCAACGCCACCTCCACTTCACAAGTAACGTCATAAACGTTCCACGGTGCTCACGCAAGTGTCCACGTTTATCAAACTGGATGTCATAGCATCGGACGTGTCCGTGACCGGGAGGTGCCTCTGTGCCCTGGGCATGCCCGCCTGGCTGAGCACTGCCGTCCGAGTGCGCGACTCCACCTTCAGGTTCCCGTGCAGGTGCCTCCTAACGCCTGCCGGCCGAACAAGGCAACTACGCCAACCAGCAGGAATCTGGCGGTAAGCTGCAGGTTTGAGAAGGCTGAGCCATGTCGCTGCCCAGAGGCGAGGATCCTGTTTGTGTTTCTGTCCAGCTCCCGAGGGCGCATGTACACCTGACTCTGGGGCGACGTGTGTTGGTACAGGTGTGCCGGTCACCCCAAGGGGCAGCGGGTCACTTTGGCACCAAGTCTGAAGTGGCGGGAGGCCTTGTTCCCACGACAGATGGCCGGGACGCTGGCTGCGCTCCTGGGCACAGCCATCAAACAGGACTGGCTCTGCGCGCACAGTTTTCTCTGCACCCAGGATGCTGATTTGGTGGTACTCCCGCCCTTCTGGGGTCTGCCGTCCAAGCCCCCCTTCTTTCAGGGGGAGGGGGCCCACGGGCCAGAATCCCGTGCGCTCCACCGAAACAGCGGCTCAGTGCGCCTCGGAAACCCCCGACCTCAAGACAGCGGTTCCTTGTGGGAATCATCGTGGCCCTGGCTCCTCCCCTGAAGCGGTGCCCACAGCGTGGATGTCACGGTCCTTCCCTCGTAGCCTCGCCTCTGGCGTTAAGGTTGCGCCAGGCCACCTGCATCTCACGACCGCCTTCAGATGGTGCTGGACTCTCCCCCTGGGCGCGTCAGGACCGTGCTGTCTGCGCCCACAGCCACCGTCCCTGGCAGCGTGGCGGGCATGGCTTCCCAACTTCCCTCTCCACACACGGGCAGCTTCTCCCCATTTGGGTCCATTGTGGAAACAGCCGTGTTGTGTCTTGGGACGGATGCGTGTTCCCTGTCGCTCCGGGAGGCCGCTGTCCCCGTTTCTGTTCTCTGTATCTATCTCCTCTTCTGATGGCGTGGTCGGTCAGGCGGTCCCAACCTGCTCTGACGCAGTGACCCTGTTTTGTGCTCAGGCTGCTCCAGGCACTGGGTCTGTGGGTTCACGGGTTTCTTAATCAGGTTGGGGAATTTCCTAGCCAGTGTGTCTTCGGGTGTTTCTTCTGCCACTGCCTTCTCAGGACTCCAGCTGGGACTCCCTGGCTGCTCCAGGGCTCCCCAGCTCTCTTGTTTTTAAACCGTCTTCTCCCTCGTCGTGGGTAGTTTCTGTCATCCCGTCTTCGCGCCCACTCACATCTCAAGCAGGGTTTCATCAGCCGCCATTCCTGCCCAGAGATTTCTCAGATGTCAGGCCTTTGTTCCATGGGTATCTGTGTGTAACTTGCTGCCATCCGTTACACGGTCATAGTGGCTGTCTGACGGGCTTCTCCTAGTTTTGACCTTGCTGCCGGCTTTGCTTCACCTCAGTTGAGTGCTTAATGTCCTCGTTGTGGGTAGTGCTCTCTGCCCCTTTGCGTGTGCTGATGGCCTTTGACAGGACCCGGCCTGAGGACGCTGCCTGGTTAGGTGCGGGGTCACCCTATGTTCCCACCGGGCATGGATTTGTTCTGGAAGAGGCTCACCCTGTTCAGATGACGGCTTTAGCACGCATCAGGTGGGTCCAGGGCACCACTGTCCTGTCCAGTGGTGCCCTGTGGACTGGGGTCTCCAGCCTGGCTTCTAGGACTGTTCTGCCCCTTGACCTGACCGTTTGTTCCTGGCACTAGGGGTCCCCTCACATGCTCACAGGTCCTCTGCAGACTCGAGGGGCTGCCATGGTCACTGTCCCAGGAACCCCCCTACTGTCCAGGCCTGAGTGGAGGCACCTATAGGGCCACTGCATTTGTGACTCTATGCACAGAAAGGCATTTGTGTGCCTTTCTGGTGTATCATTGAAATAATGTGGAGTCCCAGGGGGCCGTGGAGACAGTGTGGAGGGTGCCCTGTGCCCTCCCCAGCGCCCCATTTCTTCAAATCTTCCCGAACTGGAGTGTGGTATTGGAGCCCGGGGACAGGCGTTGGTCCAAACCGTTGGTCATTATGTCACTTGAGCAGCTTCCTGGCCCACTGCGCAGGGGTGCAGAGCCACACTGCCCCTTACCCAGGCCAGCTGCCCCTACCAGGCCCAGATGCCCCTTCACGGCCCCTTCCAGGCCCAGTCGCCCCTTCCCAGCCCCTTCCCGGCCCCTTCCCGGCCCCTTCCAGGCCCATCACTCCTTCCAGGCCCAGCTGCCCTTTCGATACCCCTTCCAGGCCCAGCCGCCCCTTCCCAGCTCCTTCCCAGTCCCTTCCTAGCCCCTTTCAGGCCCAGTGCCCCTTCCAGGCCCCGCTGCCCCTTCCCGGCCCCTTCCTGGCCCAGCCGCCCCTTCCTGGCCCCTTCCAGGCCCAATCGCCCATTCCTGGCCCCCTTCCAGGCCCAGTCGCCCCTCCCCAGCCCCTTCCAGGCCCAGCTGCCCCTTCCTGGCCCCTTCCAGGCCCAGTCTCCCCTTCCCGGCCCCTTCCAGGCCCAGTCGCCCCTTCCCAGCCCCTTCCCGGGCCAGCCGCCCCTTCCCGGGCCAGCCGCCCCTTCCCGGGCCAGCCGCCCCTTCCCGGCCCCTTCCAGGCCCAGCTACCCTTCCGAGGCCCCTTCCAGGCCCTGCCAACCTCGGTCTGTCTGCCATCTGCGGCTTTCATCATTAGGAGTGTGATGTAAATAGAACGGTACTGAGTGTGCCTTTCTGGTGTGTCGGCACCTGGTCCCTGTGCGAGCCAAGCAGTGTCCACGGCACACAGGCACCACCTTCTAGTTCTAAAGTTGGAGGCCGTGAGGGTGGTTGCTTCCATTCTACTGAGATATGTGAATATGTGTCACCGGATGGACACTCCTGTGCTGAATCCTTGCCTCCGGGGGTAAATCCCACTTGGTCCTGAGGCATAGGCCTCTGGGTGTGCTCTTGGATTCATCTTGCTGGTACTTTGTGGAGGGTTTTTGCATCTGTGTTTGTAAGACATGGTTCTTTAATTTTCTCGTAGTGCATCTGTCTGGCTTTGCTCGTATATCTGTGTTGTTTTGTAGTGTCTGGGGTGTCAGCAGTACTTAGCTGGAGGCCTCCGGAGAGGTATTCTACTCTGTCTCTACGACACCAGCACCGTATACTTTTACAAACAAACGTTTTATTTCTGGAATCTTCGGCCTACAGTTCACACTCACTGAAGAATTCTGGGGATGATAGAGGCTGACCACTCCATGGGTGTGTCCTTCAGCCACGTTTGAAGGTCTTAGAGACTTGAGGCATTTCCTGGTGGTGACGGACAACTTGAGCTCATATTCTGGAAAATCTTTTAAAAAATCTTACACACCAGGATTCTGCCAGAATTTGGGCCAATTATAGAAGGACTCTGGCTCTTTTCCTGGGATTAGGCAAGTCGGGGCTGAAAGAACAAGGAGGCAGACAGACCAACCAGAAGTCGTCCTCAGAGCATCAGGCAGACCTTCGTGAAGGTTCACTTCCTCTGGACGAGAAGGAAACAATGCTTGATGGGATCGGTGTGGCCCTTCAGGCACCGACTGAGCCTCGCTGGCTGCTGGCATGTGTTCTGTGTGGTGACACCCAGACTTACCATCACAGTAAACCCACTGTCTCAGATTCTGTTTCTCTGTCCTGTGGACCCATGAGGTTCGATAAATAACTGAGCATTTTTTCCTTCAGTGGGTGCTAAGTCTGTGTCACAAACTCCCCTGTGTAAAAACTGTTGCTTTAGAAAAATCACTTGATATTTACAATAAAATAAAATTGCAAATCACGTTCTGAAAAAAGTTTAACTCTTCATTTGTCGAAATAAAAGAAGAAAGGCTTCTCTTCCCAGGGTGTGGGTGTGCCTCCTTCCCCTGCGTACATTGAAGTTTTGTAACCTGTGATGATTGTCTGTGTTTAACGGGGATGCAATTCAGCTGTAAGTGACTGATCCCTTTGAGGGCTGGCTGATAGTTCTTCTAGTTAGAGGGAGGGGGTACTGGGAGAGCTACTAGAAGACAGCGTTTCAGCAATAAAGGCTGCGTTGTATCCCACAGGAGGGACTTCGAACTCTGTGCGTTGCCTACAAAAGGCTGATCCCCGAAGAATATGAAGGTGTTTGCACACTGCTGCAGGCCGCGAAGGTGGCCCTTCAGGATCGTGAAAAGAAGTTGGCAGAGGCCTACGAGCAAATAGAGAAAGACCTCATTCTGCTTGGTGCCACGGCTGTTGAGGACAGGTAGTGGACACGCTGTGTTTTCAGGAGAAGGTGGCTGTGTGTGCTGTGGCATCAGGGCCCATGGACGCTCAGGGGCCACTACACCTGATATCCTCATGGGGACATGTGTCCACATTGGGACAGGCAGGCCTTGGGGTGGTGTCACTGGGAGGTCGTGACTGGACCACGTTGTAATTACATGAATAAGGACCCTGAAAGTCACACTTGGCCTGAGGGACGAGTTGGCATTTCACATGATGTCAGGGATAGTCAAGAGAGGGGATCATTTTTAAATTATTCTGTAGAGTCCATCAGTAACTAATTCTTTTCCTAATTTGTCACTAGTCCTTTCCAAGTTCAAGTGACACATTTTAGATCTTAACGAACACAGTGTATTTGTCATTTCTGATTGAAGAAATTTAAAACAATGGAGTAGAATATTGAAGAAACCACTACCAATAACTGGTGAGATTGCCAACCACGTACTTTCCCGTACTCGGAAGGAAGGGCTTCTCAGCCGCCACTGCTCTGTGATGAGGCTGAGGTAAGCTCAGGCCTCGCGCACGGACACGTGGGCATCTCTTGCTGTTGTGACTTGAGAGACTGGCAGGAGAGGAAAAGAAAAAATACCTCATTTACAGGATGAAGCAGAAACTTTGCGGGCATTTCTTGGAAGTTTACGTCCCATAAAGTTTCAAAGTCTTTAAGGTATAAATGGACCCAAATTTAAGTCCTCACTGGAAACCTACAATTCCTAGTGTCTTTAACGAGCACTCAGTGACTTCCCAATCTTGACAGGGTGTTGGGGGATGTGTCTGGCTTTGATTTTGTGTCTGTAACTCCTTCCCTGACTCCGGCCAGACCAGGGCCTCAGGCACCAACACAGGAAACGTAGCTTGTGCTCAGGACCGGAGGTACAGGGAGAGGAGGGTCTGGATGGGGGAGCCGCGTCTGCAGACCCTCATGAGGGTCCAGGGAGCAGAGTAACTCTGGGGAGTCGGGACCTTGAAAACAGAGTAGATGCCCAGGGGCCGGTGGGCGCCAGTGGCTTTGAAGTGATGATATTCAGTTGCAAATCATTTCCCTAGAAACCCTGACCAACTATTTTGAAAACCAAAGAAATTAGAGATGTTTTCTCTTGTTTCTGGGCTGCTGAGGTTGGATAGGCTAGAGGCCTTAGCAGGGAAGCTTACCCCCGGTGTAATCAGGTCACTCCAGTTAGAATCCTGTCTGCCCTTTTCATCCAGTCCTGGACAGGGTCACGGCACACTACTTCATATGCCCGTCGAAAGCCCAGACTCTAAAATCTGGGAAGAATGGCGGGGCCCAGATAAGGCAGATGTGGCTTTGAAACCAGGCCTCCAGGCCCAGCAAGATCCTGACCGATGTGGTCAGAGCCGTGCAACCTTGTGCACATCGTGTAAACCCTGTGCGCTCTGGGTTTTCGCTTAGAAGGGGGTTAATCATGGAGGATCCCCTGCTGGCATTGTCGGTATCACACGTTGCTTAGAGGCTCCAGCATGACCAGTGGCAGAATTCCAAGTTCACCCCAAAGGAAAAGACCGTGACACTTACTGACCACCCCGTTTTTCCTGGTCAAGACTTTGTTGGTGGTTATGGTCCTTCTTGTAATTGATTAAGCCCTCTATAAGCGGGAAGTCCCAGCTAGACAGTGCCAGCTTACCTGATGGGGATTGTGCACGACAGACACTTAACTTGATACGCCATGGGTGTTTGTCTTGGGAGTTAGGAAGTGCTCTCCTGGCAAAAGATATCCACTTATCTGGCCCTTCCTGGTAAGATGACAAGCTAGCGGCCTGATGCTTCTTAGTTTTGGGCCGACAAAGATAGCTTCACGGGTCGCAAGTCTGAAACTCTCGGCTTCAATTTGCCTTTGTCACACACACAATTGCGGGTCTTGTCTTTGCTCAGGCTCCAGGAGAAAGCTGCCGATACCATCGAGGCTCTGCAGAAGGCGGGGATCAAAGTCTGGGTCCTCACTGGGGACAAGATGGAGACGGCGGCTGCCACCTGCTACGCCTGCAAGCTGTTCAGGAGGAACACACAGCTGCTTGAGCTCACCACCAAAAAGATAGAGGAGCAGAGTCTGCACGACGTCCTGTTTGAGCTGAGCAAGACCGTCCTGCGCCACAGTGGGAGCTTAACCAGGGACAACCTCTCAGGGTAGGCGGTGCCCCGTCCCCTCCACTAGCAGGGCCCGGCTTTGGTGCCCCTGTGGACCGCGTGGGTCTGTCCCTGGGCATCATCGCACGTTCGTGTGGTCACCGTGAACAGCAGGATGAGGCCAAGGCTAGTTCTTCATAGCAGCTGTGACGTGTCTTTCTGCAGAAGAGGGGTGTGTGTGTGTGTGTGTGTGTGTGTGTGTGTGTGTGTCTGTGAGTGCACATCTGTGTGTGTGTCTGTGTGTATCCATGTCTGAGTGTGTCTGTGTGTGTGTCCATGTGTGTGTGTCTGTATGTCTGTGTGTGTGTATCCATGTCTGGGTGTGTCTCTCTGTGTCCACGGGTGTGTCTGTGTGTCTGTGAGTACACGTCTGTGTGTATGTCTTTGTGTATCCATGTCTGAGTGTGTCTGTGTACGTGTCCATGTGTGTATGAGTGTGTGAGTGTGTGTGTGTGAATGCGTCTGTGAGCGTGTGTGTCTGAGAGTATGTCTCTATGTGTATTTCCATGGCTGAGTGTGTCTCTCTGTGTCCACGGGTGTGTCTGTGTGTGTGTCTGTCTGTCTGTGAGTGTGTGTGTGTTCACTTTCAAACTTCTGCTCAAGGGTGCCCGATTGTAAACCACTGGGGTGGGATGGTTCTCATCTGCCTGTAAGCCACTCGGGGGCTGTATTGTGGATTCCTCAGGGCATCTGCCGGAGCGAAGAGAGAAATGTTAATAATGCATGCTTGTTTGCTAAGAGAAAACAGGATATACCTGAGAGTTGTTTTTTCCAAGGATGCTCAGCATTTTATTCACGTCTTAACCCACGCTGTCCTTGCTGGTGTCAGACCCATGATCTGCGGTCAGAGGGCATCTGAGTCCTGTTAGGTTGTCATTAATGTAGTAAAGCTCTCGTCACCTGCAAATGTTAAATGATTCAGAAGCAGAGCAAAGATGTTTCCCTCCACCTGGTCTGTGGGTCCCCCTCTGGGGGGAATGGGGGTGTTCTCGTAACGTGGAAACCTAGCAAAAGGACCCATTCTGACTGTGCTCCTCCCAAGCCCTGTCCTCCAGACGGGACGCCCGTAGAGGTCAGCTGTGAGGCCACGGCCCCGCCGCCATAGTGCGGCTTTGGGGATAAACACTGGCCTGTGCCGGCCACGAGATGTGCACTCTCCGTTTGTTGTGGAAAAGTGTTGGAACAGGCATGTGAAACCACAGTGAGAACTCGTTGTTTGCTCTGCCTAGGGGGCGTGAGAATGTTTAATTGAAACCCAACTTTAAAATGTGCTCAAGGGCTTCATGTCTGGTACTCTAGAGGCTGCTGGTAAAACCGGATTACCACTTTCTTGATCCTTCGATCATCAATTTATAACCTCTGTAGATATTCAGAAAACTGACGTAGTCTGGTAGAATCTATGGACCTAGCTACTGAGTCACGTCTCTGGTTTGTGTGATTAAACAGACTCTCGGCGGACATGCAGGACCATGGTCTCATCATTGATGGAGCTGCGCTGTCTCTGATCATGAAGCCCAGGGAGGACGGGAGCTGTGGGAACTACCGGGAGCTCTTCCTTGAGATCTGCCGGAACTGCAGTGCCGTGCTCTGCTGTCGCATGGCGCCCCTGCAGAAGGCCCAGGTGCGGCCCCAACAGCCGCTGGGGTGGGGGTCAGCGCCAGGAGCTGCTGGTTCCAGCCAGCTCTGATTTGTGATGGGGGGTGGGGTATCTTTTTTTAATGTTTACTTATTTTTGAGGGAGAGACAGAGAGAACACAAGCAGGGGAGGGCAGGGAGAGAGGGAAACACAGAATCTGAAGCAGGTTCCAGGCTCTGAGCTGTCAGCACAGAGCCCGACCCGGGGTTCAAACCCATAAACTACGAGATTGTGACCTGAGCCGAAGTCGGATGCTTAACCAACTGAGCCACCCAAGTGCCTCTATAGTATTATTGTACAACAAAATCACATTTTAGCCGAAAGTATTCCCTCCCCCACATTATTATTTAAACAAAATTTTTTAACATTCATTTATTTTTGAGAGAGCGTGAGCAGGGGAGGGGCAGAGGAAGAGGGAGACACAGAATCTGAACAGGCTCCACATGTTACTCCTTATCATTTTTGGTCTACTTGAACCACTGCTCTGAAACACGTAAATGGAGAGAAAGATTATAGAAAAATGGCCTATGCACTTAAAATTATTAATTGCATCGAACTGCCAGATTGGATTTGCACACACGACAACTTTGACAATGAAAATAGCATCAGAAGCAGCCTATCTGTGAGAAATCGATGCTGGATACCAGATAGCTTGGAACGGCTATATCATCCAACAGGATGTAACCTTTAGGTTTTTCCTACAAGTTTATCGCATCCCATATGTTTAAAGCTGCACGTGTAGCAGGAACCAGGAACTACTGGATTTACTTCCTGTTTCCGTCTTCAGCCTTTCCCACGTTATTTCCTCGTAACCCCACTTCAGCTGCCTTGTCTTTACTTAGTTCTGCCCAACACGAAAGGGATTTCATCCCCTGTGGAGAAAACAGATTGAACTGCTCTGTGCACTCGAGCCAGATCGTCGCTTCCTTCTCCTTATGTAACTTTACATCTGCGTTATTTCTGTCTAGTTAGTGAATGACCCACACAGAAAACAGAGAAGATAAATTCTGCCTCTGTTTTTTTTCCAGATTGTTAAATTAATCAAACTTTCAAAAGAGCACCCTATCACTTTAGCCATCGGAGACGGTGCCAATGACGTCAGCATGATCCTGGAGGCCCACGTGGGCATAGGTGAGCTGCCCGTGTGCCCCAGCCCCGTATGCCTGGCCGGTGAGGCGGGAGGGGCCGGAGGTGGGACCAGGGCTCAGGGACAGGGTGCCGTGTGGTGCGGGGCGTCTCCTGGCCCGTGTTCGCTTGCGCCTTGTTTCGCTCCACACTGTTTTCCATCGTGGTGCTGAGACAGCATTTTCTCTGGCAGGTGTCATTGGGAAGGAAGGCCGCCAGGCCGCAAGGAACAGTGACTACGCCATTCCGAAGTTTAAGCACTTGAAGAAGATGCTGCTTGTTCATGGGCATTTATATTACATCAGGATATCTGAGCTCGTGCAATACTTCTTCTACAAGGTAGGAAGGGCTCCTGTGCCGGGTCACCCACACGGGGCAGTGTGTGGCTGTCAGGTGCTACAGGGACCACGGGGACAGTCTGACAGGGTCTGACGCTGACCCTGCTTCTAAGGAGGAAGCGGCACTCACCCGTGCGCACAGATCGAGCGTGGAACCGGTAACGTGCACTTGTACGTGGCCGTGAGGAGGACGTCCTTGCACGAGTCCTCGTCTTGTGCTTGGACTCGGCCCTGGTCATACTCACGCCCACATTGCTTTCTCCTTCCTCTGCAACCAGTTTCCCTTCATGTTTCTGTTAACAGAGGGACCAGAACATGTGCTTTGTGCCCTGAAAATAAGAGTAGGCTTCAGAAGCCCTCACCCGTCTCGTGAGAGTACAGGGCGCCCTGGGTCACTGCCTGCAGGGAAGGTTCAGTACGTGGATGGCTTAGGAGGGAGAGCCTCTCATGGCTGCCACTGAACTAACCGGGATGTGGCTTCCCTTTCAGAACGTCTGCTTCATTTTCCCTCAGTTTTTATACCAGTTCTTCTGTGGGTTTTCACAACAGGTGAGTCCAACTGCCTGAGGTCAGATGGGCTGTACCTCCCTCCCCGTGGGGGTGGCTGCAGGGGTGAGCAGACTGTAGCGGGGGAGCAGGCCACAGGGGAGGAATGGGCTACAGGGGGAGCAGGCCACAGGGGGTGAGCAGGCCACAGGGGTGAGCAGGCCTCAGGGGGAGCTGGTCAGCAGTGCAGCACCCTGTGGCGGGTTCAGGAGCCGTGGTGGCCCAGTGGCTGTGCCGGCCTGCCAGCGATGTGCCCCACCCATGCTCACCGTCCACAAAAGCCCTAACTTTCTGCCCTGAGAGGACACAGTGGGCATCTGAGACCCTCTCCCAGGTGCCCCACCATCGACATCTGCACACTCAGGTGTGCCGGCTGGAGGCCGTCTCGCCTGGCCAAGGAGAGCAGCAGCCCCTTGGCTACCCCCTTTCCATCACTTGTTTCCAGCGGAGGGACTGGGATGGGGAGGATTGAAGCTTAAAGATGGCCACCAAAATTGCCAACTTTTAAGCAACACCTTGCGGTGGCTGAGTGGGGTGGGTCCCGGTCAGGCCTGGGTCACCCGTGGTTTTAACACGACAGTTGACATCAGGAAGGGTTGGCAAGCGTCCGGCTGTCTGTAGCTGCAGAAGCATGGCTCTGTGTGCATTCTAGAATGCTCGTGTCTCTGGGTGTTTGCAAATTGAAAAACCGTCAGAAAAGTTTGTCGAGAGGCCCAGGGTGTTGTTCTCAGTGTGACTTTGTCCTTCCCGCAGACGTTGTATGACACTGCCTACCTGACCCTGTACAACATCAGCTTTACGTCCCTCCCGATTCTCCTGTACAGCCTGATGGAGCAGCACGTCAGCATAGACACGCTCAGGAGGGACCCTTCCCTGTACAGGTACGAGCGCCCGGGACAGGTGCCACATAGCACTTAGCCACCAGCAGCACCAGCCTCAGCAGCTACACTCGCTGCACTGGGAGCCCTGGCAGGAGAAAGTGACGTACCTGAAGTGGACGTGCTTCCGATTTAGGTAGAGGGTTCGTGGTGCGTTTGAAACGTGCATAGTAAGTCAGTTTGTACCTCACCTGTTTCTCAGCAGTTCCGGAAGGAGCCGGGATGACTTCTTTCCCCTCGTGACCCCAGTGCGTTTATAGCCTAAATTATCCTTTAAAAAGCCATGTATGTTCTGGGGCGTCTAGGTGGCTCAGTTAGTTAAGTGTCTGACTTTGGCTCATGTCATGATCTCACAGTTCATGGGTTCGAGCCCCGCGTCGGGCTCTGTGCTGACAGCTCAGAGCCTAGAGCCTGCTTTGGATTCTGTGTCTCCCTCTTTCTCTGCCCCTCCCCTCCTGATGCTCTGTCTCTCTCTGTCTCAAAAATAAATAAAAACATTTTTAAAAATTAAAAAAAAAGAAGAAACTAAAAAAATGGGGGCACCTGGGTGGCTCAATCGGTTGAGCATCTGACTTCGGCTCAGGACATGATCTCACAGTCGGTGAGTTCGAGTCCCACGTCGGGCTCTGTGCTGACAGTTCAGATCCTGGAGCCTGCTTCGGATTCTGTGTCTCCCTCTCTCTCTTCCCCTCCCCTGCTCATTCTCTGTGTCTCTCAAAGATAAGCAAACATTAGAAAAAATTTTTTAAAAATCCAGGTATGTTCTGTTCAGCGAGATAAAAAGAAAAGTTAACAGATTTGATCTCACAGTGCTCTTTTTTGCTTAAAAACTATTTTTTAATAATAAGGAAAAGATGTTTTTCTTCTTTGTTGGAGCTGTACTCCAACATTGTTGGCAGACTCAGTGTCAGTGTTCTTGTGGGTTTTTAAATTAAACTTCTTCTATGAGATCATTTTAGATCCATGTGTAGTTTTAAGAGCACTCAGGTTCTGTGAGCCTTTGTCTGGTTTCCCTGGCAGTTAAAGTCTGACGTGTCACAGAGGCCACTGGGCACTGGCACCATCCAGCATCTTGCCGGCTGCCCCAGTGATCCTGGTGTGCATTTGTGTGCGTGAGCACATGTGTGAGCACGCACACACGTGTGATTCCTGTGTCCACTCCGTGCAAGACGGCCTGCCTGCCAGCCTCTCAGCCTTTGTCAGAGTGTCAGCCGTGGTACGGGATCTTGAAGCATCAGAGCCCCAGATCATGACCATGACTGTGGCCGATACAAAAGCGAGTGTGGAGCTCACCGTACACGTGTTGTGGTAGAGGAGGACATTGAGGGAACAGAAGATGTTGAGTTAGGTGTCCGGGGGACCCTGCTGCCGGTCTCTTAGGACGTAACAGGTGTGAGAGTTGCACCAAGAAATGTGCTGCAGACTTGACACCCGCAGCCCGTGTGTCGTGGGAACGTGCATGGGCCTCGTGTCCTGGGTCCCTCCCTTTCACGAGCACAGTGTGAGCATTACTCTGCTCTTAGACACGTCAGCATCTACCTGGAGAGAGGAAACCAAATGTCTGTCGTTCGTATCAGGTCACATGGGGACACTGTCCGGGTGGTCCCACACCACCTCAGTGTGTTTGCTCCATTCACTGAGACTTGACGCTGTTTCTGGTGCAGCAGGCTCAGACTGTAGCTGCCCCAAGCCCTTTCTGGAACCAGGCGTGGTATGGGGCAAGGGGACCAGGGACTGGCAGCAGGCAGCTGGCGTGCATGAAGCATGTGACTGGCACATTTGTGGCAGCCCCTGGGAGGGGAGGCCACCCCCCCCCCACCCAGCTGGGAGGACACGGCCCCCAGACCCACCCAGCTGGGAAGACAGGCCCCCCCCACCCCCCCCCCCCGGACTCACCCAGAAGGCTCTGGGAGGTCACAGCGTGTATGCAGCCCTTCTGTAGCTGCACAGGGTGTCAGGCAGATGGGGAAAGACCTGCGCAGGCGGGGCGACCACAGCCAGACCCGGACCCTGGCGCTGGGCCCGCTACCCCATAACCCAGTTTCATAGCTTGGCTGAGCCCGCTGGCTGTGCAGCCTGGGACAGTCCGGTGACACAGGGGGGCCTTCTGGACAGATGGTCCCTACAGAGCCTGGGGTGGCCCAGTCATTATGTGAGTCTGGTTCTCCTGAAACACGTTCTCCTCTGTTTGCTCACACAGAGATATCGCCAAGAATGCACTCCTTCGCTGGCGCGTGTTCATTTATTGGACGTTCCTGGGAGTGTTTGATGCCCTGGTGTTTTTCTTTGGTGCTTACTTCATGTTTGAAAACACAACAGTGACCAGCAACGGGCAGGTGAGTGCAGAGCCGCATCTTGCTGGCTGCTGGGGACTCAGGCGGGCACGGGTCAGTGTAGCGGTGGGGTTCCTGGCATTCGGGCACCCCTCCACCAAGTCGCTCCAGGGTCGTGGCACGTCAGGCCATGCTGGGCTCTGTGGAGCGCTGCCCCTGTGGGAAGCCCCCTCCGAGATCAGACCCAGTGTAATCTGCACGTCCCATTAGCTGCGAATCCAGCGCTAATCCAGTCGTGCCGGCACCTCTTATTTCCTTTGGGGATTAATTCTGTAGTTGACACAGTGTACTGTGTTTTCCCACATGCGCACCTAAGGACCTGTTCCCCTCGCGGTGAGGAGTTAGCGTTTTCTAGTGGCCGCTCGGCTCTGGGTGTTCGCATCATCTCTGGGGGTTGTTTTATTGGTATCTTTGCTTTTTTTCTTTCTGCCACTCGCTTCCCTCCCCACTCTCAGATAATGACCACCAACACACACATGGTAAGAAACTGTGGGTTTGTCTGTATGTTTTGGAGTGCGCTAAAAATAAAATATTTCTCGAAATATTTTGAAATGTGACTTCTTCTGTGTGCTTTGTCGGTAGAAATGGTGTTAGCTGCTGCTGGCTTCCAGTTCGGGGCTGGAGCCGCGTCAGGCCGGTGTGTCTGCATTTGGTCCTTTGTACGTGGTGTTTCCTCCCGGGTCGGTGGGGGATGGGGGGTCCGTGTCACGGCTGTCGGCCGACTCAGTGACACTCTTTAAGTTGATTTTATATGTCCAAACTTCACGTAAGTGTGAGGCACCGTCCCAGGCCCGGGAGGCGCGGTGGGGACATTGCTGTAAGTGTGGCAGACCCGGGCCTCAGGGACGCATGGGGGGCGCACCGGGGCGCGTGGATGCCCTCAGGGCCATCCCCACCGTAGCACCTCCCAGGTCTGGTGGCCGCACTGGCCCCAGTGGTGGTGTCCGGGGCAGACCCTCCTCAGCTGAGTACCTGGGCCTCCTCCCCACTTTGTTTCTGGTTCGTTCCTTCAGGAGTGCACCCTCCCTGCCCACTGTGCCCACTTGTCCCCTCCCTGGTGACTGATCTGTTTTTTCCTTCTCCTTACCTCTCATCGTAGCTCAGATCAAGTTTTTACTAAATCAATCTTGAGAGATTTTTAAATGTCTGATTTCGCTCTTCTGAAACCTTATGCTTTTCTAGAATTTGTTGTCTCAGTTGACGCGAATAACTGTTGGACATCACTGGGCCACAGCGTAGTTACGGAGCTGTCCTCATTCCCTGGCATCTCTACAATGCTTCCTCGCAGGCTGGGCCCTAAGGAAGTGTGTTGCACGTATCTTAGGAAGAACTCAGAGATGCCAGGACTGAGGCAGCCTGTGGGTCCCGCGAGAAGGCCCCTCACCCAGTGCCACTATGTTTGCTTGGCGTTAACATGGAGGGGGCTAGAGATCAGACACAGGAACACACACACTTACGAGCACTCAAACCAGGGTGTTTGCGCAAGACTTAGGCGTTACTTTGTTCGTGCTATGCCCAGCTGCCCTCGTCTCCATGGGGCTTAGAGCGATAGGTGCCTCCTAGGCAGCACGGTCGGAGAGATTTCAGTGGGCAATGGACACACACAAAAAGACGTGTGCAGCCTGGTACCTGTTGGTTAATGGGCATGGCCTTGAGCTGCAGGTCCCTGGTGAGGCCTGGGCAGTGTCCCCTCCTCATGCTCAAATCCCTGAGCCCTGATGTGCTTCCAACCAAACCTCCCTACAGCAGCTGCTCATGCAGCTGCGGGTCAATTCTGTGGCGGTTGCTCGTGCTGCTGTGGTCAGTTCCGTGGCAGCTGCTCGTGCCTCCATGGGTGTGTTATGTGGGTCATTTCCATGGCAGCTGCTCATGCCACCGTGGGTCAGTTCCATGGCGGCTGCTCATGCCGCCGTGGTCAGTTCCGTGGCAGCTGCTTGTGCCGCCGTGGTCATTTCCGTGGGTCAGTTCCATGGTGGCTGCTAGTGCCACTGTGGTCAGTTCCGTGGCGGCTGCTGATGCTGCCGTGGTCAGTTGCGTGGTTCCTGTGTCCTCAGGGGCCTTGAACCCCCCAGAGCCTGGAAGCTGACTCCCAGGCCGGGGCTTTCCCGCAGTGCCTTTATGTCCCCCACTACCACGGGCACACCTCTGCTCAGCCATCCGTTAGCGCACAGTGCTGCTCGTTCGACTTGAAACAAGGACAGAAAGAGAGACAAAAACAGAAAGCGTGGTTGTCCCCACCACTCCATCCCAGATCAGCACAGCAGGTGCCTTGCCTCTCACTGGCTCAGAGCTTCCCGGGCCCGCCCTCGGCCGCGCTTGCTGGCCCGTTGGGACAAAGGTTCAACCACGTAATGGAAGTCTCGTCCTACGAAAAGCCGCTCAGAAGCCTGGGGAAACTATGAACCAGCCCACAGGGCCAGTAGTGCCAGACAAGGTCTGTAACATGAGGTGTTTGTCCGCAGTTACACATTTGAGAGGTGAACTTTTGCCATTCAGTAGCTCTGTGTAGATGGTGGGGAGCCAAGACCAGAGCTGTGGGAGCGCGATGGTATAATCACGGCGTCCTCGGTCATGAGTGGGGCCTCTCTGCAAGGGGCCCGGGGTACACATCTCCATCCTGCATCACTAGGAGGACGGGGTCCCCAGGGGGCTGGAATGGCCAAGGCCACTCCACATAAGCACAAGGCCGAGGTTAAGCGTCTGCTGTTCCAGTTCTGGACCCCCTTGTGCCTCTTTATCTCCAGATGGAGCTTTCCTGGTTTGAGACGGTTTTCTTAAATTCTTGTTTGCTTTGGAGGTAAGAGGGTTAGATCACCCACAAGACTGAAGAGGTATCATAGATAGCCTGGTTCTATGGTAATTCACATAAACCTGAACAACCCACGTGCATCGAGGGGCCATCTCTGGTGACTGATGATGCCCTTGGTCCTTGGGCAGCAGAGGTTTGGTGATGGTAATGCGCATCTCTGGCCACACACCCTCCATGGTTGGAATGCATCTCATGGTGTTACCTCTCAGAAGCCCCTTTCCGTTGGCTGTTGGTAGGTGAGGACCCTTTTGTAAGATGTACACCGTTCCGTGGGAACATTTATAAATCACGTGTAGTATTGAGGAAACAGTCATCAATAACTTTTTTTTAAAAAATTCACTTGCGGAGCATTTTCTACACCGATACGTGAACCGAAATCATTTCTCCTCTGGTCCCACCGACGAGAACATTGAACCCTAATTAACTTACTCCTGTCGAGCAGCAAGCAGGCTGTTCTCAGATGAGCCTCGCGGCTGGAGTGCTTTGTAACACAAGTCAGTGAACATTGCACACGGGCTAGAGGCAGGGAGTCCGTGTGTGGGGGCATGTGGACGGTGTTTTCATGACCGTGATCTTGAGAAAACACAGTTATGTTTGTTGTGGGTATTTTTACACATAAAAATTAAGTTGGTCCTGGTTTGAGGGCTTTTCTGAGCAGAACGCTTTCCTCCAAGATGCTTCTCAGAGGACAGAGGGCGCGTGAGGGTCTGGGGCCGCGGGAGGCTTGGAGGTGCCCTCCTGGGCGTTCAGTGTCGTCCAAACAGGACTAGGAAGTCCTTGTCGGGGGGTGGGGGACAGATCGGGCACTCAGGAGACAAACGCCCTGGACACCCTTTCGTGTTGGGGGCTCCTGCCCTGAGCCTTCCCACCTCCGGCCCCCACGGTCCCTAAGAATGAGGACAGAGAACTTCAGCAATAAATGCACTATTAGCAGTTAGCCCGCGGACTCCCATCTGTAGTGAGGAGGGTGTTCACCGAGCTGTCACCATGACTGTACCAGTGAGTCCCAAGCTGCCTGCTGAGGACACGGTGAAGGTAGAGCAGGTGTGTCCTCATTGCCAGGGCCCTCAGCCAAACTCCTGTTCAGGAGTCAACATGTGTTTTGCTATCGTTTGCCTGTAAAAATTACAGCTGAGGCCCACGGGGCCACGAGGCACTGGGGGCCGTGACTCATAGCCCCGGTCGGCCATCGTTAGCAGACGTAGGGATCTACTGACTCTGAGGAGGCAGTGGGACCCCGTCCCCCTGTGGTGCATGCTCACACTCGCACGTCTGGCTGTTGGCCAACGCTTTACACAGAGATTGCCGTGTTTCCTGCCAAGCAGGGCTGCAGGCGTGGGGCCCAGTGTCAGGAAGCGGAGGCGGCCTTCCTGCCAGGTCCCCCGGGTGGGCCCACGCACAGCTCCGGGCCCTGGCTTCCCCAGCCCCGCCACAGGCCACCCCTTCTGTTAGCTTCTAGTGAAAACCAAACACCCTGCCGACCGGCCACGTAGACAGCTGCCACGCTGTGACCCGTCTCAGAGTTTAAAACGTTTGCTGCCCCCCCAGAAGTTAAGCCTTGATGAGGCCACGCTCCGATCAGAGTTTCTCATCTGGGCGCTATTGCCTTTTGGGGCCGGGGAGCCCTGTGCAGTTAGCAGACCCCTGTCCGGACCCGCCAGCCACTCGTGGCCCTGCACCCCCACCCCCACCCCCTGTGGCAGCCGACACAGTCTAAGGACAGTGCAGGTGTCCCCTGGGGCACAACGGCCTCCAGGCAGGAGCCCTGCATCAGTTCTGCTTGCATCCTGGTGAGGGACTGGTGGCGTCTGCGGGCGGCCTGTTTCCTGCACAGAGTCCTGACGCTCTGCTTGTCCTCAAGTCCTGCCAGTTGCTTCCCACCTCACTAAACGTAGCGCGAGGCCAGCCTGCATGTTCACCCCACTGAATCGCGTGGGGGCCGTGTCTTTGGCTGAAGACGAACTGGGA
Organism: Panthera uncia; assembly: GCF_023721935.1. Classification (NCBI taxonomy): domain Eukaryota; kingdom Metazoa; phylum Chordata; class Mammalia; order Carnivora; family Felidae; genus Panthera; species Panthera uncia. Next base: position 78,956,720 of record NW_026057576.1, read on the forward strand.
CAGAAGGCCGGTTGTCATCCAGCATTTTAATTCTTCGTGAAACAAAGCTGTTTCCTCCGAAAGACGGGCTAGGAGCGTTTTCTGAGATGCACAGTTCACAGGGCCCAGGAGGGGGTCAGTTCTCGGGCAATGAGAGCATCAGTCCTGCACAAGGAAATCTGCCCTGGGCTGACTTTTCCCTAAAAGGGGGCTTGGCAGTCGCAGTTCGTTTTCTGTGTCTGTGTCTGTAGCTGAGAAATGTGTCGTTTCCGTGATCTGACCCTGTGCTTCGCCACAGGTGGCTCAGTTGCGTGTCGTGGGGGCGGGAAGCCGGGCCCACCACGCTGGCTGCCAGGGGCCTCTGTGCAGCTCTGTCCTGTCTGCCTGCACTTGTCCCTTCCCTGTGACTTTCCAGGGGCAACCCCGTCTGTACAGTGTCACTGTATATGACGTGGTTACCTCACCCGCAAGCCGTTCTTGTGGTGGTTTTTCTTCCAAAGCAGGCAGGTGTTTGAGTCGAGTTTGAGAGAGAACAGGCAGGTCTCCTGAGTTCTTCCTGAGCGTGCGCGAGGCCAGAGCTGGCAGCCGGGGAGCATGTCTTCCCCATGAACCCGGGACAGAAGCGCTGTGCACACCCCCCTCCCAGCTCTGGTGTCTTCTCACTCTTAGTGTTCGTGGAGCAGCGAGGGGCCGATGGCGGGGGGCCCATGCAGGAAGGGCTCTGAGCCCCAAACTGCTGGCCTGGCCCCAGGGTTGGGGTGCCCGGGGTGCCGTGTACTGCCACTTTCTCGCCCTCAGAGTAACAAAGTCCCTGTAGCTTTGGGGTCTGGAGTGTTGGCACGCAAGAGCAGTGAAATGTGTCATCTAACACTCTGGTTTTGAGTGTGAAAGGGAATCGTGTGTACTGACTAGACACCGTTTGGACTGTTTTCCCCACAGATATTTGGAAACTGGACCTTCGGGACACTGGTGTTCACTGTGATGGTATTTACGGTCACACTAAAGGTGAGCCTTCTCCAGCTACAGTGGACCCTGCTAGAATATGCCACCCCACCTGTCGTAACCTGTGGCCAGGGTGGGAGCCCCGTGCACGCAGCTCAGGCAAGCTCCTGGGCCACCCAGGGGTGATCGTCGGTCATTTAAATAAGTCAAGTGCACAACAGCACACAGGGCCACCCAACACACAAGCTTCCACACCGGAGGTAAATGAGGGAATGAGCCTTTTCTTTCCAAAAGGAGTCAGATCAGAATTCTTTCCAATGACAAGCAGCTCTCCCCCTCCCCGATATAATTAAAATCTACTTTAAAACAAATTAATGTGTTGGAGGTGCCTGGGCGGCTCAGTCAGTTGAGCATCCAACTTCAGCTCAGGTCACAATCTCACAGTTTGTGGGATCGAGCCCCGCGTTGGGCTCTGCGCTGGCAGTGTGGAACCTGTTTGGGATTCTCTCTCTTTCTCTCTCTGTCTCTCTGCTCCTCCCCTACTTGCACTGTGTCTCAAAAATAAATAAACACTTTTTAAAAAGTGTAGAAAAAAAGTTGTAGTTTAAAAAGTTGTAGAAAACTCAGTCTTTTTAAAGTCAAGCCAGATTCTTTTTTCTTTTTTTTCTTTTTTTTCTTGTTAGTTTATTTGGACAGAGAGGGAACGAGTGCGTGTGTGTGCTCATGAGTGGGGGAGGGGCAGAGAGAGAGAGACGAGAGGGAGAGAGAATCCCAAGCAGGCTCAGCGCTGTCAGCACAGAGCCTATCATGGGGCTCAATCCCACAAATCGTAAGATCATGACCTGAGCCGAAATCAAGAGTCGGACACCTAACCGACAGAGCCCCCAGGCGTGCCTGGTCAAGCCAGATTCTGTACGCGGTACCATTCTGTGTGTCCTCCCACCATCTGCCCGAGTCTTCACGTGGCACAAAGCCCACCAGCAAGCTCCTTAGTAGTGACAACCACCACGGTGACTGTGCCGCTGGGGCCTCCCCGTTTGAGAAACACACAGGGGCAGCCTCCCGGGATGTGGGCCATGGTTACCTTCTTTCTCTCTCGAAGCCTAAGGTTCTCTTTATCCTAAGCGGTTTTATGTGGGTGTTTTGGCTAAAATTAAGTTGGTGGCAGTTTGTGTGTTTTCCTCATTATTTTCCAGCCCGCGTTCCCAGCTGTCACGGCTCCTTCCGGCATGCCCGGGTACCAGCCTGACTGACGACCTCTTTCTTTCTTCCAGCTGGCACTAGATACGCACTACTGGACTTGGATAAACCACTTTGTCATCTGGGGGTCACTGCTGTTCTACGTTGTCTTCTCCCTCCTCTGGGGAGGGATTATCTGGTACGACCTGGGTGAAACGTTCCCCATGCTGCGCATGCTCCCTTCCAGGGCTCTTATGCATTTTCTGCACGACGTTCCTGTGGCAAGTCACAGCGCTGGGGCCCGGGGACAGCAGGGGGAGCGAGGCCGAGTGCTCCCCCCTTCTCTGGCCCGTGCTCTCCGTGGGGAGATGCAAGGAGTGCTTCCCGATCCGGCCGGGATGAGCGAGACCGGGTGCTTGGCAGGGAACCTGGTCCAGACGGCAGGCCTGGCCTGTCTTCTCTGAAGAAGTCACTACTGAAACGGGAACCTGGGAGGAGGTCACCCTCCTCATCACGGGTCCCACATGTTCAGTGCTTCCTGGAACGGGGCCCAGGCTGACAGGCCTGGCTCGTTCGGCATCCCCCGTGCCAGCAGTGACGGCCAGTGTTGCGGGTGAGCCGGCGGGGCTGGCCTGGGGCCCCGTGCTCTTACAGGAAGACCGCTGTGGCTGCCGTGCTGAAAACAAGCCTGTGAATTAAACATGAGCAGGACAGTCAACCTGCAGGGAAGCCAGCAAGTTGTGATGCTGGCGTGGTGCGTCCTGATGGGGCGGGCATCTGCTCTGGTGCTTTCAGGGGCACGCCTGTGTCATGCTGTCCCTTCTGCCCAGAATGTCCTTTCCAACTAGCCTACTGGGTGAGCTCCTACTGATCCTTCAAAACCCTGTGGGTCATCGTCCTCCTTGATGCTTCCCTTGAACCAGCACACAGGCGGGGCAGTCCCACATGGTCACCTAAGCCTCTGTCCCTGATCCCGTCACAGCACATGCTGTATTTTCTATAACTCTCCTGTGTGCCCCCCACCTCCCTGTAAGCAGGAACATTTCCTGAACATGCGTGGGACAGGGAGGTACAGAGGGCCATGACCTGGGAGTGCCTTCAACGGGCCATCCTCTCCCCTCCTCATGTTGGCTTTGAACACAGCTCTGGATGATGCAGGCGGCCCCTGGGGGACAATGCCCTCTCTCGTCCCCGCCTCTGGGAGCGTTGCTGGCCTCTAGTGGCCAGATCTGTGCATTGCATGTTCTTGGGGACCCGCAAGTGCTGAGCTAGATGGGCTTCTGGTGGTTTCCAGCCCGCCTGCCCCCAGCTCACGGTCTGTGCTGGTCCACGTTTGACCCTGAGAGTATGTCTGCCCTGCTCACAGGCAGTGGGCATAAGAATGGTGAAACTAAGTCAGAGTCACCGCCAGAACGTTAACTGTGGGTTCCTTCTGGCTTCTCTCGTGGAGCCCAATGTAGATGTTTTCTCTGAACTCTGGATTTGCCTGGGAACGAGGCCATTTCATGCTGTTTTTGTAGAAAAGATGCCAATTTGTTCACAGGATGAGCCTTGGGTACTTAGCTGGCTCTGCTGACGAGAACCCACACTTGCCTTCTGCATGGTTAAAGATTTTTTTTTTAATGTTTGTTTATTTTTGAGAGAGAGACAGAGCATGAATAGGGAAGGGGCAGAGAAAGAGGGAGACACAGAATCCAAACAGGCTCCAGGCTCCGAGCTGTCAGCACAGAGCCCGACATGGGGCTCAAACTCACTAACCGCGAGATCGTGACCTGAGCCGAAGTCAGATGCTCAACTGACCGAGCCACCCAGGTGCCCCACCTTCTGCGTATTAATAGCCTTTGCTCAGGTTATGATTCTAAGATACAAAAACAAAGCAAAACAGAAAAACCACCTATTTTAATTTTTTAAAATCTTTTTTCCAGTCCTGACCGCTGCAAGGCTCTCCTCTGGCTGTGGGATGACTCCCTAGAATCCCTCCCTCCTCCCCCGTTCCTTAGGGCCCTGCAGCCACTGCTTGTGAGTAGTCAGCACACAGGCCAGGGGTCTGGGCTGATGAGTATCGGTGACAACAGTAAGAGCTCCCTGAACAGGTGGGCTCTTCGTGCCAGCAGAGCAAACAGGCTGCGGTTTCGGCGTCCTCCCGATGACCTCTGACCTGCCAATCTGTCCTTTTTCTCGTGTCCTTGGCGCTGCAGGCCCTTCCTCAGTTATCAAAGGATGTACTTTGTGTTCATCCAGATGTTGTCCAGCGGCCCTGCCTGGCTGGTCATCATCCTGCTCATCACTGTCAGCCTCCTTCCCGACGTTCTCAAGAAAGTCCTGTGCAGGCAGCTGTGGCCCAGCGCCACAGAGAAAGTCCAGGTACTGGCTGCTCGCCAGGGGAGGGATGGCACGGGGCGGGGCAGGGCGGGGCGGGGCGGGGCGTGGTCCCCAGTGTCCAGCCTGAAACAGGCACTGTGATCCCTGTAAGGACAGCAGGAAAGGTTGTGTTTGGAAATGTGATAGGTCCAAGTATTACTACTGAATTTCATGATACCATATAGGTTTTTTTTTTTGAGTTTATTTATTTATTTCAAGAGAGACAGAGAGAGTAAGCAGGGGAGGGGCAGAGGGAGAGAGAGAGAGGGAGAGAAAGAATCCCAAGCAGGCCTCCATATAGGATTTTAAAACATTGAGGTAGATGAGATTCAAGACTACCCATGTTTAGATCCAAACAGCTACTCCGCTGAAATAGAAAATGGTCGAGAGAGAAGGATTAAGCCAACACAAATGACAAATTCTTTTGCGGAAATCTAAAAAAGTTTTTTTAATTAATCGTTACTTTGGTGGTAAAACTGCATTAGTTTTAGGGATAGTGAATGTGGCCCAAAACTTAAGCATTTATATTGGGAAGTTCTGGTGATTTCTAGGCTCACTTATTTTCCCCAACCTCAAATTGAGGCCAACAGGCTGAATTGTGGGTTCAGGAAAGAAGCGACGTATGCAGAATGCCCCATTAGCACATGTCACTCAGAGCTTCTCAAAACCGCTGTGGCCTGCTCAGGAAGCATGCCCCTACCCCTGTGATCTCAGGGAGGGCACGCCCCCATCCCCCCACCCTGTGACCTCAGGGAAGGCATGTCCCCCATCCCCCACCCTGTGACCTCAGGGAGGGCACCCCCCCATCCCCCCACCTGATTTTGCCTCTGGAGGTGCAGAGCCCCTGTGAGGAGAAGGGAGGTCCTGCTGGTTGTGCAGAAGCCCAGGCAGGGCGGTTCCTGCAGGGCTCACGTCTTCCCTGCTGAGCACAGGTGGTTGTGCAGGTGAAGGTGGGGGGATGTGCAGGTAGGAGGCTGATTCGCACACTTCAGGCCCAGGCCCCCGGCCCCGGTGGGGTCGGCGAGCTTTCTTAGAAAGAAGTCTTGCGCGAATTTAAGATGTTGAGCCCAGCGCCCCGGCTCCTGGTGATTCCCTCCTTTGTGGGTGTTTGTCGACTCAGCACTGGCAGCACTCAGGAGTGAGTGGGTGTTCGTGAACGACTTCACCCTGAGCTCCGTGGCGTGGCCGCCCTTAACCGTGAGGATGGCGGGGCAGCGGGAAAGGGAGGCCTCTGCCCAGCTGGGTCTGGTCTGGGCGAGGGAACGCTTGTGGTTTGCTTGGAGGTGGCCGATTAACCGGGCTCAACCGCCTAAACTTGTTTCTCTTTTCCCTTCCTCCTGCCCTTTGTCTCCAACCTGTCTGCCTCAATAACCACCCCCACCCTGTCTCGCTGCGCACGGCCCCCCGGCCCCTGTGGGACTGCAGACTGAGAATCAGTGCCTTTCTGTCGAGCAGTCCACCGTCTTTATGCTCTCTCAGACCTCCAGCAGTCTGAGTTTCTAACGGAACAAGGTGATGCTTTTCTGTCGTTCGGCATGGTGGGGTTGCAGTCGCAGGAAGCAGAGGGCTGACCTTCCTGAGAGCCGTGCGCACACCCCCTCTGGGGAGTGTCCGGTCCCATGGCGGAAGCCCTGGGGTGACCTGTGTCTTGAGATGCAGAGAGGGCTGTGTTCTCTCCATGCCAGGAACTCACCTGTGTGTCTCTCTGGGTGTCCATTTGAAGTACCAGGTCCCCTGCCAAGGTGCAGCCACGTCCTTCCTGCGGGCGTAGGGCTGCACCGCCTTACACTGGCCACCGGGTGGGACTGGCTCCCAAGTCACAGGAGCCCAGGTGGGCAAAGTCACCTCAGCACTACCGGTCTCTCCTCAGCCCATGGCGGATGGAGGGCAAGGCCTCCTCACTCACAACCCCCTCTGTGGACCTATTCTGTGTACAGGGAAACTGAGGCCACTACGTTAGAGTATGCTCAGGACCCACAGAGCATTGCAGAAAAGACCAGACTCGGGCTGAGCCACTCAGACTGTGGACTGTGTGTTGGGTCCAGTGTTTCTCCAAATTGCCTTTTAGCTTATTTTTAAAAATCTGATTATTTTTAGACAAAGCCCTCTACTTTGCTGTAAACGGCGGTAGTGGCTTATTTCGCTGCTTACACGGAAGTTTTCTGTGGCAGGCACCCAGGGTCACAGCCTGTTGCAGAGCCAAGATTTTAGGCACGAAGTGTTGTCCAGAGATGGCTTTCAGTCTGTTTTCAGCAGTTTATTCATGTACCTGAATACCACGTTGACGTATGCCTCAAAATTAGTGATGCTTGCATCACTGTCTCCCAAGGCAGCTTATTTGTAGGAAAATACCTTTAATAATGTTTGATTCTATACAGTTGAAACACTTTTTTAACTCACAGGATGGTACATTTTTTTTAATTTTAGTAATTATCAGCAATCAAAATTTTTGTTAAAGTGCCATCAGAATTTGCTAGAATGAATTACCTAATTTCATCTCACTGTCAACCAACTTACTTAAAAACATCTAGAATGCAATTATTAGGAACACCTTAAGTTACAGGATGTGCTTGTGAAATTGATTAAATCCTGTCAACTCTGGGCTAAAAATCTATACTTTCACTACGGAGGCGGTTTGTTAAGACTCCATCTTGGAAGCCTGCCTCTAGCCGCTGGAGAAGGTTGGCGCTGGGCTCCCTGCAGTGTACTCGGCCACATGGGGCGGCCCGCGGGTGTAGCCACACCACGGAGTGCCTGGCACACACACGGGTGGATATGCCTGTGCTTCTGGGGAGCCACCCGACGCCTGCAAAACTTTGGAGGAACAGAGCCTAGACCGGTCCTCACTTCAAATGGACAGTTGTTTCCTCCCATCTGTTCTGATACAAAGAAAAACCTCACAGGGGCCAGGTTTCCAGTGTAGACCAATGTGACCCATATATGTGTATTTCTGTCTGCATTTAGCTGTATTCTCTATACGATCCCACCTGTGCAAAGGGCAGCGACCGCACCTCTCTCCCCAGAAGACCTTGTACTTCCCGTACTCACGTCTCAGACCCTGTACCTGTCCACCTCTTAACGATTCTCTTCTCCCGACCACTGAGAAACTATTACGGTTGAACTAGAAAGCCGGCGCCGGGAGGCCTGGCCCCATTGACCTGCGGTGCTGTGACTCCGGAACCCTTCAGGGGTCTAGCCTCAGGCCAGGATTTCTGCGCTCCTGGAGTTGGGGCCAAGGGGCAGGGGACCAGGGTGTGGTACCTCCCCTTTGGAGCGAGTGTGGCCAGTCTGGCCCCTCTAGCCGGGGCTCCCCCACGGGCCCTCGGCCGCCCCAGCCCTCGGGCTCCATCTGGTGAAGGGCGCCATCAGGAAGACCCGCTCCTTCCCCGACGGTGCCCATGTCAAGAGCCGTGCCCGCCCCACGGCCCCAGCCCACACAGACTTCCGCGGCCAACCACATGCCCTTTGGGCACAGAGGGGCCCGGTCCAGCGGCGCCCACTGGCAGAGCAAACCCCACGTCGGCCACGAGGCCAGACTGTGCTCACGGACGGGAGGCGCTTCTGGGGCCGGGCGCAGCCCCTCTCAGTATGTTTCCTCACCTTGCAGCAGAGCACGAAACTCAAAGCATCGGTCGCTGCCGCGCCCAGCACGGACCGGCCACTTCTGAAGGACCTCTTACCGCGGCCGAGGCGCCACTAGCCAAGGATAGGTAACAGTGTCCGCCACGCCGCCCGGCGGGCCTCCCGGGTGTGCTGTGGTCCTTCCAGACGGTTTGTTCTTCCTCCAAAGTTTTGCTGTGCTGTGCCATTTTTGGTAACAGGGGTTCATGGTGAAAAAAAAAAACCTGCTTTTTATGCACACGTGTGTGTTTCTATCCCAGGTAAGTGACGTGCCTGACAGTGGCCGGGCCACACACGGCCGTGCACTGTGCCCACACACACGTGTGCCGTGGCCCATGTTGTCCCACGTGTGTTTATGAGCTGCTACTCCCCCAATGTGTTCAGGGTTCATTTTGCCAGAACAAAGCCTGTTCCGCGGACTTCGTTGTGGAAACAGCTTCACCTGAAAGGTCTATCAGGAAAGAGTGTATTTTGACAAAAAAGGGGAATGTTGCATGATTTGCATTGAACGCCGGCCCAGACAGATGTCTGGCACAGGCCTTCTGCTGTCCACAGGCTGACGCGTGGAGCCACATCTGCCCCTGAGAGGCACAGGCTTGCAGCCATGCACAAAGAGCACTCTGAATTAGGTTTTTGAAGTGTGACAGGCACATCTGCCTGGGGACGGTTTTCCTTTAAGACCGATTTCTCCTTGACTGCTCCCCCACTCCCCACTGCCCGGTAAACCTCAGGATGTCTAGGCCAGGCCACAGGGTCCCGTGAGCTGTCAGAATCTGCACAGACTGTGTTTGCGTGCATGGAGGTGACCGTGGACCCCAGTCTCAGTCCCTCCGGCCTCCAGAAGAGGCTTCGCATGTTGACATGCATCATCTTTGCCAGACGGTGGAGCCAAGCCGGGGAGCCATTTTTAGCCAGAATACAGTCACCATGCTCGCTTGGTGCCCTAGTTCAGATGGGTCACATGTGCCCACCCCCCCACCGCATCTGGAACGGGAGCCCCCACAGGCAGCATCAGCGCAGGTTGGGTGGGGTTCCTGTGAGGGGTCCTGGGACTGACACTGTCTGTCCTGTTCTCCAACAGAGCACACGCGTGCACGGCCAGAGCCGCCTCCCGGAACTCACCCTCCTGGTCTGTCGGCGGAGCTCCAGTCCCTGGGCCACGTGGCCAGGCCCACACGCAAAACAGGAGTCACTGTCGTGGCCTCCCCTCTCCAGTCTCCTGCACAGCCATTCTGTCCCTGTGCCCCATGGGGGGACCACTGGCGGACAGGCCATCAGTCCAGACCTCTGAGAGCCACACGTGTGAGCCTCTCCCCACCCTAAAGGAGGGACCAGGACAGCGGGACTTGTCTGGAGCTTGTGGCCAGCACGTCACCTCTCCTGGCTCTGGTGGCCTCACACTGCCTCCGACGGGCATTTAGTTGTGTTGGGAAGAAGGGCCCCAGGGCCTGCTGTGTCCCCACTGCATGGGGCCTCCAGCCTCAGACACCTCCGGAGAAGGACACCTATGTGGACATGCACCGCGGACGTGGAGCGCAAGTGGCCACCCCACCGGCCGTGCTGAGCACGGGGGGCCTGTCCTCACCGTGGGACGGGCTGGCCTTGCTTCTGTGCCTCCTTGTCCACAACCCTCTGGTCCTCATGCTTCTAGAACTGGCTGGACCAGCCCCTCGAGCCACGTGTTCCCACGGCCTGTCAGCGTCGTGGCCTGTGCCCTGCTTCTGTCCAAACCCACCACACGGTGGGGCTGGCCTTCAGGGTCCTGTCTGGTGTGGAGTTTGTTTCTTCGAGGGGATGCTAGCGTCCCCCGTGTGTTGCAGGGTGTCTTTGAGTCTTTCCTGTCTGCTGGCTGCCCTATGGAGAAAACAGTATCGCGTGTGAAGAATGAGTAATACCGTCCATGTGAGCCTTCCCAGTACAAGCTCTGAGATAGTTATCCTCACGCCCCCAAGAATAGAGCCTCCCCATGTTCTCTTGTTGGGAGAAGTCTCCCCCACTTGTTCTAGGGGCAGACCGCGGGCTGTGACGGTCAGACCCCTCCATATCCTCACTCAGAGGTGCCCTCCGGGGGCCGCGTCCATCTTCCAAGATCCATTTCTGGCCCACACTGGTCTGATGGTGAGTCGGCCTCTGAACCCCGAAAAGCAATATTGCCATCCCAGACTGCTGCCCACACTCAAGACCTTGACCAAACATTGTGTTTTCTGTTAGATGCCCGCTTTGTTGTCGTCTGTGCTGCCCAGGGCATTAGTTGGGGTGGCAGAGCCATCAGAAGGCTGGTGTGCTGACAGTCCCTGGCACTTCTCTGCACCAGTAATTGTTTCTAGAAATAACCTCTTTGACATAGCCTTAATGGTCCGGAAGGAAGACTGAGATTTCAGTCTGAGATTCAAGTTCACATGTTGAAACTGATGCCTTTTAAGAAAAGCATCACCCAGAAGCTAAAGTACAAGCAGGCACCTTGCCCACTGCGGATCCCGTGCTGTGGAACCGGGGACGTCGGTGAGTGAGCCCGGCGTCTACTTCGGAGATGCGGGATTTCAGGTGTTTTTGGAAGTTCAGGTTTCATAATTTGATTGTATAATGTTTCGCCTATAAAATATTTATTTGAACTAGGGAGTTAATTCAATGCGTACACACAGTGGTTGGGATAAGTTCAAGTGAAGTGGAAACACCATACCAAAGACTAGGAGACAGAACAAAGAGTAAGAGAGGGTCTCCGCCCTGAGGGTCCTCGCCACGCCCTCCGCTCCGCCCTGGCCACGCCCTCCGCTCCGCCCTCCCCACGTCCTCTCCGCTCTGACCTCGCGCCCTCCCTGCACCGCTGTCCCTGGTCACGCCCTCTGCCCTCGCCACGCCCTCCCCCCCTCCCTCCCTGGCTACGCCTTCCGGTAACGCCTCGGTCACGCCCTCTGGCCCCGGCCGTCAGGTCCGCGCCGGACCTTGCGAACGGTGGTGTGTGCATTTTTACAGCCGTTTTTAAGAACCTACTATGGGTATAAATGTCCCCCCGCCACCTGTAGGGGGACAGATTCTCTGTATGTTTAGTTAACAAATTCTTTGTAACGTATTTTTTTAGAAATCTTAAAATTGCCTTTGCACTGAAGTATTTTCATAGCTGTTTCTATCTCTTTTATTCATTTATTTGTTAACATACCGCACCTAATTTTTAAAGTATGTTTTTAAAGCTTTTATTTTTTAAGTTGGTGAACTTTTGGCCACTTTACATTTAAATTCTGGTGAGAGTTTTGGCTGAATGTCTCAATACCCGATGAATGTGAATTTTCAGATTTGATTTTATTCTCTACACCTGTTTGTTTTTGGTGTTTCCGGTGGCAGTGATTAGTTGAAGGCATATTTAGAGCACAATGTTTTGCTTGCTTTTTCTTCACAGTTGATTGTGATTATCATCTGCTCTTTGTTTTGTTTTCGATTTCCATCCTTCGGCCTTAAGATAGAAGTTTCTCGAGGGATGGTTCAGTATCCTCTTTCCACCTGTATTGAGACGGTCACCATTTACCTCTGATGATGCAAGTCTCCTTATGAAAGTCCTTAACCCCTTACATGCTCCAAAATGTCTTTTACAAAATTGTTTGGGAAATATTAAGTGACTGTGCCTGATCATTGGAAACAGAGGCGGGAGACAGAGCCTCAGAGGTGAGGAAGAACCCGCTGAAAGGCCGCACGTGGTACTCCGTGCGATCTTTCACCAACAGTAGTTAATATTTACTGGCCTTAAACTGACCTTAAAGCAAGACATGTCAACTTTTAGCATTTTTCTTAGTTTTGAAAACCTTGTTCAGGACTGCACATGTTAATGAATTAATTCATAATTTCCCACACTGGTCCCAGCATCTGGTTCTGGACCCACACACCATCCCCTAAGAACAGGTCACCAATAAAGCACAGGTGGTCCTGACCCAGTCACCGTCTCTCTCCTGCTTTCAACTCCGAATCTACTCAGGGCCACAGGCGTGCACGTGTCTCAGCATGCACGCACACACACAGTGCACACACGTACGCACTCCCTGGGCCCTGTGCATCCTGCCTCCCTCCTAAGGGGACCCTGCCAGGAGCTCTGGCAAGACCAGGCTCCTTAGACCTCGAGCCTTGTGCCCTGGCTGGACGCCGGAGGCAAGCGTGGACGGACAACGCTGTGGTGCTCTGGCCTGATAAGCGTCTCCTGTTCGGGGTCCCCCCCCCCCCGCCACTGACACCTGCCTGCAGCTGTGCCCTTAGGACGGTGGCAGAGAGGCTCCTCTGTGACCCGGGCATCCCTGGGCTCTGGCTGGCACCCTGCCTTGGGCAGCTGGGGAAACACACCCTCTTCTCCCAGACCAGCCTGAGCATTTGACTCCATAGGGTGAACGCAGAGCACAGAAGCCTGGGGCAGGGCGGGGGGGGGGGGGGGTGGTAGGTTCCTGAGCCTGGGAAGGAGGCCAGAAATGCTTCTGCAGGTACAGGTTGATAGAATTGTCCTTTGGCCTGGTGAGATTCTGCAACTTTAACTACAAAAATGTCTCCCATGTGCTGTTCTCATTAGTGTCGAATAGTTGCACATCAACCAAATGTTGAGTGCAGCCTAAGGGAGTTCTCCACCTTTTTTTTTTAAAACCACTAAGTGCATCTGTTTTGCACTGACTGGTGAAACCTAATGCAACAGCTTTACTTCACCTTGAAAATCACATTATTTATTTAACAGCTGTGTGTCACGTTTCGTTGTTCAGTGTCTTGCCTTCTCCATTTCTTTTGGAAGTTTCCCATTTAAAAACAGGAAAAATGTCAGTTGGCAAATGCAATTTTTTTTAAGCTAGCGGGTGGGTGAGCGGGAATGAGAATCATTCTGATATTGTCTAGAAACAAAGCTTTAATGGAGATGTGTTGGAAGTATTATTAAAGGGTGATTCTACTTTTGCAGAAAAAATCTAAAGATCAGTTTATATAGCTTTATTTTTTACCTTATGAAAATATACAGAATTTTAATATGCATATATTGTCTCTGACTTAAAATTATGACGTGTCTGCATTGCCATTTAAAATGTCCATTCATTATGTAACGTAGTAAAAGAACCTTCAAAATGCATTTAACATGAACTGTATCTATAGTTGTCATCATCATAAATACTGGAATTTATTTTTAAATTATTGAATATAGTAGGTGCATTTAAGATGGCCGATCAGCCTCCAGATAGTAATGTTAACCTGCTTTGAAAAATTAAATTGTGATTAAACCAAATCTTACATTTCTGTAAAGTTTATTTTGTATGCTACTGTTTTTAACTTTTATTTCTGTAGATAAAGTATGACTTGATAATATTAATTATATTGGACTTTTCTGCAGATTATCTAAGCAGGAGACTTGAATCTGCTTGCAATAAAGAAGAAAAAATGTCTGGTTTGGTTTCTTTATTAATAAAAAAAGCAGCAGTTGGGCTTAAATCTCTGGGGACAGAAGCTGCAGGGTGAACCTCTCAACCTGAGTGTGTGTCTGGGCTGAAGGTGGGGCGTCCTCCCAGAAATGGGGGGCAGCGCCTGCATTCACCGATCGTGGGATCGCCGGCTGCCCTCTCACCGTCCTGCCCTCGCACCATCCTGCCTGCGCCTGCACTCATCCCGCGCCCTCAAGCCCCTGCGCCCTCCGCTCACACCCAGCTCGGCCAGGATGGGCTGCGGGCTGATTTTGCGCATCCGGCTCCCCACCCACTCTGGTCCCAGCGCTGCCCCTTCCTCCTCTGGGGCCATTTGCCCCCACACTGCCCAATGGCCGCTGCCCCCCCTCCAGTTCCTTGTCTGAGGACTGGCCTCGGACCCACAAAACCTGACTCCAGGCCCCAGATCCTGGGATTCTGACCAAATTAGGGCGGCAAGGATAGAGCCCTAAGGTTGGGGATGCTCGGTTCTGGGGTTGCCACCTCATGGGCCTCCCCAAGCCCCTGGGAGGAACCAGGTCAGGCCTAGGGTTCCACTGTGTGCAATTCTAAATTTGGGGCTTTTCCCGGCCTTGTGCACCACAAGCACCACACAGCAAATGTATCACACGCTGAGCGGGTGACGGTCACAATCACCAACCAAACGCTAGTGGCCAACACCAGACTCTAGGAAACACAACAGGAAGTAAATGCCTCCAGTGATTCTGGGGCCCCGGGGCCTCCGGGGCCTGTTATTGGTTGTCCGGTGTCCATACCTGTCTCAGGTGGCCCAAACCTGGGGCCACGCTACCCCTGGCGGCTGATGAGTACACTCGCCTGGCTTGAAGCTCGAAGATGTAACGGCAAACCCACTCACCTGTGCCCACGTGAACACACAACCGTGCACATCACCTGGTCCTATCCTAGCTTAACAACACTCTCTTTCATGGGAAAGTCTTGAGAACACATACTTTCTCAATTTCTTTCCTGCATTAAGGGGATACCACTAACATTTTTTTTAATGTTTATTTTCGAGAGAGAGAGAGAGCGTGAGGAGGGGGACGGGGCAGAGAAAGAAGGAGACACAGGATCCGAAGCAGGCTCCAGGCCCTGAGCTGTCAGCACAGAGCCCGATGCAGGGCTCAAACTCACGAACCCAAGATCATGACCTGAGCCAAAGTCGGATGCTTAACCTACTGAGCCACCCAGGCACCCCTAAAACTTAATATATTAATTCCCCTAAGAAAAATACTCACCTTTGTGCATTTTGTACATTTTTATGATTTCAGGACTCATTGGAATAATTCAGGAACATTGAAATAGCAAATGTCTAACTTATCACCGAGATGCATTCACTTGTCCTAATCCGAGAACCCGTCAACTATTAACCAGATGAAGAATTTCTCAGACACTGAAGACACCAACCCCATAGTTAGTGGACAGGTGTCATGGCTAAAACCAGCCAATCTGGAGTAAATACTTGCTGCTCAACGTCCAGAGAAATTTACACTTAAGGCCCCACAGCACATTACTGGAGGCGACCTATCACGTGTCCTTATGGCATTTTCTTTGCAGACCCATCAGCAAGACACTAGAAATCACAACATCCGGAAACCACAGTGCTGCTGTGCCTGGCACCCTCGGGGCCCACTGACAGGTGCTGTCCTAATTTATTGTTTTTTAATGTTTATTTTTTTTTTTAGAAAGAGAAACCCAGGGAAGGACAGAGAGAGGTGGGAGAGAAATCTCAAGCAGATTCTATGCTTCCAGCACAGAGCCTGATGTGGGGCTCGAACTCACAAACTGAGATCATGACCTGAGCCAAAACCGAGACTCAGACACTTAACCTACCGAACCACCCAGGTGCCCCCTAATTTATTTGTTTACACTTTAAGAAATACGGATTCCTTGATGCATTGCTTATGAAGAGTATATTAGCCTTTAAAAATCCTTGCACAAAATCATAATTTGAAAAAAATCCACATCAATGTTCTTATTCACTTGGTTTTTACAAGATTCAAAGAGAGAGAAAGGGTTTTGAGATAATGAAGGATGAACAAACAGATCCTCTTGAGACTCTCAGATAGTTTTAGTATCTTTAGAATTTTATCTTTTAATTTTTTAACGTTTATTTATTATTGAGAAACAGAGAGAGACAGAGCATGAGCAGGGGAGGGGCAGAGAGAGGAGGAGACAGAATCCCAAGCAGGCTCCAGGCTCCGAGCTGTCAGCACACAGCCTGATGTGGGGCTCGAACCCACAGACCGTGAGATCATGACCTGAGCCAAAGTCGAACGCTTAACTGACTGAGCCACCCAGGCACCCCAGTGTCTTTAGAATTTTTGAAGACCTACTAGAAAGTCTCAAAATATGACTTAAGTATCAAAATAAATGTTTTTAAAAAATATTTATTTTGAGTGAGAGAGAGGGAGCACAAGGGGGGAGGGGCAGAGAGAGAGGGAGAGAGAGAATCCCAAGCAGGCTCCAAGCTGTCAGCACAGAGCCCAACGTGGGGCTTGATCTCATGAACTGTGAGATCATGACCTGAACTGAGATAAAAAGTCAGACACTAAACTGACTGAGCCACCCAGGTGTCCCTCAAAATAAATGTTTTAATTAGCTTAGACTTTGTTTTGTTTGTAAATGATTACACTTCCTCAATCTTTATAAGCCAGTGGAGTAAAAAGTGTCTATGTCCTGGGAGGGCAAACAGAGGCTAAAATACTGACCGGTGACGTCCCGCATGTCACACTGAGACCCTGCTACCACTGTCAGCGTTTGTGGGCCATCCCACGATGGTAAGTACTACCTGGGCTGGACAGCAGAAAGGATGATCAGGCAGGGGCGCAGAGACTTTTTTGCAAGAGCAGTACATTTACGTAAAGGATTTAATCTCAAATGGTAGTTTCAAACACAAGGAGAAACGGGGACCATCTGGAAGGCAGAGGGGCCTCCCTAGGCTGGCCACCGGGCACAGTGACCGACGGGGACAGCTCTGTAGGACTCCAAGGGGAGGGCACAGATGCCACCGTCACAGCCTCGCGGGTGCTGGGAGAAATCTCAACAACTGATTTGGAACCCGCAGGCAGACTTCAACTCACACCTGTCGGGACCAACCTCAGAACTCACTGGAGCTGAGGCCTGGGGCATGTGCTGGGAGTGTGCACTGGGGTGCTGGGAGCGTGTGCTTGTGCACTGGGAGTGTGTGCTGGGGTTGTGTGCTGGGAGCATGTGCTCACATGCTGGAGGCCTGTGCTCATG